>NC_069389.1:108241692-108551692 GCF_027475565.1 Acinonyx jubatus | reverse complement strand
GGATCATATGGTAACTCTATGTTTAACCCTTTGAGGAATTGCCAGACTGTTTAGCAAAGGGGATACACCATTTTACATTCCCACCAGTAGTGTATGAGGGTTCTAAATTCTCCACATCCTCACTAACACTTGTTATAATCTGTCTCTTCTATTATACTCATCACAGTACTGTGACATAGTACCTCCCCGTGGTTTTGATGTGCGTTTTGCTGATAGGTAATGACATCGAGCATATCTGTATGTGCTTACTGGCCATTTGTATAAGGATATTAATGTTAACTACAAGATTTATCAACTATTTTATGGGTGTGATATGAGCAAATCTTCAACAGCCATTACCTAACATTAACTTCCCTAGGTCATTCCTACCTGCCTCCTTTCTGTGTACCTGTGTCAGGCAAGAGGCGATCTTAAACCTTTCTTCTTGTAGAAGAAATGCATATAATCCCTTCTTTGTAAAGACTTACATGATCACAAGGAAATGAGTCTTCTTTTCCAGAATGGAAGTCAATTTTTATTCAAAAGTGCTTGTAAGCTAGATTGAAGGATAAACGAATAATGCTTCAAAACAAACGTTTTTCCTTTCACTGATCTTGATCTTGATCTGCTTGAGCTCCTGGGGAGACAGAAAAGTTAGAAATTCTGTTAGTGCTAACAAATTTGCTAGTTGGTTTTCTTATAACACATATTTAAGACTTAACCGTTTCAGGCACTTGCGAAACATATAGATAAACCGTGGCTCCTAAGCAGTGGTGGTGATTTCGCACATTCCAAAAGCATATAAATTGATATAGTGATTCCACTGTCAGCTCTGAAATCTTTCTCAAAAGGACGCCAACTCTGGGCACTGGCGCGGCTCAGTGGGTTGAGTGACTCTTGATTTCAGCTCAGATCATGATCTCACAGTCATGAGATTGAGCCTCACGTTGGGCTCTGCACTGAGTGTAGAGCCTGCTTAGGATTCTCTGCCTCCCTCTCTCCGTGCCCCTCCCCTGAGGATCCTGACTTTAAATCCTCAAATTTCTTATTATGATGTTTAGAACCATATGGTCCTTCATTACAGGAGTAAACATTTTAAAGTTATTTCCTGGAAGAAAAAAAAAACAATTCGGTTATTGTTGTTATACAACAATATAACCTCCCTGCCCCAGGTCTGGTACTAGGGCTTTGTTTCCATCAGTGTAGAAAGGTGGCACTGATTCTCTACCCAGCAGCCTTCCGCCCCTCTCTCACACTACCTCTGCTACAAAGAGGCATGGCTCCTGCTCAGGGTCGGCTCACATCTCACAGACACTCTTTTGTGGCCCCTGTGGTCCTTACTGTCCCCAGCATCAACCTCACTTTTGTATAAAACCAGTTGAAATCTGTTCTGGTTTCCTTTACAGACATGTCAGAGCATAACAGCGTGTAGTACGTGATGTAAAAGTAGGAGCATAAAAGGTACGAACTCAGCTGCCTCTTTGCTGTGCAGTGGTTTGGTATTATCTCAAATCCACTTGCTTCTGACAAGACAAAAGAGTTGTTCTGAGAGAAGAATGGGCAGATTGTGTCGGGACGTCATCATCTGTCTGTTCTCACTGATAAGCACGCAGCAGCTCAGCTGCTGAAAGCCCTCGCTGGGGGCTTATCTATAAAAAACATACGAAGAAGCAACATGTCCAGATAAGGGGACATTTTGGCTATCAATACGCAGAGTTTGGGAGGGCAATCCAAAAGTGTTTGGCCTGGGCCAGGCCACACTTTGCTGATCTAAACAGTTGTCCAGAGACCTTGGGGGCAATTAGCTACTGCCACAGTAAAGGCGCCTCTTTTTCCAACAGTGATGAAAGCCACCCACTGGCCCTGGGAAGGCCGTCCTCTTGCCCAGCAACACCGGTAGCCACATTGGTTCTCTAGCAACCTGCTCTAGCCACGGGGGCTTTTGCTTTTGCAGTGTAGCTGCATGCCAGCTGTCAGCTGGCTAAGTCATCTCTGCCTAGTACCAACTCATAGAAAGGTACAGCACAACTAAATCTGCGCTTGGTTCCTCTCATCTCCCTTACCTGGAACAACAGCGTGATCGATTTGGATCATGATGCTTCTGTATTCATTTATTAAGAGACATTACCCTGGGGGCACCTGGGGGCCTCCGTTGGTTCAGCGTCTGACTTGGCTCGGGTCGTGATTTCGTGGTCAGTGAGTTCGAGTCCTGCGTCCGGCTCTGTGCTGACAGCCCAGAGCCTGGGGCCTGCTTCAGAGTCTGTGGCTCCTCTCTCTCTGCCTCTCCCTCACTTGTGTTCTCTCTCTCTCTCTCAAAAATAAATTTAAAAAATTTTTAAAAGACATTACCCTGTGTGCGAGTGGCTTATGAAATCCCCAAGCGAACCTGTGTTGAATACATTGCTCAGTCTCTGAGCACAATTTGCTTCCCAAAACAAAACACCCTCGCAGGGACCTCATGGGATCCTCCAGGAAGGGGCTTGGGCCTGCTGTATGAAATACCACTACGAGAGCATGGGGCCCATCGATCCTGCCTTCCCATAGCTGGTTATCACCACAAAGTCCGGCCAGTGTTACCTGACATTGACCCCAGGGCCAGGGACTAATAAGAAAGGAAATCGGCCAGCTTACTTGTCCCCAGACAGCACAGACACACGTGTGCACCTGGCCCATGTTTTACGTGTGATGTTTCGTAGTGACATCATCTCATGAAAACAGCAGAGAATAGCTACGCCGGTGACGTTTGCCAGCAGCGGCACAAGATTGGGGCTGGGTGAGGCCTCTCATCCGGGTGACTCTCTAGTGCCTCTCAAGTATCTGGGGCTCCTCACTGTTCTAGGTTCAAGACACAAGGCCTCAAGGAAGAGCCACATCAGTTTGATGACAGGGGAAGGTCTGCCTGGGGGAGGCGACAGTGGGGAGAGACGGTACGTTCCTGGAAGCGTGGGTTTAATATGATAAAAGAGCCTTAACTCTCATGTGTCAATATCAACCAAAACTGTATGTGACTGGGAAACTCCAGAAGGAGAAACAAAGATGGGTAACCAGAAAAGGACCTGGGGTTCAGAGGAAAATGAGGTCAAGAATCAAAACTCCAACTGGTGTGTGCTATGCTACAAAGAGAAACAGCAAACCTCCCTCCACCGCCTGCAGACAGAGACTTCGGACAAGCCCGATGGCAAGAAGCGGGGATCTGGACTCCCCTCCGTATCTGGTGCTCCCTGAAGGGGCTGGGCTCCACCTTGGGCACCGCAGCGGTTGAAGAGTGACATGGTGACAGTGGAGATGGTCCCAGTAAAAGGAAACAGAAACTGTGACCCCTTTGCAGAATTAGTGTCGATGTTTTCACAGTTGTGACCACTTCGTGTACTTGATGCATGAAAGCAGGTTGAAGGGTGATTCTTCCTTCCCCTGTACTTCAATGTGCTTGTGATCATAAGGTACACGGGTCTTGTTTTATGAGGTTTCCCCTTTTTTGTGTGGGTCCCTGGGTGGGCATGAACCATGGTATTTTTAAAAGACTCTCCCCAACTCTTTCTCATGAGGATTGTCTACACGCAGAAAAGTTGGAAAACTTGGACAGTGCACAGTGTATGCCCTCCACCAAAATCCAGGGATGAGCTTTGTGTCATAGTTGATCATGGTGTCCCTTGAAGAGAAGCAAATGGACAGTCTACTAAATTCTTACTTGAGCTATTTAAGTGGAAGTGTTCCCGGTTGAGTGTGCAGAAGTTGAAATTGATTGACCAAAACAGTCACAGCCCCTCAACCGACTGCCAGATTTGAGCCAGTTTTTTTTTAATTCTTTTAAATGTTTATTTATTTTTGACACAGAGAGAGAGAGAGAGAGAGAGAGAGAGAGAGACAGAGCATGAACGGGGGAGGGTCAGAGAGAGAGGGAGACACAGAATCCGAGGCAGGCTCCAGTCTCTGAGCTGTCAGCACAGAGCCCGACGCGGGGCTCGAACTCACAGACCGTGGGATGAAGACCTGAGCCGAAGTCGGACACTCAACCGACTGAGCCACCCAGGTGCCCTGAGCCAGTTTTTATACCCAGCTCCCTTTGAATGAAGGGGACACGAGGCCCCTAAGGAAAGACCTCACTACACTGCCAAAAATGTAGAATGTTAATCTTTCAGCCAGCCTTCCCCTGAAGGGACCTATGGCCTATTACCAGGGTGACTGTGCATTAGGGAAAAGGAGATGAGCAGACCTTTGGGGGAGTAATGAACACTGCTTCTGAGCTGACACTAATTCCAGCAGACCCGAAGCATTGCTGTGGCCCACCAGTCAGAGTGGGGGCTCATGGAGGTCAGGTGATTAATGCAGTTTTAGCTTAGTACTGTCTCACAGAGGGCCCATTAAGTCCCCAAATGCACCCTATGATTATTTCCCCCGTTTCAGACTATAACTGGAACAGGTATACCCACATTTCTTCCCTGACCTATGGAGTGACAGCTATTATGGTGAGAAAGGCCAAGTGGAAACCACTAGAACTTCCTTTATTTACGAAAAGTAGTAATCCAGAAGCAATGCCACATTCTTAGAGGGATTTCAGGGGTGAGTGCCACCACCAAGGACCTGAAACACGTAGGAATGGCGATTCCCACTGTGCCCCAATTCACTCTGCTGATTTAGCCTGTGTAGACACCAGATGCATCCTGGGGGATGACAGTGCCTTACCGTAAACTCGCCCAGGCGGGGACCACAGTTACAGATACTATTTCAGATGTGGTTTCATTGCTGGTACCTGGTATGCAGCTCCTGGCAAATGTGTTTCCTCGATAACTGTTAGTAAATACCACCAGAAGCCATTTGATTTCAGCCAGCAAGGCCAGCAATACATTTTCATTGTCCCACCTCGGGCATGTGTCAACTTCTAAATCTGTGTCCTCATTTAGTCCCTGGAACTTTTTTTAAATTTATTTTTTTTAAGCTTTTTAAAAAAGTTTATATATTAGAGAGAGAGAGAGTGCATGAGTGAGCAGGGGAGGGGCAGAGACACAGGGAGAGAGAATCTCAAGCAGGCTCCAAACTCTCAACGCAGAGCCCGACACGAGACTCGAACCCATGAACCGCGAGACTGTGACCTGAGCCAAACTCAAGAGCTGGACGTTCAACCGACTAAGTCACCGAGGCACCTCTAGTTCCGGGAATCTTGATCAACTTTCCCTTCCACAAGACATCACCAAGAACTACTATATTGATGATGATAAGCTGATTAGACCTAACGAACCAGAAGTAGCAACTACTCTAGGCTTCAGGGCTTCCCTGAGTGTCCACTGGCCACAGCTTGAAGCTCAGTGATGTTAACGCTGTTCCCTGAGGCAAAGTTTCCCTGGAAAGCATGTCTGTTCCCAGCTCATTGTTTGTGACCTAAAAGCCAACCTGCCATCACTTATCATAAAAGGGCCAAACAGCAAGGGAAATTATTACAGGGATCTGAGGACAAACTTTCGTAACAGACGACCGGTTTGTCACTTTGGACCCAACGAGAGCTTCAAATGGCTTCAAGAGTGGAAATGTGTGCATGGGATTGTATGGGGAGCGTGTGGGGAGACGTTCCCGGTGCACACCTTCCCCCCATACATCTTCCGATGTACTCCACTCCCTCTTTCCTTCCCCCACCATTTCTCCCATTCCTCACTGCTGGATAACCTGACTTGGGGGGGGGGTGTGGGGGGGGGTAATGACTTCAGCGCCTCAAGCCAAACTGCTTTTCTGGGCTCACCGTCAACTGAGACCCAGCTCTGCGGACGGGACCGGACTGCTGACCCTAAGGTAACAACGGCTAACCAACCGTTGTGTTTGTTTAGAGACGGGTCTCCCTATGTTGCCCAGGATGGAGGGCGGAGGTCATTCACAGGCACAAGTCCACTGCTGGTCCACCTGTGAATTCTCACCTGCTCAGTTTCCGGCCTGGGTGGGTTCGCCTCTCCTCGGGTAACCTGGTGGTCTCTCGCTGCTGACAGATTAACCAAAGAGATGGCGACCTTGGCCCACGCACCCCGCCAGCATAGCGCTCTCCAGCCCAGAACTCCTGCGCTCCAGTGATCCTCCTTGGCTCAGCCTCCGGGGCAGCTGGACCTACAGGTTTGGCCACCAGGCCAGGCCAGCTGACAGTTTTAAGCACCAACATGCCAGCAGTGCCGTCAAATGTACACGGTGCTCCCCCTTTAGTCCTCAAAACCACCACATAAGCCTTTGAGCCACGCGGGAAGCGAGGCCCAAGGGGCAACGGTCACCTGCCCAAAGTCACATCGTCAGTGGGCAGTGAGCAGAGCCAGGACCTGAACCCCTAGGATCTACCTCGAGTGGACACTGACCATTGTAGCAGCAACACTGCCTCCCTGTGGAACAGGCCCTCTTCCCCGTTCACTCTGCGCCTGGGGAAAATCTGGAGGATCACAGTTCCAGACGAAATGAGAAAAAGTCACTTGCCCAAGTAAGCTCTACTCAGGGGAATCAAGAAAATCCGAATGGGGAAGTAAGTGTCCGTGGTGTCCCAGTCTTCGGGGCCAACCAAACCAGATAAAAGCACTCTCTCTGTCCCTCTCTCTCACCTATTCCCTCATCTCTCAAGCTCTCTGCATAGACGCTGCAAGAGGCAGAAACAGCTTCTGCACCTGGCTGTGGATGTCCTGGGACAGGAGGGCCAGGGACCGCTCGGACACCAACAGATCTAGGGCCTGCTCCAGGGTGCGCGTCTCAGGCCAAAGCCACCCACGAGTGACACAGCTCCAGGAGCCGCCTGACGGTTTCCAGGGACCTAGCGCCAGGAGCCACAGACGCGCAAGTGGGAGGCCACCAGTCTGGGCCATCAGGTGCGGGGGGCAAGGGGGTGGGGGGGCAGGGCAGGTCCTCACTGTAGGCACAGTAACTCCTGGGGTGTCACAACAGGGGCCCTTTTTGCTCCTGGGAGCCTGGGCCAGATGCCATGGTCAGGTTCCTAGACATCCTGACCCCGAAACCAGCCGCGACCTCTGGCAAAGGTGTCCGGAGCCCCGTGCGACAATAAACAGCATGTGCAGGATCCGCATGCCCCTGGCCCCCAGTCCCAGCCCACCAGCCCGACTCCGACCCGGGGGGAGCTGTCTCCAGTGCCCGGGCCTCTGCGTGCTCGGGGCGGTGGGACGCCTGGTCCCTCATCTCACTTCCGCCCAGGTCTGGGAGGCACAATCACAGGTGGCTGTCCGTCCTGGTCCCACGAGGGAAGTACCAGCTCTAAAGTCTGGCGTCCGAACACCATCAGCACTAGCTGGGGACCAATGTGAGGACTAGGTCTCCCAGAAACAGCATCGCCTCTGGCCTCGCGCCAACTCACCCAGGACGGAAAATGTGACCCCAGCACGGGGCCCGCGAGGGACCAATCAGAAAACAAGAGGCAGGGCCACTGGACGAACCCAAAGCCCCACGAGCCCTCTAGTGGCGGCGGAAAGTAGAGACGAGCACTCGGGGTAGCGAGGTCGAAGCTCAGGGTGTTCAAAAGAAGAAACTAGAAAGGTAGCCCAAGGCCACTGTCACCCGGGAGACCAAGACCAGAGTCATAAGCCCAGGAAAGTTTATTTAAATGAGAATTCTTGAGCTCATGCGAGATGTAGTGCATCAGGGTGTCGGGAAGGGGCCCAGAAATCTGAATTTTTACCAAGATCTCCCAAGAAATTCTTGCCTCACAGAGAGGTTTGGGAATCCGTGACCCAGTCCTAAGAGTTAAAAGGGGTCCCCACCGTTCCGATTTCTCTAGGGCTGCTAGGATCAGAAACCGGGAACGTCCCACCCAAGTTCCCGGGCTCCAGAAGCGCTTAAGACCGGAAACCGGAACGCTTCCAAAGTGGCTGGGGGCCCGGAGGAAGCCAAGGAAGTGGCGTCCTCTCCCACGTCGGCTGGCTAAGGGAACCAGATGGCAGGGCGGACGTCTCGGGGCCTGCCGGGAAATGTAGTCCGCAGGGAGTGCGGGCGCGCGCCTGCGCCCTGCGCAGCTGCCCCGGGGAGCCTGAGAGAAGCTTGTGCAAAGATGGGGAGTCCCTAAGTGGCCACAGGGCGTGGTCGTCCCGCGGGCGGTGTGAAGGGGCTGGCCGGTCCCGCTGGGGCTTCACCTACTGGCCGCCGCCAGACCTGACCCGGTCAGTCGCCGCTGCAGCTCCCTACGACCCGGCCGGGCCTTCCCTTGATTGTCCGGGACCGGGATCGGTCCCTGGGGATTGTCCCTCCGGGCGGCGGGATATCGTGGGCGGGAGCGCGCTGGGGCCATGCTCGCGCCCCAGGCAGCCGATTTGTGACTGGCTTTTAGACGTTCCCACGACGTGTCCCCCCTCGCCTTTCTCCGAGTGCCCGCTCTGCAAACACCTCTCTATCCGTGGGCCGGGCGAGAGCAGGCTCGCTCAGGCGGCTTTTGGGGAGAAGCCGTGAGTCCCGGGGTGCAGTGACGTTTCTTTGCGGAAGGGCGGATGGGGGGACAGCGGGACGGTCAGGGCCCTGGTGGACGTGGTGGAGGGTTCGGCGCGTCTGGGGAGGGCTGCGGGCTGCGAGGCTGAGCACGGTAAGGGCGGGTCCACAGCCCCAGCCGGCCGAGTTCCTGGATGCCCTCCAGCGACGGTTAGGTGCCTAGGCGGGAGATGGGGAAGCTTTCTAGGAATCAGTGCTCGGGACAATAACCTTTCCTGAGTGCATGCTGTCGTTCGCTTCCGTGCAGTTGCATCCGACACAGGAAATTTTGTGAAATCGATGCTATCATCATTTTCATGTTACAGACAGAAGCGCTGGGTGTCAGGCTCACAAAGCCAGCAGGTTATCCCGCCTGGATGGTCTGCCGCTGAAGTCCAGGTTACCATCGAGATAAGGGGTGATAGGATCACAGTGTACATCTGGGATGACTAGAAGGGATGATTTGGGATGATTAGGAAGATCATGAGTATTTTTTTCTTTGTCCCACTCCAGGGAAGAGGACAGGTACAGAAGACATCTTGGCAAATGCAGAGAGAGTACCCATAGCTTAGGGTGGGTGCTGGTATTGAGACTCGTGTGTGACCACGTGGGTGGCCTCAGGGATTGCCCTAAGAACATTTGGATGTTTTTAGACATGAGCATTGCAAGGGTCTATCCCTTCTAGCTTTGTCACCATTTTCCTCTGGCATTTCCTGGATGACATGGGACAGATTATTCAGTCCTCCTAAACCTCTGTCCTCAGTCCCCTCATCTGTATTTAGGGCATAATACTAGTCCCCACCCCCTAGCTCTGGGTGAGGGCCACATGACCTAATATATGCAGGAGGCTTAGAACAGCACCTCCACAGAGAGCCATGAACGTGATCGGTGTCCTTTGTTATTAATGTAGAACAGATGGCTGATGGCCTGTCCTGATGCAGTGCATTTTTCTCACGAGAAAGCCACTTGGCATGCCATAGCAGGATGAGGGTCATGCTGATATTGGCTGAAGTACACACGCCTTGAGTGGAGAAGAAGGAAGGATTTTGGATTTGCAGTCTTTGGAGGCGTGGCTGTAGCCAAGATGCCTGTGATTGACGGTGACCAAGGGTTACTCAGAGCCATATGGACTTTCAGGGTGTTCCCCAGTGTTTTAAGTATTGATCCCTATTTCTTTTGTGGCCTGTATATATTCAGAAACACAGGACAGCCCATGTTAGACTGGGCGTGGGGTGACAGGCCACCAGATGTATAGGGGTTCATTTAAGGGATGGGGTTCTTAGCCTTGTGCCCATGGAATTTCAAAGCCCAGTTGTGGCTTTGAACTATAATAGAACTGCAGTTATGTCTATGGAACACTTGAAATGTGGCCAGTATGAATGAGAAACTGAATTTTTTTAATAATAATTAATTTAAACTGAATCTGCCACATGGGACTTATGACCACCACATTGGGCAACACAATTCTAGAGGGTCCGCGGATGTTTACATTTTGTAAAATTTGTAAATTTTAAAAATTTTAAATTTTAAATTTTAATTTAATTTTAAAATTTGTAAAATTTTTAAATTGGATGTGTATGTGTGTGTTTTTCTAGGAAGTGAGTCCATCAGCTTCTCAAAACTACCAAAAGATTAGGATGTGCTGCTTTATGGTTTCGGCAGAACGTAAGCAAGTTAAGGGAGGTAACTATGGCCTCTGGTAACCACTGCTGTCCCTTCTTTCTCATTTTGTCGTGTCCTTAGCTGTGGGTGACTCCTCATGATGAACCCCTATGTTGTTTACTTCGTCATAGCAGGCTAGGACCAAAGGGGCCCAAAGCCCAAAGCCCACTGGTGTCCAACCCAAATTCTCATACATCCAGTTGTTTTAAATAGTCCAAAAAACATATTTCCAAAGCCATTTGGAGCCTACCTACTTTACATACTCCACAAAACTTCACCCATCATCTGCCAACCGCAGATAAGTCAAACACTGGAGCTACAAAAGACCCCAGACTGCTGCCACCCTTTGGAACTGCCTGACCCAGAGATTCCCCACTAAGCCGCTAAGAGACATGAAACCGTTTCCTCTCTCATTGTCCCTTCTTCTCTGGAAATTTCCTTGCCCCATTCCCCATGTGGGTGGTGGCCCCCATACCTCTGTCTCTGGAAGGTCTCTTGCTGGGAGGGATTTCCCCTCTCCTAGAACCCTGTCCTTGTGCTGCCCAAATAAGGTTTGTGTGCTACTCCCTCTCATTGTCCTGTGTCTTCCTTGATCACCAACCGCCCCCGCCCCTGCCAAAATCCCTCTGCTCACCAAGCATCCTTATATAAGGAAGAGGCAGGAGGGGTGGAGTTAGTAATAGGAGATATTACCATGGAAGCAGTAGCTGGAGTGATGCCAGGAAGGGGTCATGAACCAAAGAATGCAGGTGGCCTCTGAAAACTGAAAAAGGCAAGGAAATGGATTCTTGCCTGAAGCCTCTGGAAGGAATGCAGCCCATTAACAACTTGAGTTTAGATTTCTGAACTCCAGAAGGCTAGGAGAAAAAAAAATTCTTTTGTTTCAAGCCACTGGGTTTGTGCTAATTTGTTACAGCAGCAATAGGAAACTAACGTAACTTGTATATGCACAAATCTATAAATATTCCTATATCTATCCATTTGTGTCTATTAGAATAAATATGACTTTAGTCCATTGCCACATGGGTCATCCTAGCCTTTCCTTCTTGCTTAACTGTAAATTTCCTCACCAGCAGTGGCTCCCACCATCCAGCCTCCGTAAACTATACCTGTACGGCCATTTCTGAAATGTTCATCTATACCCCCATGAGAATGTACCACGCTGAGGACAGTGCTTTGTCTTTAGCCAGTCTGCCGACTTTTATTTTTTATTCATCCCCCACCTTTTACATTTTGAAACATTTTAAACATAGGGAGAATTTGCTTTCTGCTTGGCAACCTTAGTGCTGTGAATGCCGCCTCTCTCTCTGCTCCACTCGTTCCCTCTGGATTTCAGTCCCCTTCCCCTGAGGAGCTCCCCAGCAGGGGCACTGCAGGGGTGTAGAGCTGCTTGACCCACATCCCTACCCCGTTGCCTCACTCTGCCACCCAAGCCCGCGGCTTTCCCAGTTCTGCCTGACTCCTCTCCTGGTGGCTTTGTGGCTCCCGTCACATCCCTCCTCAACCTCCAGCCTCTCCCAGGAGGTTGTCCCCAGGTACACACACCTATATAACTGTATGCAATGGTACTGGAGAGAAAAGGCTACGTGTTGAGAGACTTGGAAAGGAAGGGGAGAGTATCAGGATAGGAAACATGAACAGGACAGACATTCAAGACAGGTTGGAAACCCTAGAGCAGAATGGCACCTGGCCCCAAATTCTACCTGGAGCTCTGGGAGGGAGACACCCTCTCAGTGCCCCACACCAACAGAAGGAGGCAAGAGGAGGCCAGAAATGCCAGCCTGGCACTTAGGAGAGGCCTGAGATTATTTCCTTGGGTTCCACATGGCTCATTTGTAGCATGAACGATTCCCGCTGCAGGCCTCAGAAAGACTCCATAGAGACGCCCAGGGGAGCCTGGGTCAACAAGAAGAGGCGTGGGGTAGGGAAGCGGATGGCCCAAGATGGACAGCTCTCCCTATTGGGAGCCACAACAGCAACCACAGACACCAGAATCAGATGCTGGTATGTGCTCACAGCCAGCCAGGACCAGTAATCCAATGGCCAACATTCAAACACCAAGGAAGACAAGAAAGCAAAGGGAATGAGTCTGTCCTTTGGCCACAATCATCTTGTGTAAGCATCTGTATCCAGTTATCTTCTTGGGGAGAGAGAAGAGGGTGGGTAAGAGGGAGAAGATGGGAGGAAAGAGGAGGGGAAAAAGAAGAGGAAGGGGAAGAGTAGGAGAGGCAGAGGAGTAAAGAAGTCTTCTTGAAGATTTCAGTGCTGGTGGATACTGTGCATCACCTATATAAGGATATAACATGGTGTAGACTTTCCCAGACATACTGGTCAAGGGAGTACTTTGTTTACAGCACAGTTACTCATATCTCCTAGATCCAGTACTCCCTGAAAGAGTTTGGGAAATGTGGCTCTATAAAGAGGCGAACAGAATATCCGGGCCTAGGGCACAGATGGGGGCGGATGGGGGTCCCTAACGGAGAGGCAGTGACACGTTGAAGACACTTGCCCCTCTCAAATTTGCTTTGAGTGCCCCTGGGCTGGTCATGGTCCCTTAGCCTGTCTTACTGTAAACAGGGATTGCACTGGATCTCTTTTAAAGGGAGCAGCTCTTTTAGAGTTCATTCAGAGGGCAAGCATCTGGGGCCCTCTGAGCCACTAGGACTCCCCAGTCATTTACAACTGCAGCCTGAAGTTGTGATAGCTCTTAGGCATTTTGCCGACAGTCGATGACTGGTGGTACTGGAGACAGAAAAACAACAAACAAGGGAGCTGGACACTGAAAGCCTAATCTGAACCATGACAAAGATTCATAGCTGGACTCCCATCAAAGCTGAAGAGGGCCGCTGTGGCCACATGGGACTGTGCTGGGGACCTAATGGAGTCACCACGGAGAACAGCCTTTCTGAGACCCCTGGGCCAGGAAGCACACACTAGGAGGATGCTAGGCCAGGGGTGGTCATGGATGCGCCGGGGTGGGGGAAGGAGCAGCCTAAGAGAGGTTAATAACAAGGATATAAATACAGTTCCAGCTGCCATGGGAGACCAGGAGAGGAGGTTCCTGGCACACTCTGCACTCTCAGGAGCCCCTCACACAGGACGTCAGACGTTGCAGCTTGGGCCCCTCTTGACTGGACGGCAAGAACAGAGCTGCTGACATCCACAGCCCAAGATCCTTCTGAGATCCCAGGGAGAGATAGGTGCCCACGTGCCCAACGGTGCGTATCTGTAGGTAGAACAGAATACAAAAGTCTTGCTCTCTTTTCCCCTGAGAGAAGATTTTAATGTCTGCAATGCAAATGTTCTTTAGACAGCTGAAACCTTACAACATTTTTCGGGACTGGGGCTCCTGAAACCCGATTCCAATTATAAATGCTAATCGGTTTAATGCATGATCAGCTTTAGAGGAGAAATGTAATTGCAGTTCATTGAGAACTTTACACAAACAGTGGATAGAATGTTGACATATCTAAGGAGCAGACTATGTCAAAAAGATTAGGACACTGACATGTATTTTGATTCTCGCCTTTCAAAACCAGGTCTCACATCTATACCCACAAGGCCGCTTACTACAATCACCCATGATTCTCTGCCTGAGTGTTTTTTCTTACCCTTGGAGCATGCTGGACATGACTCAAGGCCACTGGAAGTGTCAGATATTTATTGCCTCTGCAAGTAGCGAGTCCTTTATTAATAATGGTGTGGGGGGGTGGCACCTGGGTGGCTCAGTCAGTTAAGCGTCCAACTCTTGATTTTGGCTCAGGCCACAATCTCAGTTTGTGAGATCAAGCCCCCCATCAGACAGTATGGAGCCTGCTTGGGATTCTCTCTCTCTCTCCCTCTCTCTCTCTGCCCCTCCTGTTCTCTCTCTCTCTCTCTCAAAAATAAATAAAATAAACTTAAAAAAATAATGTTTGGGTATTTGGCAGCTACATACTCTAGGTTCCATGTCCCATACTTGGGATGGATGTGAAATGTATTCTACCCAGTCTCCCATAGTCCCCCCACTGAATAAGCTCCACTTGCCAAAGTGGTAACTTTCTAGATCATCCCCCCCTTAATTGGCTGCCTTCCTTGCAAGTCTCACTTCATCACACACACTTACCGGTGTTACCTGGTACTTCCTTTCAAGTAAGCTATTTGTACCGATGGTTGGCCTCAGGGTCTGCTTCCTGGAAACCAGGACTTGGACACCTTGTATATTAAAAATGCATGCAATTCAATAACACTGATTCAAAAACATATATGTTCCCCTATGGTTATTGCAGCATTATCTACAATAGCCAAGATATGGAAGAAACCCAAGTGTCCATCAATAGATGAATGGATAAAGATATGACATTACACATGCTCACACAACTCACACACACACACACACACACACAGAGTGGAATATTACTCAGCCATAAAAAAGAAGGAAATCTTGCATTTACAACATGGATGGACTTAGATGATATCATGCTAAATGAAATACGTCAGGGAAAGATAGAAGCCATATGAGTGTACTTATATGTGGAACCTAAAAAAACACCGAACAAACAAACAGAAACACATTCATAGATACAAAGAACAGACTGGTGGTTGCCAGGGAGGACGTGGGGGAGGGATGGGCAAAATAGGTGGAGGGAATTAAGAGGTACAACCTGCCAGTTATAAAATAAATAAGTCATGGGGATGAAAAGTACCCCATATGGAATATCATCAGTAATATTGTAATAACTCCATGCTGACAGATGATAGCTATACTTCTGCTGAGCATTGAGTAATGTATGGAATTGTTTGATCACTTACGCTGTATACCTGAACTAACCTAATATTATATGTCAACTATACTTAATTTAAAAAAAATTTTTTTAATGTTTTTATTTATTTTTGAGACAGAGAGAAACAGAGCATGAGTAGGGGAGGGGCAGAGAGAGAGGGAGACACAGATTCCGAAGCAGGCTCCAGGCTCTGAGCTGTCCGCACAGAGCCCAGCGTGGGGCTCGAACTCACAAACTGGGAGATCATGACCTGAGCCGAAGTCAGATGCTCAACCAACTGAGCCACCCAGTCGCCCCAACTATACGTAAATTTATTTTTAGATGTGTTTATTTTACTCTGAAACTCATATATTCGGTTGGAAATAGAGTTCTACACTCAAAGTTATTTTTTACCAATATTAGAAAGATAGGCTCTACACCATTCTTTTTCTCTCGGTCATTGTTGCTTGCTTCATTATCTCCCCTTTTCTTTTTCCCAACTGATGAAGTGTATCAGGAACACAGAAATGTATAGAACATATAGGGAATAGCATAATGAATGACTGTGTGAACACCTCCCAGCTAGGGAAATAGAACTTGCAACACAGGGAATCTATCTGCCCTGGGGTGAGCACCAGCCTGAATCTGGGATTTCCCATGTCTGTGTGACTGTTATGTAGAGCAAACAGGGGCCAAACCACGAACATGGTGTTTCCTGACCCCTCTGGATGCCCCAGCAAACCTCTGCCGGCCTCCTTCTTCTCTATTTCCCATCATCAACTGCAGGATCAGGCCTCATGATTTTTGTGATCACTATGCGGTGATAGAATGTGTTTGGTGAGCTTAGTATTCCACACGGTCAGGGGGTCAGGGTCCTGTCCAAGGTAATAACCACAGCTCTGATGGATTTTCCAAGTCTATGCCTCCGCTCCCCCCCAGCTCGGGCCTGGCCCGGGCTAAAGGCCTAAGTAGGAAAGGGGGACCAGGTGTGGCACGTTCATCCCACTGCGACTCAGCCAGAATATGCCTCCCTCCCCGTTTCCAACCATTAGACCCCCACGTGGAGAGCTGTCCTCATTCCCCCCAGTCACCCCCTTTCGAAACTTATTTGGATTCTGACTTCTTCCCACTGTCCCCCGCAAACTCTGAGACCTCCGAGCGGCCTCCTGCAAGACCCGTCTCCTTAGTAAGTTGGAGGTGTGAGGCCTTTTCGCTCGTAAACTCAGCAGCCTTTCCAGCTTCTCCAAAGGGGGCCCCTCTCGATTCCAAATCCCCCAGACGCTGCCGTGTTAGGAAACACCGTCGAAGGGTGAATAGCAGGACTTGACACGTTGGTGGCTTTTGGCTGGCACAGAGTCGGAAGCACGGAGAGCACGAGAACAAGAAACACACGAACCCAGGAGAAGTGAAATCAATGTTTCAACTTGAATGGTTTCCTCAGGGGAAGGATTCGCGGACCCACAGCATTTCCTGGGATTTTTCATGATCCCTAAGGATCTTGGGTGGGTCAGTCCCATGGCTTTTTGGCAAAGGCCACGTCCACCCTGGTGACCGTTGTGTGAGTGTCCACAGCCACCGGGTCCGAGCCTCATCCTTTTTGTGCCTCCCCAGCTGCCGCCCCAGTAAAAAGCTATCAGCACGTTTTAACAGGCCCAGATGGGTTTCAGGTATTCACCTGCCTTCTTGATGCTCTGCGTGGGCGCGCTGGGACCGACGTCTCCGTGTCCTTTCTCCATGACTGGTTGACACCAGAGCCGGCTTCGGGAAGAAGCATGACTGAAAAAGCCTGTAAAAGTTGACGGGATCTAGAATTACCTCTAGGAGAGATAACAAGTGGCCCCAGAAGCTCCTCCGCACTTTAAGAATACACACAACATGCGTATGCGAGGGCGCGCACGCACACACACACACACACACACACACACCAACTTAGTCATAAGATACTGCTTAAAGGTGACACCTGATGTGAAACGCCAGCTTTATCACTTACTTGATCCCCACATATATATGAAAATATTTCTAGACTCTCTAGTTTGTTCCACTGACGTGTTTGTCAATTCCTGTTTCATTGCTAATCCTATAGAGTAAGTTTTAATATCCAGTAGGGAAAACTCCCCCGTTTGGATAATCCCTCGCATTTTCTCTTCAAGGTCATTTTATACCCCAGGTACTGGTTCCAAGTATACACTCAAATTCCTGTTGTGGTTTATGATTGCGGTCACACTGAAATCACACATTTAGAGGGGAATTTAGAGCAGAATCGACAACATTTCAAAGATTAGCCTTCCTTTTCCCCCCCAAAATAAATAAAAATGTTATTTCAGTGTCCAAACAGGAAGCTCATGAAAAGGTTCATGGACATTTTCCCTAGGTTTTTTTTTTTTAAGTTAATTATATTTGGAGGTATTTTACAATGCTCATGACGCGTTTGAATAAGACATTTTCTTTGTATTGTATTTCCTAATAGAAGTGTCTACAAAACTTATTTTCTTATGTGTTTAACTGATGTCAGCCAACCTTTCCTGATCTACTTCCTGGGTGTTTACTTTGGTTCTCCTAAGAAGGAAATCCATTAAGACAAAGGCAGTTTTGCCACTGTCTTGTGTTAGTCGGACACTAATAATAGTTCTCATCCCTTTCTGAGGTCTTTTAGAGACTGAACTTCGTATCTTAGTGTCTTGACGTGGTTCTACTAGGTTTGGGACGATAGCTTGGAGGCTGGGCCCTCCCTGCCTCTCAGGCAAAGGAGGTCTGACCTGGTTCTCATAGTCCTCAACTGATCCAGGTGTCACTGAATGTGGGTAACAACTGACCCCCCCCACCCCGGCCCCGGCACCACTGGTCCACTTGCAGTTTTCAGCCGTGAACCAGTAGTAACCAAGGTGATCGTGTCCAGCGCTCGGAACTTGCATGTGGTCAAAAGGTTCTGAGAGCCATTGTGAGTCACCGTGACACCTCTGGGCTTAGCCAGTCAGGCCCTGGGGCTCAGGGCAGGAAGGATAAGACAAGGAGGAGAAGAATCCTCTCTCTCACTCCTTGACCTCTCTTCCAGACGTTCCTGAAGCGAGCTCGGTGGTCTGAGAGGTAAGACATCCATATCCACCAATAACATGTAATATTTCTTTGTGACGTTACCTCGCCCACCCACCTGATGACCCCCAACCCTACTGGATAAAACGGGCACTGCGTCGGGTTCAGAAATACAGCACAAAGCTTTTGGGGGGGGCAGTCTGGGGGTGGTGGTAGGGATCAGGGGTGTGGGGGTCAAGGTCAGGTATTAGGGGTGAGTGCGGTCTCCAAACGCAGTTTGTCATCACACTCACAGCCCTTGTCCTTTGCTCCTCCGGGCCTTACACAGATCTGTCAGCACCTAGTTCCCAGCCTTAGATCCTTTCCTTCTTGAAATGCCTGGAGTGGATTCTCTTTAACTGTTCTTGCCTGTTGCAGGGAACAAGGCAGATAAAGCGATCTCTGAGGACTACCCTGGAAACAGGTGCATGTGGTGGGGGGTGGGGAGGGAAGAGCCCCCCGGGTCCCCTGGGTCAATTGACTTTCATCATCTTTTCCAGGAGTCGTGCTCCTTCGTGAAGCCGTCTGTGGCGTCAGCGAGTCATGGAGAAAGAAAAACCTGAAGTGAAACCCAGCACACCCGCACCCAGCAACGAGGAGAAGACACCTAGACCCTCAAGACGCCCCAGGCCTTCCCAAAATATCCTGTGCTTTTTACTGAATAGGCAGCTGGGGAGGCACAGAAGTGACGTGGACCTGTCCATGTGGGTGTGGATGCTGGACTGAGCCACGCCCCGGTGCAGGTGGCCCCTTCCAAACAACCATGGGTCTTGCCTGCTCACCCCCACCCCCGCCCCCACCTGTTGAAAATGCAAAAGAAAAATGGATTTAAAATAACAAACACCTCTCTCGTGTCAGCTCTTGAAATAAAAGCTGCGTTTTCCTCCTTTTGGTTCGATGTGTTCTTATTGCCCGAGCAGCATTCTTCGGTCAGTTACACTGGACAGGGGATCGTGCTCATGCTCACACGGAGTGCAGGAGCTCTCCTACACCGGGGGATGGCGAGGTCACACTGCAGGGCGGGTCTCTTCCACCTTTAACCCTGGACAAAAGGGAACCGCGATGTGGAAGCAGGTCCCTCCAGGAAGGGAGACTCCTCTCCCTAGGCGGTTTTGAGACACCCTCTGGGTTCCCCTGGAAAACCCAGGTACTAGCCTAGGGACACACATTGTTTCAGAACAGGCCACCAGCAGGGCGGGAAGTTGAGGACACTCCTTTGGGGTTTCTTATTCTGATGCTCAAGAGATTATCATTTAGACACGACAGCCTTGCGTCATTGTTGGTTCTATTTCATATTTTAAAAGTCAGAGCACAGGGCATTTTAATATGGGAATGTCACACCCTCTGGGCCCCCTGAAGGGAATGGCTCTTCTCACTGTCCCCAAAGTCTGGACCGGCCAGACCCTTATCTGGCCGGGTGGGGAAAACCTGGTAGGCAGTGGTGGCTGGAAGCCGAGAATGTACTGGACTGAAGGCCCCAGCCCATCTTGGCAATACGGGGCCCTGGATCCCCTGCAAGAGCGTACAGGGCTCGACAGTCCCTCAGGGAAGTTGGAATGGGAGTGAGAACACTGGGCATTGAGAAACAAGCTGAGGCCCAGGGGAGAGCGCCCTGGGTACATGGCCAGCTCAGGGGACCAGCCAGGGACCAGCGAGAGAAGGTGCAGGAGCAGCACAGGTGCGGGAGCAGTGAGGCACGGGCAAGACTGTCCCGGGCAGTGAGGACAGCTGCCTGACCCCAGCCCCACTGCTGGTAGGGGAAGGCCCCCACCTCCCCCCACCTGCCCGCAGGTCGGGGCGCCTGCTCCTCCCCTCCCCTCCCCTCCGGCCTTGGGTTACGCAACACAACTCTAGCCCTCTGCATCCCACCACCTCCGCCCCGAGCCTGTGCCCTCCCTGAGTGCAATCTGACTCGGCCTCTAGTGTTCCTGGAGGGCGGCTTCTGGCATCCTACCTGTCACGACTCACAGCAAATGGAGTTGCTATGGGCCGTGAACCTTGGGACGCAGGGGGCCACGTTCCAACAGGGAGGAAACTCACGGATAGCACCTTGAGCGACAGCACGAGCGGCGCAGAGGGACGTCGCAATGTACCCTCCGGTGCCGGGCACCGTGGGTGCACGTGTGTGCACGCAGGGCTCGACCCGGTGCAGCAGGTGGCACTGTCGCTCCTGGGACTCGGGACCCCGTGCAGCGGCTGGCACCGCCTACCCTGCATCTCCCAGGGGTGCCTGAGCCAAGCAGCAGCCCAGCTGAGGCTCCACAGAGGCCCAGCCCTGGGCAGTGACACTGCAGTGGCAAATGTGACAGGTCCGCCACTGAGGGGCCTGCTGTGAGGGGGGAGGGGGGAAGGGGGGGGGGCTTGGAGGTCACAGAGGCCTCCCCATGAGCCCCCATGGTGTGCAGATCGGACTGGAGGGACATCCCTCCACCACAGTGTTACTGGAGGGATGCATTTCAGCGTCATTTGTGTCTCCAGAAGTCAGAAGCACAAGTAAGACATCCAAAGGGGCGGCGGCGGGCAGAGAGAGACCGAGATGGAGGAGAGGGAGCCAGAAAGGGGGAAGGAAAGAGAGATTGGCCCCAGAAGTCGATCCTGGGCCCCCTGCACAGGACCAGCCAAGTCCACACCCATCCTCCTTAGGAGCCTCCCGCCTTCTGGTTTGTCCAGGCGCTCAGACCCTCTTCTAGAAGAGTCCTTCCTGGGGAGCTTGACAGCATCCCCTGTCCAGTGCCTGGAGAAGCAGCGCCAAATGGCCAGGGAAGACCCTCCATCGTTCCCAAAGGCTCTGGAAGAGGGGACACAATGCCCACCCCTCCTCTGTCTTCCTGGGGTGGGGACAGGAACAGGAAGTGAAAATGTAACCAGCAAGGGGTGGGCCACCTCTCTTTCCCTCTACTCAATTGGCTGCCCTCCTCCCCTCCCCCCCCCCCATTAGAGCCGCTGGAAGGAGAGAGGAGGCAGGGCTCCCTGATGTGTGTAAAGGGGCCTGTGCTCTCAAGGACACCAGAGACACTTCAACAGAATGGTGCATGGACACGATGCTTGCGCATTACGAATACACTTATAATCGGAAGGAATCTTGCGAAAGAAAACATACATCTGTCCAGGAACAAAAGTTCTATTAGCATCAAATACAGACTCTGACACTATGACTTCTCTCTGGAAGCAAAATTGCCATAAAAAGTACTTTGTTCCTTGGGACACGCAGTTCTCATTGACACAGGTCAACGTGAGGCCATCAGTCAAACAAACAAACAAACAAACAAACGTTGGCAACATACTTTTGCCTGTTCAATCTCCTACACATAGCACACTTAGAGAAACCTTTCAAAAAGTGTGCCTCTTCCCTGGAACAATTCAATTGTGGTTCATGAAATCACATTTACTGTTGTAACATTTTAGAACTGTGGAAGGCTTAGAACGGACTTCCTCTAACCCCTTCATGTTACACGCAAGGAAGCTGAGACCTGAGCAGGGCGTAGTGACTTGGGGCTGTCCCTGGTCTGTGGCTCAAACGTCCTGATGGAAGCACTCAGTCATGCTGCCTAGAGCTCTATACTGTGTTCCTCCGTGAGTTTTCAGCAGATATTTTTAGTTTCCCCAACTTGCCTCCCAGTGGCTTTTTGTAGAATAGGGAGTAGAAACTCATTGTGATAGCTGTGAGCCAAAAGTTAAAATATTGGGAATGAAATTCCATTTGCAATAATAGTAGGAATAGAATCAGACACAAACCACATGTAGAGGAAGGATGCAGAGCTCTGACAAGATCTGCAGATATTATACAACGTGCAGATGTCATTAAATGCAAGAAGGGGGCGCCTGGCTGGCGCAGTTGGAGAAGCATGCAAGCCTTGATCTCAGGGCTGGGAGTTCAAGCCCCACGTCGGGTGTAGAGATTACTTAAATAAATAAACTTTGAAAAAAAAACAAGAGAAGGAGACATTAAGGCAGGCAGGCGGGCGGGCAGGGAGCCCTCTAGATTCTAGCGCCCACAAAAGCGAGCAAAATCGGGGGCGCCTGGGTGTCTCCGTCCGTTAAGTGTCCGACTTTGGCTCAGGTCATGCTCTCAGGGTTTGTGAGTTTGAGCCCCCTTTGGATCCTGTCTCCCTCTCCCTGCCCCTCCCCCACTCGTGCATGCAAGTACTCTGTCTCTTAAAAATAAAAATAAAAACATAAAGGGGAGTAAAATCAGAAGGGGGGGATCACATAAGAACTACATGTTTAACTACCAGTGACCCTCCCTGTGTTCATGCTTCACACTTCCCGCCCCCCCCCGCCCCCCAATCTGTTATTAAGCAGTGTCGGGCTGAGTTAAGGTTGCTGTAATTGAAATCAAGTAGTAAGCAGAAGTTTAAATAAATGAGATGGGGGGTTGATGCTATCAGAAAAAAGTAAGAAAGAAAGAAAGAAAGAAGAAAGGGAACAAAGTAACACAACCAAAAAATACAAAAGGCAGAGAAAGTATCCTTCTAGGGAAAGGAATCACTACCAGGTAGTGTAAGAGAAAGTTACGCATACTCTTTTTTTAATAGCACTAAGAAATTTTAAATAATGGAAAAAATGAAAATAAAGGAGAAATGATAAGATAAAGAAGGAAATAAACAGATAACAATGAGCTGGCAAAGTTCATGTAAAAATAGGAAGAAATAGGGGTTCAGTCCGTTTGAGTGTCTGACTCTTGATTTTGGCTCAGGGCATGATCCCAGGGTCATGGGTCAAACCATGCCTCTGGACCCCGTGCTGAGCATGGAGCCTGCTTGGGATTCTCTCTCTCTCTCTCTCTCTCTCTCTCTCCCTCTCTCTCTTTCTCTGCCCCTTTCCCCCTCCTGCAATGCTCTCTCTCTAAAATAAAAAATAAATAAATAAATAAAATAAAAAATACTTCTTAGAAAAACAGTAAGAAATAAAGCCATTGCTGAAATGAAGCCACATTAGAAACATCAGGAATCAGAATGAACTGGTACAAGCAAACAGAATAGAAAAGAAAAAACACCTAAGAAATAACAGCCGCTTTAAAAACGGCCATAAACGTGGAAGAAAAGAACAGTGCGTTAACCTCTGGGTGTTTGTTGTCCTCGCAACAATTGGGAACTGGGGAACTCAGTTTTACAAGGGGGAAAGAGCAGGCTGCTTTTTAAATTCTCTTCTGCGACTTGTGGCGTCAGAAGGGTCATTAGTTTGCCACAAACTCGGTGGAGGAAATAACAGAAACGTATGGAGTCACAGTTCCGGAGACGAGAAGTCAGAGGTCATGAGTGGGCAGTGTTGTTCCTTCTGAGGGCTGGGACGGAGAATGTGTTCCAGGCCCTTGCCTAGCTTGCTGGCAAGATTTGGCATTTCTTACAGTATTAGTCAGGGTTCTCTGAAGAGACAGACCGAATAGGATGGACAGACAGACAGGTAGGTAGGTAGGCTGACAGAGTCAGATTTATCAGAAAGAATCAGGTCGTGGGAGCCTTAATAAACAGTATTTATGGGATGCTTGGCTGGCTCAGTCGGTAGAGCGTGCAGCTCTTGATCTCAGGGTCGTGAGTTTGAGCCCCACATTGGGCATGGAGCCTAATTAGAAAAAGCATAAATTAAAACAGTAAACCAAAAAGCAACAGAAACAGAATTGGCTTGTGTTCTTATGGAGGCCGAGAAGTCCAGTCAGCCGAGAGCTCATGGCATAGGTATAGGTTGTAGTCTGAAAGGCAGCGGGCTTGACACCCCAGACAAGCCAATGTTTCAGTCCAATTTGGAAGGCCAGAAAAGATCCAATTCATAGCTCAGGCAGGCAGGAGGAAATGCCTCATATTCATAGGAGGGCCAGCTGTTTTTTTATCTTCAGATCTTCTACGGATTGGAAGAGGCCCACTCACATTAGGGGACAATTTGTTTTACTCAGTCTATCAATTCAAATGTTAATCTCATTCATAGCACTCTCACAGACACACCAAGAATAATGTTTGGCCACACATCTGGGTACCCTGTGACCCAGTCAAGTTGATACATAACATTAAGCATCACACTTACTTCTTCATCGCCGTGATCTCTGCCTTCACCTTCACATGTCGGTTTCCCTGTATACATACCTGTGTGCACACATCCCGTTTTGACAAGGACACCAGGTCATATGGAATTAGAGGCCCACCCGAGTCCAGAATGACCTCATCTTAACTAATTACATCTGCAACAACCCTATTTCCAATAAACTCACATTCTGAGGGTCTGGGGGTTAGGATTTCAACATGATTGTTGGAGGCACAATTCAACCCCTAACAGAAAGCATATCAGTGAGTTTTTCAGAATTAGGATGGTGGAAATGTGTATTACCTTGTGCCTCTGGAGGCATCACCATTCTATGTGAATAATGCCTCCTGGGCTTACATAACAGGGTTGTTTGCCTACGTTGTAGGCAATAGAAAATCTTCTCGAATGTGCACTGGCAGGGGAAATGCAGATACCCACAAAGCCGTCTCGCAAATTTGTCTTAAAGGCAAAGTATAGTCCATCGTGACCTAAATCAAGGAAAATGATTTAGGACTGGATGAACAATTATATTAAAAGGAGGGTAGGATGGGAATCCAAGCTGGTGCAGCCACTCTGGAAAACAGAATGGAGGTTCCTCAAAACACTGAAAATAGAACTACCCTACGACCCAGCAATTGCACGACTAGGCATTCATCCACGGGATACAGGGGTGCTGTTTCGAAGGGACACATGCACCCCCATGTTTAGAGCAGCACGGTCAACAGTAGCCAAAGTCTGGAAAGAGCCCAAATGTCCTTCGATGGATGAATGGATAAAGAAGATGTGGTATGTATATACAATGGAGTATTACTCGGCAATCAAAAAGAAGGAAATCTTGCCATTTGCAACTACGTGGATGGAACTGGAGGGTATTGTGCTAAGTGAAATTAGTCAGTCAGAGAAAGATAAAAATCATATGACTTCACTCATATGTGGAATTTAAGAGACGAAACAGATGAACACAAGGGAAGAGAAGCAAAAATAATATAAAAACAGGGAGGGGGACACAACAGAAGAGACTCATAAATATGGAGAACAAACTGAGGGTTCCTGGAGGGGTTGTGGGAGGGGGGATGGGCTAAATGCATAAGGGGCACTAAGGAATCTACTCCTGAAATCATTGTTGCACTAGATGCTAACGAATTTGGATCTAAATTTTAAAAAATAAAAAATAAAACAAGTTAAAAGAAAAAAAAAAGAAACAGGAAAAGCACCTTTCCTCTCTGCCATACATCTATTGTTTCAACAGGAAGTCTCACAGACATGGTAATTGCTTAGCAGAACATCAACAGACGTGCAAGTAAGTCAGGTCACCCAGCGGCCTACACGCTTCTACTCAAATACATGTGTGAAAGAGAGCCTTTAAACATATCCAGACAGATTCTTGGTTTTGTCCTGGTAACCTTACAAAATAAAAGTGCCAGTTATTTTACCAGCAAAATGGGTTCATTTGGGATTAGCAGAAAATTGCAATCTGGGACAAACAGGCTACAGCAAAACCATAGGCAAGTCCAGAGAACAAGTTAGAGGAAGACTCCTTTGCAGAGGAAAGGGGGCAGTTGGGAGGGCGGTTGTAAACAAGAAGTCCATTGGAGTAAACTGGGAGTTGGAAGTATAGTGACTTCTCATTGGCTGAGCTGTGACTGTCTCACAGTTATTTGCTTGCACCTAAGAAGCCCACACAGTGAGACAAGAGACTAAAAAGGTGGGTTGAGGTCAGATCATTCAGTGTTTGGAAACCTGGACTTGATTCTCTAGGCAGTAAGGATTCATTGAAAGTTTGAGCCATTTAGAAATATTATATAGGAACATTATTGGCAACGATTGGACGGTGTGAAAATTAATAAAGGGAAACCTCACTAAAATGGAGTCGGGAGGTTGGCAGGGGCAGCCTCTGACTCCCAACCACTCATCAGCGTTTACAGACCCAACAGGAAGAGAAGGACCTTGCATATGGATGGGCTTTACTATCCCAGCAGGAGCAAGGAAGGCTTCCTCCCACCCTGGCAACAGCCCAGGCAATTAGAGATAGTCACAGCTCAGCCAATGAGGAGCCACTATACTTGGAACTCCCAGTTTACTCCAATGGACTTCTTGTTTACAACAGCCTTCCAGCTGCGCCTTCCCTCTAATAAAAGAGCCCTCCTGGCCTTAGTTCCCTAGACTTGCCTACGGTTGTGCTGTAGCTTCCTTGTTCCAAATTGCGATTCTCACCTATTCCCAAATAAGCCCATTTCCTTGCTGGTAAAATAACTGGCAGTTCTGTTCTTAAGGTTAACAAAGGACATATTAGAGGCAAAGGGAAACTATTATGGGCTAGCACTCTATGAATCAATCCAAGTTTCCCAAATACCCCAGTCTGGAGCCTATTGGAGTGGTCCAGGTGAAGGATGATGAGGACCCAAATTAGGTTGATGACTGTGTGAAAAGCAAGAAAAGCACAGCTCAGTTGGAAGATTTAATTTTTGGATTTTTTTTTTTTTGACAAGGCTTAGCAATTCATTAGATGTGATGATCAAGAAGGAAGTAGATAATGACTCAAATCAATTCTTGGCCTCACTGGCTGAAACAGTAGAAATTTTGTTAACTGAAGTAGGGCACAGAAAAAGAGAAACAACTTTTGAGTTTAAGGTAGTGGATTAAGTTTTGGACAGACATCAGTGAGGCAGTATTTACCAAGCACTTAAACAAAGCTACTATTTATAGAGGGTTTGCTATGTGTCAGGCACTTTGCTAAGCACTTGACATGCATTACATGGCCCCAAACTCACGTCATCTTTGTGAGGCAGGTTTTGTTACCGTATCTCTCTTCTAGATCAAGAAAATGAGCCTTAGAAAACCTAAGTAACTTTCTGTAAGCCCCATCCTTGTGACTAACTGAAACAAGGTTTAAACCTAAACAATCTTACCATATGGCCCACCCAATTGGCCACCACCCTGTAGTAGCTCCCTCATATGTAGATTTGGAGCTTGGAAGAAAATCAGGGCTAACAAAGTAAATTTGGAAGTTTATTCCATAAGCCTTTATTGAACTCCTGCCAAAGTCCAAGTACAGCACTCTGAGTTTCAAGTACACAAAAGCCAGTGGCATGACCCTAGAAGTGAAAATTAAAACAATGGACTTGAATCAATAAGTGTGAGCAACAGGAAGGGAGGAGGCGAAAGCTAAGAATCCTGGGCTGGGCACATGAGTAGACAACACTCAAGAAGAGGAAAAATAAGTAGTCAGAGAAATTGGAAGAAAACTCGATCCAGGGGGCAAACGAACTGAGGAACGAGTGGCCAACTCTGTCAAGTGGTCCAGAAAATAATTAAATGAAAGAATATTGAGAAGAGCTGCTAAGTTTTATAATTTTTGGTGTAATTTAATTATCTTCCTAGCAACTAGCCTCTCTTGACTTTTTAAGAGAATGTGAAGGGCAAATGTGAAGACATACGTAAACCAATATACAGTTGACCCTTGAACAACATGGAGGTTAGCGGTGCCCACCCCTCTGTGAAGTGGAAATCCTGTGTATCAGTCTTGACTCCCCCAAGACTTAACTACAAACAGCCTACTGTTGACTGGAAGCCTTACTGATAACATAAACAGTCAACACGTATTTTGTATATTATCTGTATTATAGACTGTATTCTTACAATAAAGTGACCTAGAGGAAAGAAAATGTTATTAAGGAAATCACAAGAGAGCGCCCGGGTGGGTCCGTTGGTTAAGCATCCGGCTCTAGATTTCCGCCCAGGTCATGATCTCACAATTCATGAGATCTAGCCCCACGTCAAGCCTTGCATCAGGCTCCACGCTGAGAGTGGAGCCTGCTTGGGATTCTCGCTCTCCCTCTCTCTGCCCCCTCCCCTGCTCATGTGCTCTCTCTTTCTCTCTCTGTCTCAAAATAAAGAAACATCTTTTTAAGAAAAAAAAAAAAGGAAACCACAAGGAAGAGAAAATATACATTTACAGTACTGTACTGTATTTATTGGAGGAAAAAAAAATCCGCATATAGGTTGACCCGCATAGTTCAAACCCGTGTTGTGCAAGGGTCAACTGTACTTCAAAATTCGGAGCATGAAAAGAAAAGCAGATACAAGAGGATGGCTTAAGGGAGAAGCCAAAATTGAAGAGAAGGCTGTGTCTTTTTCTTGCTGCTTCACAGAACTTTTTCCTGATTCTACAGCCTGAGACAAGGGTATTCTATGCAAAGTGAGAGCACTTTGTACTTACAAAGTCAGAATTGATGGGTAGATGATCGATAATTGAAAATGCAGATTCAAATGCAAAATCATATAAACAATGATACCTGCCTACATTAAGTATTTTATTTTAACCTTTTAATGTTTATTTATTTTTGAGAGAGAGAGAGAGAGAGAGAGCACGCGGGCAAGCGAGAGCACAAGCGGGGAGCAGAGAGAGAGAGGAAGACACAGAATCCGAAGCAGGCTCCAGGCTCTGAGCGGTCAGCACAGAGCCCGATGCGGGGGCTGGGACTCAGGAGCCGCAAGATCATGACCTGAGCCGAAAACAAGAGTCAGAGGCTTAACCAACTGAGCCACCCAGGTGCCCTATTAAGCATTTTATTTTAACCTGAAACATATAAATATTCATTTACTCACCAACTTTTTGCTAGGCAGCCAAGGCCACTGCTTTGCTTGCGGGCCTGCAGTTGTGTTTCCTCATTGTTTCCCTGCATAACCAGCGTTCATAATACAACCTCACCGTTTCCAGCGTGGGTCTCCTTAAAGGGAGGCAGACCTTATAGCCCCTGGGAAACAACTCAAACACAAAGGCCTCCTTGGTGTTTTTTTAGGATTCTTTCAATCTTTTGCCATTTTCTTTGTCACACACAATTCAACAATTTTAGATGACGACTTTCCAAAGGCTTTCTTTTTTTATTATTTATTTAAAAATTTTTTAATTCCAGCATAGTAAACAGACTCTCCAAAGACTTTCAATCTAGTTTTCATAAAAGGATCAACTCTCTTTTCACATAAATATTCCACCAGTTTATACATGGACTCAGGCCTACACAAGGCCTCTAGCCAAGAAACTGGGGAAAGGGGTCAGCAGCAGAGGGCCACAAGAAGGAAAAATTGTCCCGCCGTTGAGACTGCAGGGGGAAAAGAGAGATGTTTCCCAACCTGGGCTGAATGTGAGTGGGAGCCTTACTGGGTCATTTGGGAAAGGACCCTGGAAGGGCGGGCCTACGCCGGCCGACTCCATCTTGTTCTGTGTCCTTCCCCTTGACCACGCCTCTTCCCCTTGAGTAAACCCCACCCCCCCACCTGCCTAACAGGACTCGGACCCTTCCCCAGCCAATCGGCTGAGGCTACAGCCATTGCCTCACCAACTGCCCCTAGGCCCCAATAAAACCTTTGTCCTTTTGAAAACTCGCTCTCTCTCCCCGGTATCTCACCGCTGCACCGGTGCAGGTAGGGGATTGAGCTCGAGCTAGCTTGAATAAAGGCTCTTTTGCTTTTGCATCGGACTCGGCTCCCTGGCGGTCTTTGGGGATCACGAATTCTGGGCATAACAACCCCACCCAAGACAACTGCCAGGATCAGGAAAAGCTTAGTAAAAACAGGCTGAAGATGCACTGTCAGATACAGGGAGTGGGGGTGTCTTATGGGAGGAACAGAGGAGAGGTGTTGGCCCAGGTTCCCTGTTGAAGGAGGGGCCACCAGATGTCTCTAGAGGAAGAATCTCAAGGAAATCCATGAACGGCAACTCTCAACATCCCTCCAGACCAGACAGCATCAAGGCCAAGTCATGACACTAACTTTTCAAATAAGACTCTCCCATCCACAACACTCACCCTTCCCCAATCCACTTTGACCCTGGAGATGTGTGACCCCATTCAGCAAGCACAGGTGTAAAGAAAAAGATCGCGAGGCAGGAAAATAGATTAGAAGCCAACCACATCTCCACTTTGCTGCTAGAGAATTTACAACTTAGGTAGATCCAAACTGGTACAGAGACATGACTTAATTTTGTGTATAGTGAAGGAAAGCAAAATTCCCCTCTACCCTCCAGGTCTTCCAGCTGGATTGAGAATTAAATTTATATGACAGACACCTGGGTGGTTCAAGTGGGTTGGGCATCGGACTCTTGATCTCAGCTCGGGCCTTGATCCCAGGGTTCTGAGTTCAGGCCTCACATTGAGCTCTGTGCTGGGCATGAAGCCTACTTTCACAAACATGAATGAAATTTGTATGATACAAATTAACAAAGAAAAAACCCCAAAGTTTTATTGCATGCACACGAAGGCCCAATATTGAAATTGAGACCCTCGAAAATGACTAAGGCAGTTTCCCTCTTAGGCAAAGAGACAGTAAGTCTGTGAAGGATTGACAGGACAAAGACAACTTAACTTTGGGAGCTTCAGGTAGTAAGAAATTCTAAACAGAATTTGGGTTGGGGTAGTACATCAATAAAAGGTAACAAGAGTTGTTTCTACAGTCTTCTGGGCTCTGAATTTCCCCCCTCTGGTGATAAGTATGTCTCTTTACCTCCTGGTATGGGAAGGGCACCTTTCACATAAGAAATTTATTTCCTGTTTTCGGGGAGACAGAGGAGATTCTGAGTGTCCTTCTTGCATAGGCTGTCTCTTAAGCAACTTTTGTTTTAAATAATCAAGTGCCAAAGTGGCACATTTTGGGGAAGTCTGACTTTGGCCCCCAAAATTGTTTGGGATTATACAATAATCCCTACAAATAATAATCTGTTAAAAGAAATGGGACATTTTAATTACTGAAATTATCTTATCTGTATGATTATAGTGACCATAGAACTTTTTACTATCTAAAAGTAATCAAAATAATAAGAGTAACCACCACCACCACCATCATCATCGTCATCATCATCATCATCATCATCATCATCATCATCATCATCCAAGGAGTGGAGACCCAGTTTGGACCCACAGAGAAGGTTTAAGCAAATTTGGAGGTGAAATGTAGGAGGGGAGAATCAAGTTCTCTGCTTGCACCTTATATGGTTACCCTGTTCTCATGCAAAAATTACAAATAGTTATCTCCCAGGGTGTGTTGATTCTAAACTGAATGATACTTTTGCTCTTTAACTTATCTTTTGTACTATGATAATCATTATTAACCTTAAAAATAAAACTGCCAGTTATCCTAGCGGCAAAAATGGGTTTATTCGAGAATAGCACAGAATTGCAGTCTGGAACAAGCAAGCTAGGGCAAAACCATGGGCAAGTCCAGAGAACAAAGCAGAGGAAGGGCTGTTTTATAGAGGAAAGGGGGCAGTTGGGAGGGCGGTTGTAAACAAGAAGTCCATTGGAGTAAACTGGGAGTTGGAAGTATAGTGGCTTCTCATTGGTTGAGCTGTGACTGCCTCTCATTGCTTGGGCTGTTGCAGGGGTGTAAGGGGAAGAGGAAGACTTCCTTCCTCCTGCTGGGGTAGTAAAGCAGTAGCTATGTGCAAGGCCCTTCTCTTCCTGTTGAGTCTGTAATTGATCAATAATAGGTCATGAGACCTCTCCCTGCTCACCCCCAGACTCCATTCTAAATGAGATTTTCTTTAATTAATTTTCACATTGTCCTTCAGGATGAGGTCATAATATAGTCATTTAAATGTAAACATGGATTTGATATCATTCATGCAGGGTTTTCCTTTGTGAGTGATTTCCCTACTGGACTACTCTCTGAATGGCTTCCCCTCCCAATTATCAGGGATTGGAAACAGAGGTTTTACTTGGTTTTAGCTTTTTTTTCTATCTCCTATTTATTATAATATCCTTATTCATCCCATAAATAATCATCACAAGGTATGTGCAAGGCCTCATAGAGAGTGCAGACATGTATAAACAGAAAAATAATGCCCAATCTAAATGTAAAATATGTTGAGCTCCTATGGTTTGCCTAGAGCTTAGCGGATGTTGTGTTCACACTGTCGTGACTGAACCTGTCTTTGTGTGAGGCTAAAGCTGCAGAGAACTGGTTCTGTCAAATGAAAGCGATATCAGCATGTGCGTTCTGCCATTTGAATCCCTAACAAAGATGCATTTGTTTTTCGAAAGCTTATTACCACCCGGCTGACAATTAATGAAATCTGTCCGTAATAAAAGCTGAAAGCAAGAGTGTAAAGCAATATATGGAAACCTCAAAAAATTCATCTGTGCAGGCAAATCCATACATGCACCAAGTATTGTATGTAGAATAAAAACTCAACATGGCTTTGCAGAAATATATGGCCCTTTTTTTTTTTTTTTACATTATGTCGATACCGTTGTAATTAATAAAATAAAGCCAATTGAAAACAACAAAAAAGTCACCTATGACATTTGGGGACAGATGCAACTGATATTTTCATTGAGGACCCTCTTCCTAAACTAAATATGATGCCTTAGAAGACGTAAGGAGTTTATAGTCATAATTTGGTTTTGACAAAGCAGAATACATAAAAAAATGAAGACTTGCAAGTTGCACTAAGCATGTAAATATATCCTTACCTTGTTCAAACACTTGATTTGAAGGAGTCGTGACAAAGTGTGCTCCCCCACATATACAGCATTTGTAGGCTGTCTCGTGTGATTGCTGAAGGGGCACGTGCAAGCTGTACTGTGATCTTTTTTTTTTTTTAATGTTCATTTACCTTTGAGAGAGAGAGAGAGCACAAGCAGGGGACCGGGAGAGAGAGAGGGAGACACAGAATCCGAAGCAGGTTCCAGACTCCGAGCTGTCAGCACAGATCCCGACTCGGGGCTCGAACCCACGAACCATGAGATCATGACCTGAGCCGAATTCGGACACCCAACCGACTGAGCCACCCAGGCACCCCATGTACTGCGATCTTCTAACTGCACTCCGAATGCTCATAAATGCTTTCTTGCTAGGATTTATAGGCTTTGTGTTGCTTTACACTGTTTCATTCACTGATATTATTTCTGAGGTGGGTATAATAATCCATATATCAATTCACTTTTCATACACTTTGAAGATTATTAAACCGGTTATTTGAGTCCATCCTTAATGTTAAAATACAAATCATACACTTTGATGTATACATTCATTCCCCCAATACCCAGCCATTGTAGTCCCATTGTGTGGAATACACTTTGCCTCTATGTCTGACCATGACGTTCCTACCTGTATTTCAAGGTCCTTTCATTCATGTTGTCCTTAATAAACATCTTTGGAATTTCTTTCTTAGTCTTTCTATGAAACAGTGGAAGAGAACACAGTGGAAGGTCACAGGAGTTGAGTTGTTTAGAAGATGGATTTAAAAAAGAGGATATGAAGAGTCCTATGAATGGACTGATGAGGGGCTGATGAGGTCCAAGGGTTCTCCAGGTTTTTTTGTGGTGATTGATCTGAAGGTCTCAAAATAGATCATGGTGGTGAGGCAGGAAGTGTTGGCATGTAAGGCAAAGGTGGGAGTACTTGCCAGGAACATACAGAGTTCTTGGGTGTCCTCCTCACCGTCTTGGGGCAGAGTGGACCTCCTCTGGATAGAGTCAATCTTGGGGGCTCTTACTTTGGGTTCAGAGCACATGAAGCTCTGGGGGCTTCTCCTCAGCTCCCAGGAATGGGTTGATGAGGGATTCAAAGAAGTGAGCCCAGTTAGGACAAGAACGGTGCCTTTTCATCTGTTTCACCAGCATTAGCTGAGCCATGTAACAATATTGCTTTAAAAAATTAACAAATGAGGGACACCTGGCTGGTTCAGTCAGTTGGGCGCCTGGCTCTTGATTTGGGCCCTGGTCACGATCTCACAGCTCATGGGATTGAGCCCTGTGTGAGCCTGCTTGGGATTCTCTCTCTCCCTCTCTTTCTGCCTGTCCCCCACCCCCCACTTGCACACGCACACTAGCGCTCTCTCTCTCTCAAAATAAATAAATAAATGAACTTTTAAAAGTAAATAAAAATAAAAAGTTAACAAATGAGGGGTGCCTGGCTGGCTCAGTCATGGAGTATGTTGACTCTTGATCTCAGGGTGGCGAGTTCGAGCCCCACGTGGGGCATAGGGCCTACTTATAAAAAAAAATGTTAATGACAAGCTCCTGGGTGGCTCAGTCGGTTAAGCATCTGACTTTGGCTCAGCTCATGATCTCACAATTCGTGAGTTCGAGCCCCGCTTCGGGCTCTGTGCCGACAGCCCAGAGCCTGGAGCCTGCTTTGGATTCTGTGTCTCCCTGGCTCTCTGCCCCTCCCCTGCTCATGCTCTGTCCCTCTCTGTCTCTTAATAATAAATAAACATTAAAAGGTTTTTTTTTAAGTTAATGTATTCTCAGACAGTCCATGTCTTCCTTCATTCACTCAACTGGAGTAGTCTCTGCTTTCAAGGAGCCTAGAAATATGCTTGGGGAACACAAAAAGTTAAACAAAAGAAAATAGAATAAAAAAGATATCACGAGGTCGGTTAATCACAAAATTAGATGCTGATGCCTGAAGTGCTTGTGGTTTGCTGAATGCATTCCTCACGTCAGGGTTCACTGGGTTTTGTCTACAAAGTCTGTAATATATATATATATATATATATATATATATATATATATATATATAAAATACAAAGTCTATAATAGTAATCCTTAGTTCTCTCCAAGCAGCAAATTTTTTTATTTTCTTTTTTCTCTTTTTTTAATTTTAGTTTTTATTTTTTAAAATTTACATCCAAATTAGTTAGCATCTAGTGCAACAATGATTTCAGGAGTAGATTCCTTAGTGCCCCTCACCCATTTAGCCCACCCCCCCTCCCACAACCCCTCCAGCAACCCTCAGTTTGTTCTCCATATTTATGAGTCTTCTGTTTTGTCCCCCTCCCTGTTTTTGTATTATTTTTGTTTCCCTTCCCTTATGTTCATCTGTTTTGTCTCTTAAAGTCCTCCTATGAGTGAAGTCATATGATTTTTGTCTTTCTCTAATTTCACTTAGCATAATCCCCTCCAGCTCCATCCACGTAGTGGCAAATGGCAAGATTTCCTTCTTTTTGATTGCCGAGTAATACTCCATTGTATATATATACCACATCTTCTTTATCCATTCATCCATCGATGGACATTTGGGCTCTTTCCATATTTTGGCTATTGCTGATAGTGCTGCTCTAAACATGGGGGTGCATGTGCCCCTTCGAAACAGCACACCTGTATCCCTTGGATAAATGCCTAGTAGTGCAATTGCTGGGTCGTAGGGTAGTTCTATTTTTAGGTTTTTGAGGAACCTCCATACTGTTTTCCAGAGTGGCTGCACCAGCTTGCATTCCCATCCAAGCACCAAATTTTGACTCTACTCAAGAAAGAGGAAAAAAATCTACTCTATTTATATTCTTCAGGTCAAGATGATAATCTACTCTAAGATGCATTTAATGTTCTATACCTCACAGTGTGGTGTTCACTATGTATTTTAGAATATAGCTGGTCAGCATGTGTAATGACAAACTTGTGGTAATTACACGGAGTGTCCATGTTTCCTACATGAACCTACATGTTCCTGTTATATGTGAACCAACTTAAGACATTAACTTCACTCTCCTAAGTTGTGTGCTGGGCCTTCAGCCTTTTGACTATCTTTGTTGTTGTTTGGTTATTTATTTGTTGTTTTTTTCTGATCAAGTTTTGGGTACTAGACAATCACAAAATTCTCTTGAAGTTGAAACTGCCTGTGCCAATGAGTAAGAAGAGGTATTCTCATTCCACACCTAATACAGAAAATATCTTAGTTTATATAATGTGGTGGATTCTAGAGGATTTAGTTTACCGCAATCCAGAAAATGATTATTTAAATAACTAGAGATACAATTATTGTGAGTGAGGGAGGAATTTACTTAGCTTTGGCATCAACTAACATTTATGAACTTGGCACATCTTTGGTATTGTGCCAGATGACTCCATGCACATTGTCTCAGTGCAGGATATGGAATGTATTATATCACAGCCTACACGCTCTTCAGCATAGGTACGTATGCAGAAAATTGAGGGTCCCTATATCAGGAAAGGCCCCTATACCTTGGTAGAGACATAAACCAGCAAAGTAATCAGAGAATCCGTATTATAGAAGAGGTAAGGAAAGTTTGGATCAAAAGATATAATATGTCTTTCTCACTGTCTGTGAGGTGAGAGGATTCTCAGAGGTTCTTCTTTCTCCCCTTTTATATTAAAGAGAAGAGAGCAAAAAAGAAGTATCATCTACCTGTAACTCCTAGGTTTTAAGATATACATGAAAGAGAGGCACAAATAAAATGATAGCACAATGAAGTAACTGGCCAGACCCAGAATGTGGAAGATTCTTCAAGAAAAAAAAGAAAAACTTACTCTTAAATCAATAAAAAGGGGTGTCAGGAGGGGACTACTGAATAAAAGATACGTCAGAGATATAAAAAACAAATTAAATATGAGGGTATTATTTGGATCTTCATTTGAACAAAACAATTGAGAGAAATTTGAACATGAAGTTGGAATTAGATGAAATTAGATGATTTCTATTCATTGGCCTGGGAATTACTATTTAATTATGATTGGTATATCCTTATGGTTTAATGACACATAATACGGTGACCATGGGTAAAATAATATGTCTTGAATTTGTTTTAAAATACTTCAGTGAACAGGTGCCTGAGTGGCTCAGTCAGTTGAGTGGCCAACTCTTGATTTTGGCTCAGGTCATGATCCCAAGGTCATGGGATAGAGCTCCGTGTCACGCTCTGCACTGAGCGTGGAGCCTGCTTAAGATTCTCTCTCTCTCTCTCTCTCTCTCTCTCTCTCCCTCTGCTCCTCTCCTGCACTCATGCACTCTTTCCCTCTAAAATAAAAAAAATTAATAAAATAAAATACATCAGTCAAATGGGGCACCCGGCCGGCTCAGTTGGCGGAGCATGTGCCTCTCGATGTTGGGCTTGCGAGCTTGAGCCCCATATTGGGTGTAGAGATTATTTAAAAATAAAATCTTAATTTAAAAAAACGTCAGGGGAAGGGCTCCCAAACTCTGACCACGCTTTTGAGGATTGAATGAGATAGTGGATATAGGTTGCTAGCCCAATGTTGTGAGGATAGAGGGCAGTCAAAATTCATGACCTTTGCTCTCTGTATATCCTGAGAGCAGAGTCCTAGTACCATTCTCATAGCAAATAGCCAGCATTTTTGAGTCTTCATCATATTTTCTGGCTGATGTCGTGCAAATAGTGCTCTTAGATACTATGGGAAGGTAATATAATGTATGGAACTTGGAACTAATGAACACTTACTTCCTTAACTGATATTCTGCATAAGCCTCTATTTCACATTTAGGTTTGCCTTTGGCCTGAAACAGACAGGATTTTTACAAGCAACAGTGGAATTGTAAAGAACATAGAGATAAGGGGCGCCTGGGTGGCTCACTCAGTTTAGCGTCCAACTCTTGATTTCAGCTCAGGTCATGATCTCACAGTTGTGAGATCAAACCCCACCTTTGGCTCTGCATTGAGTGTGAGCCTGCTTGGGATTCTCTCTCTCTCTCTCTCTCTGCCCCTCCTCTGCTCATGCTCTCTCTCTCTCTTTCTTTCTCCCTCTCTCAAAATACATAAACATTAAAAAAAGAATATGGAGATGAAATTCTAGAAAAAAGTGAACAGCATCAACAAGAATAAAGCACAAGGAAAGCACAAGGCATGATGTAAGAGCAGTTCATGTCCCCTTTGGATGACATTTGCCGGTCCTGCTCACCAGGACGTGGAATACAGCTAGTCCAAGGTGTAGTTCCAGAGATGGATGATGAACAATGGTCTTATGACACCTGAGTTTGAGCTCAAGATGGACTGCAGTAGGCGAACGGTTACACATTTTAAAAACTTAAGCAGCACACCTAGGTGGGAATGGCGATTTGAAATTCAGATCGCAAGGGGCATCTGATGCCATATGTGTGGCCAACTGAATGCAGGTGGGTCTTAATGTTTATAGGGCTTCAGAACCGCTTGAGGAGCTGACTTTAAAATGTGTATGCGACTCCATCATGAAGGTGAAATGTACAATCCAATGTTTATTCCTGATACGCTGTGTTTTCAAGAGGGAGTGGAAAGGTATGAAAATTAAGGTAGTGGTGATGGCTGCATACCACTGCAGATGTACTAGAAACCACTGACTTGAACACTTTAAATGGGTTAATGGTATGTTATGTGAATCACCTCTCAACAAAGCTGTTTAAAACAGGCACGGGTCAGATTTGGCACACGGGCTGTAGCTGGCTGGTGCTGCTCAAGAGGACTGTCTTTAGTTTCTTTCCTCCATTTGTAAAGATGCCTGAATGAGCGGAGGGGAATCTGTGCATCAGCACATCTGCTACTCACTCCCAGCACACTGGTCAGGAAGCTCTACTGCAGAACACTGGAGCCCCAGAAACTTGGGGTGGCAGGTCCCTGTGTTTTCATGTGACTTATTAAAACCTTGTTTCCAACACAGCTCAGATGGATACTTCCTGCTCCCCAGTCCTATTGTCATGACGTCATCCATTCAGGGAGACCAAGGTGATGCCCTGATGAGGGTGAGAAAGACGATCGAGGACCGTGGTAAGCCACTGTCGGTGTCAAGAACACTATCCCTCACATCAACCCAGCGGGAGACTACAGTGGGGAAGTGGGAGAATCCACAGCCCCTGTGTCTCTCCGGTCCAATTGCGGACTTCTCTGTAGTCCCCACGGGGTGTGGTGCTGCTGTAGCAGGACGACTTTCGTGGGGACCTGGAGCCGATACTGCCCCCAATTGCTCCTTTCTGTCCTGTGACCCCATGACTCTGGGAGCCAGATGGGCATTAACAGAAGGCAAGTTCCATCAGGGCAGCCTTTGTGTTCAAGGCCGTAACCCCTACGTGCACCTGGCACGTAGAAGGTAGTCACTATTTCTAAAGTGAATCAATGAGTGAATACCTAAAATCTAGAAGATATTGACTCCACTTATTGACCACAACGTGGGGGAACTAACTACAACATGGTTGGGTGATCTCAAGGATCTGTAATGTAGACTCAGAATATTTTTTTTAAACCATGATGCACACTGTGTCTTAAAAACAAAGTTTCTTGGTTGAGAAACTGTTCTAAAGGTGAAAAAACTCCAGAGGATGTGGGTTAACTTAAAAAATAAACAGACCCACTAAAAGGAGAAAATCACAAACAAGATTATCACAAGGAGTTACGATGAAAATGTCTTTAATCAATAACGAAAACTGCTGACCACTATCCAGAAGGTACACTCCACTGAGCCAACCCACACAGGACTTGAAAGGTTGCATTTGAATTAATTCCTGAGGTTTACTGAACTATTCATCACAAGACACTTTCAAGCCAGGCTCTTTACTGACAAGAGAAGAAAAGCTTCACGGGGACTACAAATGCTGTTTTCTCATTACCACCTTTTCACTGGAGTCATGGAGATTGCTCTCCACATATAGCAGGACTGACTGCTCTCCACCACGACAGCATTAACAACATCAGATATTTGAGGTGTGTATCCATCGGGAAGCTTCAGAGATTCCAAGGTGAAAAAGATGCTGTCATCTATCACCCCATTTCTTCCATGTAGGCTAGTAATGTAGACCTGTAATTACAGATAACAGAAACGTTCATGTAAAAGCTTTGTGTGCTGTAACAAGGTCCGCAGCTCCTCTCTCTGGCCTTAATCTGTAGGTCACTCTAAATCAGTGATTCCCAGCCTGGCCACCATATTTGTCACATCCGGAGCACTCTGTAAGACTACCCATGCTGCCAGACCCCACCTCACAGCAGCTAAGTCAGGTTCCCCGCAGGTGGGGCCCTGGTCTAGGATTAGAAATGCTGCTCTAAATATAACACTCAATGTCCATTAACCTTTCTCCTAACGGTTGAGAGAGTGAAAGGGGTAGAGTGAGAAAGGAATGTGGTGGCCAACAAATGTCACTGCCCTACTTCCTGGGTCACATCCCAAATGCCATCTGTCCTTTTCTGCAAACTGACTTTCCCACGCATTTCCCATCTCCACTACCTAAATCACACCCAGCATTTACTGCAAGCTCTGGTCCCACAACCTCTCCATTCATTCTTCCCCAACAATTCCCTCAAAATGATTTGTTTTCTATTATGGTTGCTCTCAGAGCACTTCAATACCTCCCAAGTAAACTACCTAATTTAGATTTTAATTACATGTGTGTTCCATAGAATTCCTGAATTCTTTCCCTTCAGAAGCACGGTCCATTCCATGAAAAAATAGAACCCTCTATGGCAAAGAATGGTTTTCCCAACACACCCCATGGGATCACGAGCAGCAGCAATAATCACTAGTGGGAGGAGAAGCAGAAACAGACGACAAGAGCTACGTGCAAACGAACTACCTCATGCACATGCTTATGTCTCAGAGGCTTCACCGACAGGGCTCTTCTGCCCAACGTGTCTGATTGGGTGGAAAACTCAACTTCTACTCGGTCTCCTTGGTAAGGCTCAAAACCTAAAACAGCCATGGAGAGAAGTCGAGTTGGAATGTTCTTGGTAATATTATGCTTCACCATTACTTTGACGTTGTAATACCCTAAGATAGTTTCTATTACATTGAAAGCACACTTTGAACCTTTTAAAACAAGTAACTTGTAAGTATTTCTGTCAGAAAGGATGTTTATAACCCATTATGCGTTGATTTTCTCCCTGGTTTAACAAAGTCTTGGAGAAAAGCATCAAGTGGGCATCACAGGGCAATCTCTTTGAGAGCACCATGGGATTTCTTCAAACATTGGTCACATTCACAAGTCTTTCTGGATAGGCAGGGAAGTACATAAGTCAGGGCACAAGTATGAATCCGGCTGCCTCGGTTCAAACCTTGACGCTGCCACTTACTCGGCTTGCAACCTTGGTCAAGTTACTTAACCTGTTTGTACCTTGACTTCTTCATCTATAAAATGAGAAGCATAATTGTAGTACTTACCACAGAGAGTAAAGGGACAACCGTCAGTACATATAAAACTCACAGAACAATGCCTGGCACATCATCAGCCCAAATACGTGCCACAGCCTAAAAATGGCAAGATTCTTCCAAACTATCAAGTTGGGAGGACCACCGGGAAATGTGAGACACCCTAGGTTATGTTTACATGAAACATTAACAGGAAAACTCAGCTCAGATGTCTTGTCATACACTGAATGTTCCTGTTATAGTACAAATCTATAAGTACTTATCTGTTTAATAGTTTGGTAACCCCTTTTTTTAGTTTTCAATAAACCTTTTTGGCAGCAATGAGCAAAAGAATGAATGTGTGCTTAGGGAAAAATGAGTAATGAATTAATTTTCCAGAAAAGTTGATGAATACATGAACTATGTAATTCATCTGTGCTATGGACTGAATGTGTGTGTCCCCCTAAAATTCTTATGTCTAATCCCTGACCTCCAGTGAGGCTGTATTTGGAGATGGGCCTCTAAGGAAGTAACTAATATTAAATGAGCTCATAAGGAGGGGCGCCTGGCTGGCTCAGTCAGTAAAGCACGTGACTCTTGATCTTGGGGTTGTGAGTTCATGCCCTGTGTTGGGTGTACAGATAAATAAAAATAAATAAATAAATAAATAAGCTCATAAGCAAGGGGCCTTAACCCAACAGGATTTGTGTCCTTGTAAGGAGAGACACTGAGAGCTTGTGCCCTCTCTCTCTCTCTCTCTCTCTCTCTCTCTCCCTCACACACACCAAGGAAAGGTCACATGAAGACTTGGTGAACTGAGGGGCACCTGGGTGGCTCAGTCGGTTAAGCGTCTGCCTTCAGCTCAGGTCATGATCTCACAGCTCGTGAGTTCAAGCCCCACATGGAGCTCTGTGCTGACGGCTCACAGCCTGGAGCCTGCTTCAGATTCTGTGTGTCCCTCTCTCTGCCCCTCCCCCACTCATGCTCTGTCTCTGTCTCACAACAATGAATAAATGTTAAAAATTTAAAAAAAAAGAGACAGTGAACTGGAAGCTGTAAGCCAGAAACTGTAAGTCAAAAAGAGTTCTCACCAGAAACCAAATTGGCTGAAACCTCAGTCTTGGATGTCCAGCTTTCAGAACTGTGGGAAAATAAATTTCTATTGTTTAAGTCACTGAGCCTATGGTGCTTTGTTACAGCAGCCCGAGTAGACCAAAACAACATTTGGTCTGTCAACATTTACTCTCCACCATAGGGGCCACAGTGATATCACTATCCATGAGAAAACCAGAGGACTAGATCCCCTGAAGCTTTTACTTTACAATTTAGTAGATATTTTAAGAAACAGTGCCCAAAGACCGTAAGTTAACATGAGAAGTTACAAAAGGTACATTGACATATAATTCTATGATGCATGACTTTTCTTTTATCAAACAACTGCTCTAACATAATTTCACCAATGTTGTATTACAATTTTTCTTAGGTACATTGCAAGAGTTTAACAATAGCTGTTAAGATCTTAGGTCCATTAGGAGAAGAACTTCACAAATGATCAAATGATGCCAGATGCTTTAAAGAAGAAAGAGTTAAATGAATTCCAGTAATGGTTTGATTCCTTCCATCCAAATCATGGAATCAAAGTGAGAGAGAAAATGATCAGCCTCTAATGTCCAAAACTAGTCACAGCTAGACCTCAGTATTATAACTGTAATAATATTATAATATTATACTATGATAATTAGAATTCAATATCATAACTATTAAGTGTGGTCTGACACTCACAGCCAGGCCATCTTGCTTTCCTGTTAGACATAAAAAATCTCATAAGATACAACCTCAGATAAAGTCACCCTGAGACTATGACAAAATGAAACAGAACAAAGCCATTTCATAATTTTGTCTAAGCATGAAAAAAAGCAAGGCTACTGTGCCACCCACAAAATAACCAATCATAGATCGCCCCACTCTCTGACAGCATCCAATTTAGGGTTAACCCTCACTTCCTTACACCCTCCCCCAAATCACCCAACTAAATCTCAAAGCCTATAACAGCTTCTTCCTGATACCCTGTAACTGAGACATGCCATGGTTCCACCATGGTGTGTGTTCTCCCCTCTGAAACAAGTACTAAGCCTAACTTCATTTTGCCTGAAGAGCTTCGACAAAAGTTGTGAAAGTTCTCTCTGGCAGAGGCAAAATGGCTAATATTAGTACAAATGCTGTTATAAATTCAGTATAAAAGTCCTACACTGGGGTAGCATTATCAACAATAGCCAAGTAATGGAAAGAACCCAAATGCCCACCAACTGATGAATGCATAAAGATGTGGTATATGTACAAGGGAATATTCCTCAGCCATCAAAAAGAATGAAATCTTCCCATTTGCAACAACATGGATGGAGCTAGCGTGTATTATGCTAAGTGAAATAAGTCAGTCAGAGAAAGACAGCGTATGATTTCACTCATGTGTGGAATTTAAGAAACCAAACAGATTAACATAGGAGGAGAAAGAGAGGAAAACCATAAAACAGACTCTTAGCTATAGAGAACAAACTGAGAGTTGCTGGAAGGGTAGTGGGCATTAAGGCGGGCACTTGTGATGAGCACTGGGTGTTATATGTAAGTGATGAATCACTAAAGTCTACTCCTGAAACTAATATTACACCATATTTTAACTAACTAGAATTTAAATAAAAATTTGAAACATAAAAAAAGCCCTACACTGGGAATATACTCTTTTGTTTTTGCAGTGTTTTTTTTAGATTAATTTATTTTGAGAGAAAGAGCGCACAAGTCAGGTAGGGACAGAGAGAGGGACAGAGAGAGGGAGAGAGAAAGAATCCCAAGTAGGCTACACACACCAAGCTCCACGCTGAGCCCAACGTGGGGCTCAGTCTCACGACCCTGAGATCATGATCTGAGCCGAAATCAAGAGTCAGAGGTTTAAGGGACTGAGCCACCCAGGGGCCCTTATTTTTGCAGTGCTAACATAATTACAAATTTGGAACAAAGTATCACAGTAAGCATACTGTTCGTGGAAATTTAAAAAATTGATGGGGGGGCGCCTGGGTGGTTCAGTCAGTTAAGTGTCCTACTTCGGCTCAGGTCATGATCTCGCCATATGTGGGTTCGAGCCCCACGTCGGGCTCTGTGCTGACAGCTCAGAGCCTGGAGCCTGCTTCAGATTCTGTGTCTCCTCTCTCTGCCCCTCCCACACTTGCGCTCTGTCTCTGTCTCTCAATAATAAGTAAACATTAAAAAAAATTTTTAAATAAAAATAAAAAACTGATGGAACAGAAATGCAATTGGAATTGGTTGTGGTGTAAGCATAATTCATACCCGCATCCAAACATCCATGATATTCAACCAACTGAAAGCAAAGCTGTAGTAATCAAAATTTAGAAGACGTGTGTGTACGTGTGTATACCTGTGTGTATTTACATATTCAAAATAACAGAACTACAAACCTTTGGGACCAAGTTAATACTGAATACAAAAAGATAATGACTCAGCAGGTCCCTGGCTGGCTCAGTCAGCAGAGGACATGTCTCTTGATCTTGGGGTCATGAGTTCAAGCCCCACCTTGGGGGTAGAGTTTACTTAGTAACAAACAAACAAAAAAAGATAATGACTTAGAATGGTGACTTTTCTCTTTTTTCTTACTACTTTCTTCTGTTTCTCATACAGATCAATCAGATTTTAAGCACACTTGAGCCTCTGAAGGACTGTGAAACCAGCCCAACTGTCTTACTATGGTAGTGATTTTGGGGTTTTTTTGGAAACGAGTCCTTTTAAGTTTGGTTACAGTCTGTTTAAAATCAGTTGGAAGCCTTTAATAAAAAAATTCAACCAACATAGTGCCAAAATTCAGGTTTGGAAGGTTTTGGAGAATTATATTTACCCACCTGAAATTTGCAGGGAGAGAGGTCAAAAATTCCCTCACCTCAAAAATGGAAAAAGTGAGCAAATTGAACCATCAGAGCTCAACTGCTGTACAAATTTGAAATCAGATGATTATACTTAAGAACATTTCAGAGTGTGGCAAAAATCTTCATATGCAGCTCTTATTTTGTATTGGAGATATTTCTATCCATAGCAGGATGGAAGGAAATTAAGAAAACCTACAAATTTGCCACTGGATCGCAATTTGATGAAACATTCAAATGTTTCTGTTGATGGACTCAGAGATGTTCTTTTTGAGAACTAATTTTGTTTTTGAAAGATGTATTAATACTATTTTAAATGTCCAAACTTAAGACCAATTTGTTAGTCATAGATAAATAACTCAAAAAGCTGATTTAATTTTAATCAATTGTAACACCCCATTTTAGTCTCAAAAAATGACTCAGATTGGGGGTCCCTGGGTGGCTCAGTTGGTTAAGCGTCTGACTCTTGGTTTTGGCTCAGGTCATGGTCTCGCGGTTCATGAGTTCGAGTCCCGAATCAGGCTGTGTGCTGGCAGAATGGAGCCTGCTTGGGATTCTCTCTCTCTCTCTCTCTCTCTCTCTCTGCCCTTCCCCTGTTTGCACACACTCTCCCTCTCTCAAAATAAATAAACATTAAAAAATGTTTTTAATGACTCAGATTGGACAACAGAGGATATGGTCACCCCCTATAGCTATAGCTGAAGGAGAGAGTTGCCCTACAAAAGCTATGGCCTTTGGTAGATGTATAAAGTCATTGCCAAAGTGCAGCCTGGCAATGAGGTATCTAGGGAAATAAATATTCCATCTCCCTGCCCACTCCAGTCTCCTGAATTCAAGCATAAGAATGTCAGAAGCTGAAGGACAGGGTTTTTTAGTGACTATTGGTCACTATAGTGGCATATTGAAACAGGAAGCTACCTCTGACCTGAGTAAGACATTGTACAGTTGGACACTTCAAGGCATGAGGGAAAGTCCAAAAAGGGATAAGAAGGTTACACAGAATTTTTTTTTTAATCTTTCAAGTGGGCACTCAAGCCAATATGTTCTGAAAAATAAAGAAATAACCTTATTTGTGATCTCAGGTTTCTAACTCAGGTCGCGCTGGTTACATAAGGATATGTAGGATGATATAGGACCATATTAACACATAACCTGAAAAATAAAGGGGAATGAAATCGCAACATTATGCACTTGGTAGGCCCCCCACCCCTGCCCTGAGGGTCTTGAAGGCTCAATTCCATTTTAGCATCCTTCACCAAAATGGTTAAGATTTATTGTTTATTCACATACAAAATACAATCATGGACCCGATACTGACATTAACTATTTCCCATGAGTAACACTCATGGACCTAAACCCTCAAATCTTGTGTGCATAATGGGGACTGATCACCACCATCCTGTGAGGCAAGTCCAAACAAATGGGATCTTGGGCCCCGAAGCACCCATTAGAGCACCTCTCACTGACACATAAACACATTCAGGCTGTGCCAAGAAGAACACACACTCTCAGCTACTCTCTTCCATGCTCCTGTCCCACAACGGTCTCCATATATTCACTTCCCACTCACTCCTCAACCTGCTTACCACTCTTTCTGTCACCTATCCCATCTGATTAGAACTGACCGCATCAAGGTTATCCCAAAAGGTTCTCGACAGGAGTAAATCTAGTGTAAATTATGCCCTTCACACAGGACCAGGTTCTATCCCATTTGGATCCTACTGGCACTTACAACCTCATCTCAAACCATTTCACATTCGGGTCATACCACACATAGTCACCACCCTCCCGCCACCCTCTCCTCCTTCCCATCGCAGGCCCCTATTCCCTGACTCCAAATATTTTCCCCAGCTGGCTCCTTCTTCAGGTCTCAACTCAAGTATCACTTCCTCAGCAAGGGCTTCCCTAAATTGCTGTGTATAGCAAACCCCACCACACCGTACCCTCCTGTTGTACTATTACAGCACCTAGACTGTAAAGTTCAAGTCCTAGACGGTAAAGAACAACCTGGAACTCTCTCTCTTTTTTGGGGGGTGGGGGTTACTTGCTGATTGCCTGCGATCTAGCTCATTAGAATGCAAATATTAGGAAAATAGGACCTGGAACAGAGCCAGACGTTCAAATATTTACTCTGTTGCATGAACATCAAGAAGAGAATACACACTGATTTCCCATTGTGTGGGACCAAAAACTTTCACTCAATTTTTCCTTTTTTTAGATCCCCATTATGCTTTTAAATTGGAATTGTCTTTTGCCATTTTCATTGGGTTTCATAATCACATCAACAGCAGCTGTTTTGACAATTCTAACCATGACTGATTAGGTGCTCAGGTCTTTTTAATCTACCCCCTTTCTTACCCTAGAGAAGTCTATTATTCTGATTCACTTGATTTATTTTGTATCAATAAATCCCCTCACCCATGATTTGGGTCCCGGCCTCTATTTATGCCTCAGGGCCCTGGTTCCATCAGTCCTTCCTGCTCTCTCCTGCACCTTCAATCAATCCCTTTGGCATTACAAACATGTTCAAGTGTTTCCCATATTGAGAAGAATTCCGCTAGCAAGGGCTACTACTGTTGGCAGTGACTTCCAGTTGGCATGGTTATATGAACCAGGAAGTTGACTTTGGAGCTTAGCAATCACAGGGGCCTTTTCTCTTAGAATTGGGTATTTCTAACTAAACCTGTCTTAAAATCCTAGCTGCCACCAGATAATCATCTTTGGGGACTTCAATGGTTACCAACTAAGGTCAAGTCCTGGCTTTTTAATCCAAGAAAAATCAAATGGAAAGATGCAGTGTGGCTGAACTAACTTCCCCTTTTGTGTTCAAGCTAAACAGCATCTGGTTGGACTTAAACAGGTACAAAATTTTTACTTGTATTCATCTTTCAAAACCCAGCCTGGCAGGGGGTTGCAGGGCTGTGGAGCCCAGCTGGGAAAGCATCTCACCCAGGCAGCCTTCCCCAAGTCTCCCTGTAGCAGTCATTTTCTCTCCTCTGCTCAGTAGTGTTGTTTTCATCATGTTCTTTTTTTTTAATGTTTTATTTATTTTTGAGAGCAAGAGAGAGACAGAGTGTGAGTGGGGAGGGGCAGAGAGAGGGAGACACAGAATCCGAAGCAGGCTCCAGGCTCCGAGCTGTCAGCACAGAGCCAGACGAGGGGCTCGAACCCACGAATTGTGAGATCATGACCTGAGCTGAAGTCTGACACTCAACCGACGAGCCACCCAGGCGCCCCTCATCATGTTCTTTTAATGTATCCACATGTCTATCTCTTCCAGTTAGACTGTGAGCTCTTTGTAGGCGTGGTTTAATAAAGTCTTACTTATCTTGGTCTTGCCGATACCAAGCACTCTATCATGTGCTGAGTTAAACTCAAATAACTTAAACAAATTAACAAATTACAGCTTTAGGCATAAAACAACAAAATGTTGGGGCGCTCAGTCGGTTAAGCGCCTGACTTCAGTTCAGGTCATGATCTCACGGTTCGTGGGTTCGGGCCCTGCTTCAGGCTCTGGGCTGACAGCTCGGAGCCTGGAGCCTGCTTCAGATGCTGTGTCTCCCGCTCTCTCTGCCCCTTCCCCGCTCACGCTCTCTCTCTCTGTCTCTCAAAAATGAATAAACATTACAAAAAAATTTTAAAAACAACAAATTGTTATACCTGATAATTACCAAATAGAATTCAACAAAAGTACACACACACACACACACACACACACACACACACACACACACAGGGAAAATGCTAAAGGAGGTTATCAAGAGGACATGACCACCAGTTGACCCATGAGCTGGACCCCAGGTGGCTGGAGGCTCTTCATCACCCCCCGCCCCCGTCTTTGTAATGTTATGTTCTGCCCACCACCCCCACAGCTGGAGGACATAGCATTTAGAGATCAAGGTTTTGCTGAGACCGCCTGGACAGTGTATGTAACAATGCAATTAAGGCATCTATGTAAATTTTTTTAAGATTCTGGCAGGTGGGTGCAGAGATCTATTCACTTGGTGTCCACCCAAGACAAGCCTTGTATGTAAGTTCCCTTGCTTATTACACTGGCCACCTACCAATTGGGAGGGGTTTGCCTGTTTCTTTGATCTCTCCTTGCCCTCCATGTACAGGGGCCAGTTTGCAAGCCAACGGAAAGGTACAAGGCTATCTCCAAATTTATTTTAAAGCATTTAAAATATTTTTTTTAAAAAGAGCATCCCTTAATGTTTTTCTGTTAGATTATAAATTTTATGCCTATATGAATGGAAAAATTACAAAAACACTAGCTGTTGCATCTAATAAATGAAATGGTAACAAATGGCAGCATGAATTCTTAAGAACATTAGGTATCTGTCCCTTGTTGCACGTTATCTTCAACTCCAAAGGTCGATCTCAAGCATTAAAGAGCCTCTGATTGGAGCCAAGGATGCTAGAGAAGTAGTTCTAATGTGAAAATCCTCTTGCCAAGTAGCGTGTTTGAAATTTGACACTGGAAATGATGCCTATAACCATCTGCAAATCCAATCTATAAAATGAAAAAATAGATAAAACCTAATATTAAATTTTAAAAGATGTAAATTGTACCTTTACAAACAACATGTAGCGAGAAGTAAGTTGTATGATCAATGTAGTCAGCCCCTTCCTCTGCAGAGGTAATAGAGGCAAATGAAACTCTAGCGTAGGAGTTGGACATTCCATTGCCATGGCAACTATCACAGAGAGCAACCACCTGCGAAATAAAGAAACAATTACTGCAAACATAACACAAATTTAAAAAGCAGAAACACACTTCAATCATTGTCATTCAAGAAGTGGTTTAAACAACTATAACAAACAGTGGTGAATAGATTTCACCTGACAAACATATGATAGACATGAGATGATGATAAAATAATGAGTGAGCTTTATATCTTTCATTACTTTATTTTTTAGAGAAGTTTGCAAAAATTGAGCAGAAATTTCCCATACATTCCTCTCCTCCATTCTTAGTTTGCCCTATTACTAGAATCTTGCATTTGTTTGATTGGTACATTGGTTCAATTGATGACCCAATATCGACACAGTATATTTAATTAAAGACCATTGTTTAAATTTTTTTAACATTTATTCACCTTTGAGAGACAGAGTGAGACAGCGCGAGCAGGGGAGGGACAGAGAGAGAGGGAGACACAGAATCAGAAGCAGGCTCCAGGCTCCAAGATGTCAGCACAGAGCCTGACATGGGGCTTGAACCCACGAACCATGATACCATGACTTGAGCCAAAGTTGGACACTTAACCAACTGAGCCACCCAGGCACCCCTTGAGTTCATTGTTTAAATGAGGGCTCACTCTTTGTGTTGTTCTGTCATATATTTTTTTAATGTTTACTTATTCTTGAGAGAGGCAGAGCACGAGTGCAGGAGGGGCAGAGAGAAAGAGAGACAGACAGACAGAATCTGAAGCAGACTCCAGGCTCTGAGCTGTCAGCACAGAGCCCAACCTGGGGCTCGAACTCACGAACTGCGAGATCATGACCTGAGCCGAAGTCAAAGGCCTAACCGACTGAGCTACCCAGGAGCCCCATGTCATATATTTTTAAAATGTGTCTAAAAACACAATTTGTGTACCAACCAGGTTTAATGCACTGATGGTACTAGATTTGAAGGTAAAAGATATACTGTTCCTGCCCTCCAGCAAGTCACAATCAAAGGGGAGTAAAAGACAAAAATCACTAATTCAGTGCAAGTTGTGACAAATGGTAAAACCAAGTGCAAATGCTGGCTGCTGCGAATTCCCAGCAGGGAGGGAATTTCAGACTGAAAGAATATAGGACAACAGGGTGCCTGTCTAGCTCAGTCATGATCTTGGAGTTGTGAGTTCGAGCCCCACATGCATGTAGAGATTATTTAAATAAATTTTAGGGGCACCTGGGTGGCTTAGTAGGTTAAGTATCTGACTATTGGTTTTGGCTCAGGTCATGATCTCACGGTTTGTGAGTTTGAGCCCCACGTTGGGCTCCATGCTGACAGTGTGGAGCCGCTTCGGATTCTCTCTCTCCCTCTCTCTCTCCCCCTCCCCTGCTCACTCTCTCTGTCTCTCTCTCTCTCTCTCTCAAAAATAAATCAATCAATAAACTTAAAAAAAATTTAATAAATTTTAAAAACTTAAAAAGAAGAATATAGGACAACTTCCTGGAGAGAGTGGGATTTGATATAGGCTGTGAGAAAAGAGAAAGATTTTTACCTGGCAAATGTGTGTAAGGTTGAGGACAGGGGCAGGGAAATGACAAGGGAGGAGAGACAACACATCTCAATGTAGAAGAACAAGGAAGAAAACTAAAAGATTCCAGATCAGTGCCCCCAGAGGGAGAGAGCATGAGATAAAGTTGGGAAGATAATGGGGGAAGGGGGGAGCTCTAAAAAGACAAACAGAGCTGCCTGGGTGGCTTAGTCTGTTAAGCATCTGACTTTGGCTCAGGTCATGATCTCCCAGTTCATGAGTTCAAGCCCTTCGTTGGGCTCTGTGCTGACAGCTCAGGGCCTGGAGCCTGCTTTGGACTCTATGTCTCCCTCTCTCTCTGCCCCTCCCCCACTCGTGCTCTGTCTCTCAGAAATAAACAACAGATTAAAAAATTTTTTAAAAACAGTCTTGGAGGAAATACTGGCAAAACGTTCATATGATAAATTTCCTAACAAAGCTCTAATTTCCATAACGTACAAACAGCTCTGATGCTCCTACTAGAAATAGCTCTAAGAAAAAAAGATTGTTGTACTCTCCCCAACACTTAAAGAAATGCAAAATAAAATTATGAGACTGCCTTTTTTTAAAGATTGGAAAAGATTTCGAAGATTGAAATATTTCCAACCTTGTCAATATTGGCAAACAGGCATTTTCACAGCCTGCTGTTGACAGTGCCAATTGGTACAATAAAGCTGAAGCATAATTTGACAGTATCTATTAAAATGGTAAATGTCTACATTGAGGTGATGATTACATGACTCTGTACAATTTACTAAAAATGTCATCGAACTATGTCCTTAAAAATGGAGACTCTTGGGGTGCCCGGGTGGCTCAATCAGTTGAGTGTCAAACTCTTGATTTTAGCTCAAGTCATGATCCCAGAGTCATGGGATCAAGCCCCAAGTTGGGCTCTGCCCTGACCATGGAGCCTGCTTAGTGCTTAGAATTCTCTCTCTCTCCTCTCTCTCTCTCTCTCTCTCAAAATAAATAAATAAACTTAAAAAAATAAAGTGCATGTCTGTTCACCTAGCAATTACATTTCAGCAAAATCAAAAATCCTTTACTTGGGTGAGAAAAGGAAGTTGCAGTATAATAATCTAGACTCTAATAATTATTATTGTTAAATAGTTTTAGTGCTGAAGAATAGATATACAATTTCTACTTTGATAAATAGAAAGCACTACAAAGAAGGAACAAGTGTACCACACAACACAGTGAATTGGACTTCAAATTCCACTCTACCTCTGCCATGCCAGGTCACTTTAGAGAGGCTGAATAAACAGAAGCAAGATTGAAATCCCCCCAGGAATAAAGATGGCCCCCAAACTCATACTAATCTTACTTTGATCGCTTTCCATCCATATGTTTTCTCTTCTTCCACAATGGCAGTGACTTTTTGTCCCACGTTCAGAAACACACTGTCAGTCACAACATCACTACTGAAGTAGATCAAGTCATCAATCAAGCCGTGGTCCTTACAGACCTTTGTCACAGCTCCCTGCACAGTTTTTAATGTGGTGTCACCTAAGAGAGGGGTAAACAAAATGTTTCATTAATCAGTCTCCAAAGTAAGTACCCATGAGAAGTAAAGCCTTCCAGGGGAAGACGTGGTAGCCAATGATCTAGCTACAGAAATAAGCTGGACTTAGTTTGAGATGCAGAGGGGCACAGTGATTAAGTGTTTGGGAGGCAGAATGCTCATGTTAAAAGGTTGGTTCCACCATTTCTCTGTAAGGCACAGCAGCCCAATGCACTTGGCAGTGGAGCTTTGCCATAGAGGGCACTGGGTCTGGGACTCTTTGGCTGTGAACACAGTTCTTCCCTTTACCATCTGTGTAACCCTGGGCACATTTCTTAACCTCTCTGAATTTGTTTTCATCTGTAAAACCAGGGCATTCTTAATGTCTGCCCGAGAGAATAGATCTTAAATGTCCTCACCACCCACCCACACACACACACACACACACACACACACACAGGCACAAAGGATAACTATGTAAGGTGATGGATGTGTTCATGAACCTTATTGTGCAAACATTTCACAATATATACATATAACAAGGCATCATGTACACCTTAAACTTAAGAGTGTGATGTGGAAATTATGTCTCAATAAAGCAGGGGGGGAAGGGTTGTTGTAATTATTAATTGACACGTACATGTCAAGTGCTTAACACTGTGAATGTCTCCCACAGGTTAGAGCTTACGTGTTCGTTGTTATCATGGCTTCTGCGTCTAGAGAGTCTTTAAACGGCCATTATTGTTATAGAATTTTATCATTATCAGCGATAGCAGCAGCAGCATCTAGAGATTATTCAAACATCTCACCAGACAAAACACATAAAGAGATCTGGGGGTTTAAATCTAGTCCAAATGTGCATCCCAAACTCTCAGGTTTATTTTTTTCTGAACAAACATACCTAGTAAGCCATAATTTTGGATCTGAACCTAGAGACTAAGCCTGCAGAGCCCGCACTATGAACCACAACACATTAGGTGCCCTCTAAAGTGAGGCTGGGAGAAATATTGATTATAATAGATTATGGTTTCAGGGGGGCACGTGGGTGGCTCAGTTTTTTAAGCACCCCACTCTTGGTTTCAGCTCACATCATAATCTCACAGTTTGTGCGTTCCAGTCGGGCTCTGTGCTGGCAGCGAGGAGCCTGCCTGGGATCTCTCTCTCTCTCGTTCTCTCTGCCCCTCCCCTGCTTGTGCTCTCTCTTCTCTCTCAAAATAAATAAACTTGAAAAAATAGATGATGGTTTCAGAAGCCAAGAAAATCCTGGAAACCTTTTTTTTTTTTTAATGGGTCAAATTTATCAAGTGAAATCATAAAACACAAAGAAGGGGCACCTGCCTGGCTCAGTCGGTAGAGCATAAGAATCTCGATCTCTGGGTTGTGAGTTTGAGCCCTGGGTTGGAGATTAGTTAAAAATAAAAAAATATATATATAAGATAAAACACAAGAAGGGGACGGGACAAGAGGGCAACTGCCACGTAGGCTCATGAGAATATGTCAGAATTTCTTCTGCATTGTCCCTTCGGCAAAAACACAGTTAACGCACGTGGCAGTGAGAGCTTCCCACTAAAGCTAAGCCGCAGGCTTCTGTGGCCGACTCAGCTGAGACTCCACCACTCTGCAGGGCTCACGCTCCGCCGGCAGAGAAGCTGCATGACATCCGGGCACCAGGAAGGCCGGGTCCCAGCTGGGAGGATGACGCTGACCAAACACACACTCACCCCGTGGAAGGAAGTGCCTCCGAGCCCGGGCACACACGTCAGGGGGTGGCTGCTGGGCCTCCGGGCCTGGGGGAGACCAGCGGGGGCCCCCTCTCTCCCCTGCTCGCGTCTCCCTGACCCGGCTGTAAAGCGGACGGGACAATACTCTGACTTCCTTCGTGAGGGCTTTCCGAGGATCGAATGGCACGAATGCCCCCTAAGGCCCCGAGCCCAGCGCTTGGCACACGCAAGCGCTCAGCTCGGCCGATGAACGCACTGCGGAGCAAGGACGCCGGCCACCCCGGCACGCCCTCTCGGGTTTCACGGGTGCCCAGCGACACAGGGACGCCTGCACCGGGGTCCCCTGAGTCATCCACTCAGGGCCCAACCCTGGGGCGGGAGTTCAGGACACAGAGGGGAGCGAGTTACATGTGGCCCCTGGCCGCGGACCAGCGACACACATAGGACTTGACCACCTGGTTTCAGATACACGCGTGTTTGGGAAACAAGATGAAATGCAATCTCAAGTCAGGGAGATCCACTACTACTGAAAAGATGAAAAGGAATCTGGTGCACATTTCCACATTTACACCATGTAAATTCCAACGGCACTCGGGGAAATGCAGGGGCCGGGCACAGCTCCCCAGGGGCCTTCTCTGTCTACACCACCATCCCCTAGGACAGGAGAGTTCTGGGCATGCAGGGACTCGAGGATGCCTGTCCTCACAGGGAGGCATTGCCAGGGGCATGAGGCGCCCTTCTGAGACAGGAAAGGGGAGCACCCTTAGGTGCAGGCCCCTGGGAGGGAGGAGACGAATCGAATACCTTCCAAGAGCTTCACATGCTGCTCCTTCTCGGCCTCTGAGGAGTCCACCCTCCGACGGAAGAAGGCAAGAGCCTTGGAAATGAAGCGAAGCATGGTCCCGTTGTTAGGGCAGCCTGTGCCCCTCAGACACAACACCAAGCTTGCTTCTCTGCCTCCCACAGAGCTGCTCAGACGCCACGGCCACCCCTCAGCACCACCCGAAGTCCAGACAAATGCCTAGGAGAGCCTTCGTTCAGCCTGCCCCACGAGGGGCTTTAGCGGGCTCACCATCCAGCCAATGGGAACACAGCGGGCTCAGTGGAAGCCACTGAGAAGCCGTGAGCTGATGGGCGGGACTTCATGGCTCCTCCTATCAGAGGTGAGAGCGGAAATGTGGTGGCCAGCCGGAAATCACTTCCAGTGTGATCCCTTTTTGCACCTCTCCGAGAGTAGAGGGTCTCGGTGGGCTTCTGTAGGGAGGGCCTGATGCCTGTCTTGGAAGGTGGCACAGCAACTTGCCCCGAGGACTTTGCTCCCAGATGTGTAATCCCCACTCCTCACTGCCTTCTCTTTTCTTCCTTTGTCGCTAGGCGCCCTCCACACACCACCACCCCCACCGCCACCCTGCCTACACCACCACCTCACCCCTACACTCACTCCACAGAGAGATTAGTGAGTGTTCAGCTCTAAGCAACGGCTTTCTGTTCAATGTTAAACGATACCACAGATACTGTGGGAAAGATGAACTTGCACGTCTATATTTGTATCAAAACAGGCTGTGTCTTGCTCTTCTTGGAAGGGAGCCAACTGTGCCAAGGCACTCACTATGCACTACGGTCCCAGGAGCCACTTTTTTTTAAATCTTTTTTTAACTTTATTTTGAGAGAGAGACAGAGAAGCAGAGAGAGAGGGAGAGAGAGAATCCCAAGCAGGGTCCGTGCTATCAGCTCCGTGCTATCAACCAAGAGTTACAGGGGAGAGGAATTTGGGATGTGTGGTTTCGAAAGAAAGTCATTGGAGGAGAGTGAGAGTCCAAGGTTGTGATGGCCTCTCATTGGCTGAGTTGTGGCAGTTTCTCACTGGCTGAGTTGTTACTGAGCGAGGAGGAAATCTTCCTTCCTCCTGCTGGGGTAGGAAAGTAAGTTTCTTCCTGTTGGGGTCTACAGATGTTGTTGACAAATGGTAGTGTGTGAGAGCTCTCCCTTTAGGGCTTTCCCACTCCATTTTAAATGAGGTTTCCTTTATTAATTTTCACATTTTCCCCCTTTTGATCATTTTCCTCTAAAACATCACTGATCAAGAGTCAGGTTTTCCACATTTACTGGTTTTGTCCCTCAGTGCCAGGAAGGACCCTTCATGGTTGCCATATCTCACATTGGAGGAAAAGTGCTCAGGTTGGAAACCGTTAAGATCACATTTAGTAACAAGGAAGGGTAGGAAAGAGAACTCTCAGCATTCACATCTAGAGTGTATATCTTATCAGGGTTGTAAGCACTGGAGATCATCTCAAAGCATTGGGCTAGTATCACCCTGTTCCACATGTTGTTTCTACAAAGGTTTATCAGGTTCATATAGAAAGCTTAAAAATAATTATACAAAGCAGAATTGAAAGTAATATGACAAATCCCATTTAAGCAATGGTTCTAAACTCGGAACCCCAACCTGAAGGTAATCAGCTAAAGAGATCAAAGGACCATGGATCGTTAGGTTAAATTCATTGTAGCCAATGTGCTTGTTCTCTCATTTTGTGCAATTGCGTTTCTACTTCCCCAGAGTGTAGGACGTGGTTTTGACTATCACGCAAGCACTTTCTTGTTCAGCAAGTAGATGATCAAGGGCTGCGTGATTACACCAAACTATTTTAGCCAGGGAGTCAAATGATTGTTTCTGAGCTGCCACTGCATTGGCTGTGGAGTCAGCTACCTCTCCTAATGTTATGGAGAGATTTCTGATCATGTGTTCATTGGCACTTACTCTGACCCAAGGAAGAAAGGCTCTCCTTATGGAGGCAAACCCAGAGTCACATACATCTCCTGGAAGTTCCCATGTAAGGCAACTGTAGAGGTTTAATGGGATGGACCAATGAAAGCTTCTGATTTGTTATGGATGTTGACAGGGACAGCCAAACATCCCAATAAACACTGACCTCCAATTCACCAGTTACCTGAACAGTTAGGTCCATGGGAAATGCCATCCACTGCAGACAAAAATGAAACCAGGTGGAACTCAGACTACTCTGGCTGAGATCTGGTTATTGACAGATCCATTAGCCAGAATTTTCTGATTGACACTTTCAAGCCAGGAATCAGAAGAGTTGGGATAACATCCTCTAAGAGGCCATCCCATCCTAAAACAGTCCTTTCTACAAATCTTGCAAAGAAAAATTAGCTGATTTGTATTTCCCTTGGGCTCAGGGAGACGGGACACACTTAGATAAGGAAAAGAACATGGAAGGTGGTGAAGATTACACAATTTGCAAAGATGGAGGGATTTAACTGAGCTAATATAGTTATGACTGAAGAAAGATGGAGACAAGGTATGGGGACACTGGGCCATAATAGCATAACTTGATAAGTAACACCCATAAACTTGTAGGCATAATTGGAAGTGGCATTTGGGACTAAGAACAAATTGGTTACAGGTAAAACCAAGGGGTCTCTGACACCATCAACAGATCCAGAAGGCAGAAAGGTTTCCTCCTTTTGCAATGGATTTGGAAATGTGGATAAGAGCATTATTTTTCCAGGAATGAGAGGGAGAAAATAAGGTAAGAAGCAACAGTGAGAAAATGTTATGCTGTATACATGATAACTAATCATAGCGTACTGACATTGACAATTTAAAGCACTTCCAGGGAGGTATAGAAATCGTACTTCCATTTAGGTCTATTTAACCTTTTCACTTTTATAATTTTTTAAAAGTATATTTGTTTATCTTGAGAGAGTGGGGGGGGGCAGAGAGAGGAGAGAGAAAATCCCAAGCAGGTCCACAGTGTCCACGTGGAGCCCAATGCGGGGCTCAAAGTCACAAACCGTGAGATCACGACCTGAACCAAAATCAAGAGTCAGACACTTAACCAACTGAGCAACCCCGGCACCCCTAACCTTTTCACTTTTAAATATAAATGTCAAGTATTTCCTCCATATGAGATGAAATTCTAATTTTTGCTTCAACCATCAAAATAATTTTGAAATCTCAAGAAGATAGTCTATTATATTTTCTCTTCTTTTTACCCATTCCAATGACTCTTTTTCCTTCCTAAAGTGCCATCTTCCTCAGGTGGTGATCTTTTCCTTTCCATTTAGGAAACTTCCCTGAGCCATTCTTTAAGGATATATCTGCTGATCAAAATTTCTCTTAATTTTTTTCCATCTGAGAATGTCTTTCTTTCCTCTCTATTTTGAAGGATGTATTAACAGAGATAAAATTTGTGTTTGGGTGGTAAAGTGAACCACCCATTAGTCCTATTCCCTACCACCTCCTTCAGTTTCTTTGATGCTTCAGGCTTGCCTTGTTTCCCTTTACTATGTGGTAGGAATTGCCAGATCAGTATATATGGATTTGCTGAGTTCCTTACGCCATTATAGAGATGCCACAGAGATGTTCAAGTGTGGTGGTGAACAGGCATTTTGAGAGAGCCTAAATACTCAAGCCAGCTCTCCTTGTGAAACTAGGATGGGGTCATTGTGAATCTACTTCTTGCAGACAGCTTTTTTTTTAATGTTTATTTATTTATTTTGAAAGAGAGAGAGAGAGAGAGAGAGAGAGAGAGAGAGAGAAAGAGCATGTGCACGCATGAGTGGGGGAGGAGCAGACAGAGAGAGAGGGAGAGAGAGAATCCAAAGCAGGCTCTGCACTCTCAGTGCAGAGCCCGACTTGGGGTTCAATCTTACCAATTGTGAGATCATGACCTGAGCCAAAATCAAGAGTGAACGATCAACAGAGTGAGCCACCTAGGCGCCCCCAGACAGCTTTTTTGAAAAGTTATGTGTATAGGGGCACCTGCATGACTCAGTAGGTTAAGCATCTGACTCTTGGTTTCAGGTCATGACCTCACAGTTCATGGGTTCAGTCCCAAATTTGGGATTCTCTCTCTCTCTCTCTCTCTCTCTCTCTCTCTCTCTCTCTCTGTCTCTGCCCCTCTCCTGCCCTCTCTCTCTCTCTCTCTCAAATTACATAAATAAACTTAAAAATTAGAAAATAAAAATAAAAGTTATGTGTATAAGCGCATGACTATTTCCACAATTTATTAAATCGCCTTTAATAACTGATCAAGTTTGAGTTGGATTTGCCTTGGAATAAAGATTAGGGTGAAACCACAGAAGTGCTTCTAAGCACACCATTAAAAAATGCCATGAACAAGGGCAACTGAAAAACCTGAGACGATCCTGTACAGTATCCAGGGCAAACAATAGATTAAGAGGAGTGGTTAGAAATCACCATGTGATTTGAAGGACTTCGGGGCACACCATGCCAAAATATGCCACTTTGGCATATTATTTTGAGCTAAAAGCACTTGAAACATAGCAAATGCAGGGAGGGGCTTTCTCTGAAATCTCTGTGAAAATTAATAAAAGGAAACCTCATGGGAGACCAGAAGGGGACCCCTTATGTCCTACCTACCATTCCTTGTATATTGCAGACACTGAGAGGAAGAGACATATCTTTCAAATAGATACTACATTAGCTATTACTACCCCACCAGGAAAAAGAAAGATGTTTCTCCTTCCCTCCCTCCCCAACAACAGCCCAGCCAATGAAAGACCGTCACAACCAAGCCAATGAAAATCTACTATACTTGAAACTCCCAATTTACTCTAATGTACTTTTTGTTTATAATAGCCATCCCAGCCTCCCCCTTTCCTCTATAAAAGAAACTTCCTCTCTTGTTCTCTCGACTTGCCTACCATTAAGCCATTGCTTGATTGTCTTGGGTTGTAATTCTCTCCTATTCCCAAATAAACATGTTTATGCTGGTGAATTACTGATAATTTTATTTTTTATTAAAATTTTTTTAAACGTTTATTTATTTTTGAGAAAGAGGCAGAGAGACAGTGCACGAGCAGGGGAGGGGCAGAGACAGAGACGGAGACACAGAATCTGAAGCAGGCTCCAGGCTCTGAGCTATTAGCACAGAGCCTGTCATTGGGCTTGAACTCACAAACCGCGAGATCATGAACTGAGCTGAAGTTGGACACTTAACCAACTAAGCCACCAGGTGCCCCTGACAATTTTATTTTTTAGATTAACATCCCCTTATGGGCCTAAAGACAAATCCTCCAAAAGGAACTCAATTCTCATAAAACCCCTCCTAAGAAATTTCATCAACCAGGGAAATTGATTCTTACCACAAGGGGGAAAACTAGAAATCCACACCACATCCAAAATCTTTCACAAACTATCCAATCTCCAGTCTGTTCTACTAAGAACTTACTCATGTTTCCTAAAAAAATCACTTAGTCTCCCCTAAATTGCCTACATCGCCAATCCCCTTCCCCGATTAAGATGGTATATAACCTCTCAAATCACACTGCCTTTCTGGGTGTTCACATTTTTTTTTTACCTGTGATGTCCCCGGACAGGTAATATTAAAAATTAATAAAGGTGTATACCTTTTCTGCTGTTAATCTGCCTATTGTTGATTTATTTCATACACCTAGGAGGTGTATACATATAGAAACTAAGAGTGTAGAGGGAAAGTTTTATTTCCCTACAGGTATAAGAAGGAGAATGTGGGGGGAGGGGGGCGCCTGGGTGGTTCAGTCAGCTAAGCATCTGATTCTTGATTTAGGCTCAAGCCATGATCTCACAGCTCAAGAGTTCTAGCCCCACATCCGGCTCTGTGCTGTGTCAGTGCAGAGTCTGCTTGGAATTCTCTCTCCCTCTCTCTCTGCCCCTACCCCACTCATGCTCTCTCTCTCTCTATCTCAAAATAAATAATTTAAAAAAAAAATTTAAAAACAAGGACAACAGGGCAATTCAATAAAGAAATACACATGAGCAGCAAATATATCAGAGAGGAAAAATGCGTCTGTGGCTTGGGGAAACTCTGCTGAGTTAGCAGAGAAATGTGAATTAAAGAAAGATCCAACAGGTCGCCCTGCGGGGTTTTCGGAGGAGATGGTGGGGCAGGGGATAAGGTAAACCGGGGGAGCCTTCCCAGTGGGCCTTCAATACAGAATCAGTATAGCGGTCCAGACCTTCCGGCCCTCCCCTCCCCTCCCCTCCCCTCAAGGATACTCAGCAAAAGCAATCCCTGGGCAGCACTACCTTCCAAACCACTCGCGCCCTCGGGCTCTGCCCTTGGGAGGCCAGGAGGAGGAGGGGCTTGCAGGCGGGGCGGTCCCGTAGGCGGGTCTATGACAGCGGCGGCCGCTCTGTAGCGCCCGGGAGGGGTGTGGCCAAGAGGGGGGCGGGGTTATACTGGCGGCCGCCGCTGCGGCAGCCGGTGAGGGGCGGAGCTTTCCGTGGGCGGAGCTCTCTGCGAGCGGCTCAGAAGGGGCGGTGGCGGAGGTGGCGGCGGTGGGGCATCCCGGGGCCAGCAAGGGAAGAGGTGACAGAGGGCGGCGCGGGGCGGGGCGCTGCAGGCCTCGCGTCCACCTGCCCGGCCGCTCGCACTCGTGTCGGTCGGCGGGGCCTGCGCGGGCCCAGGCCCATGGCGGCGTCCGCGGCTCTGTCGGCGGCGGCGGCGGCGGCGGCCCTGTCAGGCCTGGCGCTGCGGCTGTCGCGCTCGGCAGCGGCCCGCGGCTCGTACGGCGCCTTCTGCAAGGGGCTCACGCGCACCCTGATCACCTTCTTCGACCTGGCCTGGCGGCTGCGCATGAACTTCCCCTACTTCTACGTGGTGGCCTCGGTGATGCTCAACGTCCGCCTGCAGGTGCGGATCGAGTGAGCGCACGCCGCCGCAGCCCCGGCCAGAGGGACCGGCGCGCGCGGCCCAGACGGACAGGGGCGCCGGCATGGAGGACGGCCGCCCGCACGCGGCGGGGGCAGGAGGCGGGGCGGCCGGGGCCCCCGGACCCTAGACCTCCGCGGGAGGACGCGGGCCACCGAGCCACCCAGCCGGGCCCCGGCCGCGACCCGCCCACACGCGTCGCGGCCGGTGACCCATTGCACAGAAACTCACCAGACGGGTCCTTTCCGTCGGGCTCGAGAAAGAAAACACCATTTGACTGCGGCCGACCTGTCGCCTCACGTTGGCCGGGGTGGGGGAAGCAGAAAGGAAAAATTCTGCAGCAGGGACTTGACTGGCCCTGACCAACAAGGTAGGAGGCCAGAGGCTGGGGCTTCGGGCCGGCGGGAGCGCTTGCCATGACATCGTGGTGGCCGGCAGGAACTGTGCCCTGGACCCGAGGGAGCCAGCCCCTGAGCTGTCCAGGCAGGGGCGGGGCGGGGCGGGGCGGGGAGGGGGGGCCGCAGGTGCCCAGGACTCCCTGGGTCTCATTCCCAGACGGGTGAGGGGCGGCGGCGGCCTGGGCATCTCGGAGGGTCGGCCCATCCCCGCCCCGCTGTCCCCTGAGGCCCCTCTGCTGCCACCGGAACCCCAGGGAATGGGCTGGGAGAGGCGCCGGGGAAGGCTCTAGAAGGAAAAGAGGCTGCCATCTTTCACCCCCTTGTGGGCCAGACAGGAAGGGTGGTTGCGTTCTTGGCCAAACCCCTGGTCGGTCCCCTTCTCAGGCCCCTGGGGTCTCCACAGCTCCCGCCCAGCCCTTGGCAGAACTGCCTCCTGTCCTGTGTTGGGGGCTGGGGGGCCGCTCTCGGCCTGTTCCCGCTCCCTTCCCCCTCTGAGGGCATCCTGGGGCCGGACGTTTGGAGACCTGGACGAGTGGGAAGGCTGCTCCGCCCTATCCCTGCCCCCACAGTCTTGCTCTTCCGCCATCGCAGCCACGCTCCACGCTCCCTCCGGCCCCTACCTCTGCCGGCCAGGTGCCACGGAATGCCGCCTCCAGCAGCCCCTGTGCACCCAGAGGAGCTAGGGCAATGGGGATCTCCTTGAGCAGAGGGCAGCTCTCAGGCTGGGGTGGGGAGAGCAGGTGGACGAGGGGCTTGTAGAGGAGGCAGCACTTGGGGAAAGGGGAGGGGGTGTTCTGGGTGAGGAGGCACTGTCAAGTCTCCGTCTCTTTCTGTCTTTCAGGAACCAGTGTTTGTAGGTGGTGACCCGCCCCTTCTCTGGCCTTGTCAAGAGACTCAAATCCCTGCCCAGGGGCGCCCCTGGCCCTAGAGCTGCCCCGGGGAGCTGCTGGGCAAAGGGCCTGGCCCAGGAGGACAGGAAGGGCCTTCCAGGCAGAGGCACGGAGGGGTGGGGTACCCAGCGGTCCAGTTCTGGCGTGGGGAAGGACGAGACCCTGTCACCTCCACACTAGACCTCCTAGCAACACTTTGAGGGCGTTCTGTTCTCCCCACCCCATGATTGGAAAAGCGGGCTCTGAGACAGGAAGAGATTTGCCCTTGCCACACACATAAGAAGTGGTGGGGCTGAATCTGTCCCCTGTCTTCCAGAAAACCTGGCAGGACGGGTTGGGGTGGGGGAGGGGACCTCAAGGCCCTCGGGGCACCTAGGGGGAGAGAGAGGCCCAAGGTAGGGAGTGTGGGGAACTGGCTTTCCTTGGTGGGGGGGGGGTGGCAGGTCACAGGGAAGACAGTCGGGGCTGAGATGGACACGGGAGACAGTCCCAGAACCCCTCGTGGAGCCGAGGCCTTCATCTACACAGCCTGGCCTCCCCTGCCGCGCCACCCCAGGCGTGACCAAGGACTCCTCAGCAGTCGAGCGGCAGAAGCCTCTCAGTCTGGGTGGCAGAGTGGGGGTGGGGGGTAGCGTGGCTCCTGGGAACGTGACGGAACCAGGAGGGTGAAGGGATAAAGCTGGTGTGGGGGACGGGGCCGGGACCCACGCATAACCCTATCTCTCTGTCCCCAGGCTTGGCCCCCCGAGCCCAGGATCACGCGAGAGAACCTCCTCTAGATGGGCTTGGATGGTCCTGAGGCCCCGGGTGTGCTGCTCCCCCTGTACCGGGATGGCCAGGCTCGGCCCCGGGGGAGCCAGGAAAGACCCCGGTCCCACAGCCGCTCTGCCGCTGGCTGCTCTCGGCCCCCAGTGCTCCGAGTTCCTGGGACTGAAAACCGAAGTGGTCCGGTCAGCCCCGGGGACAGAGTGGCCCAGGGTCACACCACCTGCCCTCCTCTGCCGTCCAGCTGGAAGCCCGGTCCTGGGTGAAGGGCTCTGCCTGCCTGGCCCTGGGGACTGAGGCCAGACGAGGCCACCATGTATCCCCTGCAGTTTCCCCGCAGACAGGGTGTACTGGCTTCCTTCCTTGTACCGAGTGTCCTGGGATCCCCGGTCCTGTGGCCCCTCCTGCACCCAATCCCCTTCCACCCGGAACCACTTGTGGGAGCCTGCCAGCCTGCTGACTCCATCCACAGATCTGTGGGGACAGCCTGCGAGAGCCACACGGGCTGCCTGAGAGGAGAGGACGAGGGGCCTCCTCGGGGCTGATCCACAGATGTGCCCCGTTCAAGTCCAGGTCTCACCCTCGGGGTGACCTGCTCCCCAGCTGCAGCCTTGTGGCTCAGCTGGAGCTGCCCGGGGCCTATGACACCTCTTCCCAACAGGGAGAAGTGTGGGGGGAGCCTCAGGGCCCCTGGCCTGAGACCCCTCCTCTGCAGGGACGCCCCGCCCCGCCCCGTGGGTCCCCGGTCCCGGTCCCCAGGGCGCAGGAAGTCTCAGCGCGGGGCCCGGGGACTGGGGAGGGTCCGCACATCTTCAGCATGTGTTCCTGCCTCTGCTTTTCTGACCATTTTGGCCTTGAGTAGTTAGCGTGCTTCCTCCCCCAGCTCTCCCCTCTCCCCCCAGTCGGCCCTGGCTGCCTGATGGGCTCTCAGTGCACTTTATTTATTTGCAGTCTGTTTTCCAGGCAGCGAAGCTTCTACAAAATCAGAGACACGAGCTGAATAAGATGAGCGTCACTTTCCTGCGTGTGATTGACTGTACCGGTCAGCACCGTCTGCTGAGAAATGTTCTTGCTTCTGGTATTGTCAAATCTTGCCACTCTAAGTTCAAAACCAAACCAAACAAGACTCCTTGAGTTCAATAAAATAAAATAAGACCAGAGGCCTCCGCTCGTGGTGTGGGGCAATAGCCCGGAAGCCCCCCTTGGAGGGCCCGGAGCAGGGGGAGGGGGACCCACTTGGGAGGGCTGCAAGGGGGGTGGGGCCGTGGCAGGGATGCAGGCCTGCTCAGAAGATGCTCAGAGGCCCCGACTTGCCTGGGCCAGTGCCCCTGGAGGAGAAGGCAGGAGCGCAGGCCTGACTGGGGGCAGTTTGTCCCATTCACAGCCTTTGTTTGCATAACCGAGTACCCAGTACCCGAGTCTTTTCTTCATTTTACAGCCTGGTGTCAGAAAGCACTTCCTGCGGTCAGTCTTGATGGGGAGATGGGGGAGGTGGGGGGAAATGGGTTCTCTGCACCGAATTTGGGTCACCTGGAGGCCCCTCTGCAACAGCAGAGCGAAGTCCCCCTCGGCTCCCTGCCGTCCAGGTGGCCTCCCAGCTTTGGAAACGATGAATCACGGGGACTGAAAGCCGGCACCCCTTCTCCCCATCTTAGACCCGAGCTGTCCCGTCAGTGCTTCCCCAGGGAAGCCTGTCACGGGGTCCGAGGCTGCAGGGCTAAGGATGGGCAGTCAGGCAGAGAGAGGGCTGGTGAAGGGGGCCCGGGGAGGACCGCAGTGGCCGAGGTGAAGAAGGGAGGCCCACCGTCCCCAGGGCGGAGGTGTCCTGAGGATGCAAAGTCACGGTCACGCTGAGGAGCACAGCCTGGGTGCGCTCCACCCGCCGGAGCACCGTGACAAGAGCGACCCTCCCAACACCTGCCACCACAGGAGGGATGGACCCCAGTCCCTGCCAGCACCCTGAGCTTCCCTCTGCTTTGTCCGGACGGTCCTGTTCGGTGCCTGATGGTCCTGAACTCAGACGAGGGATCAGGTAGCCTGTCACAACCAAGATGGCAGGGTCAGACCAGGGCTCAGGGGCCCAGGCACACTGGTGAGGGAGGACCACCCTTCCCTGCCACCTAGCAAGGCAGGCGGCTTCCTCTCTGGTAAGGGTGGCGCCCTGAGTCCAGCTCTTCTGACGACCACTGCCTGGCCCCAGTCCGGCCACATGTACTCATGGGTCATCAGCAGGGAGCCTTCAAGGTGGCTCTGAGCATTCAGCGGGTTCTTGGCTATTCAACATTTGTCCTCAGGTCTCAACTGTAGCAGCCTTGTCACTATGAGGAGAGGAAACCAAGTGAAGGCAACTGGCCGGTGACAGGTGGTGAGAGCCTGCTAGGCAACAGGTGCCATGCTGGGTGCTTTGTCCCCCTAAGCTCCCCATCATCCCTGTGGCCGTCTTTGGAGGAGGTCATGGTGAGGATGTGGTCCCTGGTTGACCCGCGAACTTGAGCCGGGCAATCAGAAGCTCCTCACCTCCTTCCCTGTCCTTGGAGTGCACGTTGTACCCACCGTCCCCTCCTGGGAGCTGTTCCCGGCTCGCAGCCTTCCGAGACTGAGGTGTTGCCAGGCCTCTCTGGACGGTATCTGTGAATGAAGGTTTTGGGGTGCCTGCGTGGCTCGGTCAGTTAAGCATCCAACTCTTGGTTTAGAATCAGGGCATGGTCTCACTCCAGGTCGGTGAGATCAAGCCCCAAGTCAGGCTCCGCGCTGACAGCATGGAGACTGCATGGGATTCTCTCTCTCCCAATCTCTCTCTGTGCCCCTCCCCTGGTCTCTCTCTCTCTCTCTCTCTCTCTCTCTCTCTCAAAATAAGTAAATAAACTTAAAAAACAATGAAGGTTTTCCCTCATATGGGAAAGTGCAGGATGTCCACTTTTGCCATCTCAACTCCACATAAAACTGGAGGTTCTGGCCAGTGGAATAATCTCCCCATCCCACCAGAATAAAACCATTCTGATTGGAAAGGACAAAATAAAGCCATCTTTATTCATGGATGATCCTATATGGAGAAAATCCCAAGAAATGCATGCAGAGAAAAAAGCTACCACATCCATAAACATTTGGCAAGGCCACAGGACCCAAGATCAATATTAAGAGAGCAATTGTATTTCTATATACTAGCAACAAAAACTCAAAACATGAAATTAAGAAAAGAACCTGGGGCGCCTGGGTGACTCAGTCGGTTAAGTGGCCAACACTTGATTTTGGCTCCGATCATGATCACTCCTCAAAACTGATTTTATTTTATTTTTTTAATGTTAATTCATTTTTGAGGGAGAGAGAGAGAGAGAGAGAGAGACAAAGTGTGATCGGGGGAAGGGCAGAGAGTGAGACAGACACAGAACTCAAAGCAGTCTCCGGGCTCTGACTAGTCAGCACAGAACCCAGCATGGGGCTCGAACCCAGGAACTGTGAGATCATGACCTGAGCTGAAGTCGGAGGCTTAACTGACTGAGCCATCCAGGCTCCCCCTTCAAAACTTATTTTAAACCACAGTAATAAAGACAGTGTGGTATTGATGAAACAATAATTCCATAAATAAGCAGAACAGATTGAGAGACTGTAAACAAATCCCTACATTTATGATCCATTGATTAGTTAATTCTGGCAAAGTACAAATAATATGTAAAAAATTACAAATACATGTGGACAAAATACATATAATATCAACAGTGCATGTCACATTTACCATCGTAACCATTTTAAAATATACAATTCAGTGGCATGAAGTACATTCACAATGTTGTGCAACTGTCACCAGTATCAAGTTCCAGAACATTTTCGTCACCCCAAAATGGAAACACCATACCCATTAAACTATCAGTCCCCGTTCCCTCCCTACCCTAGCCCTTGACAACCAAAAATATGCTGTATGTCTCTGTGTATATGCCTCTTCTGGATATTCTATAAAAATGGAATCATACAAGTGGTGACCTTTTATGTCTGGTTTCTTAACGTAGCATTATGTTCTGGAGGTTCCTCCACATTGTTACATGTCAGTCCTCTGTTCCTTTTCAGGGGTGAATAATATTCCTACGTGTGTCTACACCACTTTGTTTATCCATTCACGTGTTGATGGACATTTGTGTTGTTTCTACCTTTTGGCTCTTATGAAAAGGGCTGCTATGAACGTTCAGGTACCAGTTCTGTTTGAACACCTGATTCCAAATTGGGGGGGTGCATATCTAGGAGTGAAATTCCTGGATCACATGGTCACTCTACATTTGACTTATTTTTTTTTTAATTTTTTTTTTCAACGTTTATTTATTTTTGGGACAGAGAGAGACAGAGCATGAACAGGCGAGGGGCAGAGAGAGAGGGAGACACAGAATCGGAAACAGGCTCCAGGCTCTGAGCCATCAGCCCAGAGCCTGGCGCGGGGCTCGAACTCACGGACCGCGAGATCGTGACCTGGCTGGGGTCGGACGCTTAACCGACTGCGCCACCCAGGCGCCCCAACATTTGACTTATTGAGGAACCCTCAGACGGGTTCACATGGAGGCTGCACCGCTGTATATTCTCGCTAGTAACATAGGATGGTTCTAATTTTTCCTCATCCTCTCCAATACTTATTTTCTTTTTTTAAACTATGGTCCTCCTAGTGGGTGTGAAGTAGTCATTTTAAGTTGCAATTCCCTAATGACTAAGGCTGTTGAGCATCTTTTCATGTGCTTTTGGCCATTTGTGTATCTTTGTAGAAAGATTAGTGTTTAGGGATGAATTTGACAAAAGCTATGCGAGGCCTGTACCCTGAAAACTGCAGAAGAAATTAAAGAACACACATAAATGCAGAACTACACCATGCTCACAGATTTGAGGACTCCGTATTGCTGTCCACACAATGTAAGTGATGTATAGATTCGCGAATTTCCACTAAAGTCATAGCAGAACTTTTTTTAAAGTGTGTTTATTTTGAGAGAGATCAGGGGAGGGGCAGAGAGAGAGGGGGAGAGAGAGAGAATTCCGAGCACTGTCAGCACAGAGCCCCACTCAGGACTCAAACTCACGAACCGTGAGATCATGACCTGAGCTGAAACCTAGAGCCAGATGCCCAACCGACTGAGCCGCCCAGACGACCTGGCATAGCAGGACTTTTTAAAGAAATTACTAAGGTGATTCCAACACTTATACAGAAATGCAGAAGACTTAGGACAGCCAAATGATCTTGAAAAAGAACAGAGTTGCAGGACTTTCACCGCCTAGTTTCTTTAAAAAAATTTCTTTTTAAGTTCATTTCTCTTGAGAGAGAGAGAGAGAGAGAGAGGGAGAGAGCACAAGCAGGGAGGAACAGAAAGAGAGGGAGAGAGAGAATCCCAAGCAGGCTTTACACTGTCACTGCAGAGCCCGATGCGGGGGCTTGAATTCATGAGCCGTGAGATCATGACCTGAGCTGAAATCAAGAGCCAGTCGCTTAACTGAGCCACCCAGGCACCCCCTCACTACCCAGTTTCAAGGCTTAGTGTAGAACAGCAATCATCCAGAAAGATAGAGCTCAATGAACAGAACACCGAATTCACAATATACTCATAACTCTATGGACAAGTGAGTTTTGACGGGGGTGTCAAGGCAATCCTATAGAGAAAAGATAGTTTTCAGAAATAGCACTGGAAACACTGGAAGAGCTCATCTGTAAAAACGAAACTTGACCCTTACCTCACATCATATAAAAAAAATTAGCTCAAAGTCAGGACATACATGTAAGAGACCAAACCGTAATACATGCCACCTGCGGGGTACTTCCGTTCTCAGCTGCACTGCTGGGGGTGCTTTTCCCCGATGTCAAATTCAATGAAAAGTCAGACCACATCACCCTGGGAATCCCAGTGCAATGGCTAAGGCAGACGCTCTGCAGCCTCACACTGACACCCACGTACCCCACACCCTTCCTGTGTCCCGAGACCTCTCTTCCCTTCCCCTGACCAAAATCTGCCATGCACCCTGACTGTCCCTCTGGCGGAAGGCCATAGCAACACCCCAAGGGCTTTCTGATGTAGTTCAAGGCAGTCACCACTAGATGGCGCTGCTCTGTTAGCACAAGCCAGAATAGGGCTGCGGCCAAGAGCATTTCGTCCAGCCTTGACAGAATTAGCTTCCTGTAAATGAATACACCATATGGACGAGATACATAGGTATTCGAGTTACACGAGGTGCATGATCTTGAGAAAATAAGAATCCACAAACGGATTATGTGCTTCCGACTGCATGCACGCTACAACCGTGATTCTCAAACACGGTGTGGGGAGCAGGGCACCCCCACGTCTTCAGGGTCTTTTCAGAACGTCATTGACATTGGGAGATGGTCAGTCCCATGTGGACACCAGGCGCAGTGCGGCTCCAGCAGGGTTGGGAGAGGGCAGCCAGGTCTGAACCCTGAACCCTGGCTCTTCAGGTTGTGAGCAGGTTTGGAAGAGGTAACGTCTTCAGGGTATGAGTAATGGCCCGGCCCCTCACTCTCTGACCTTCACTTCCTTCATCTACACAAGGATTCGTAATTCAGAGGTTCAGTGCGGAATCCGTGAAATAATACGCATCAACGACTAAACACTGAGCCCCAGTGCCTGCCTCGTGGAAGGGGTCAGTGAATGAGGACTAGTCTTTATCAGCTATTAGCCTTATTCCGTAGCTAGTCATCCAAGCTGTTCAGTCTTAGGGACGCCAAAAGGCAGCATTGTGTCAAGGCCACAAACTTCGTCGTTAGATAAAGCTGCCGTGCCCCTTTGCAGGGGCCGTGGGAACAGCACTCGCTCCCTCCCCCCCACCAACCCTGGCGTCCTGACTGATAAAATTCGCATGTGCAACATCCTCCTCACAGGTTGTCATGGGGACCAGATGCCGCGGCGCTGGCAGGTGCCTGGCACATAGGGAGGGCCCCACGGGTCACGGCTGCTGTTGTGGCATTCTGCACGCCAGGAGCACCACCCACAGCGCACCGGCCCACGGAAACAACGCCTTCCTTCTGCCTTGTCTACACCTTGTCCATTACGTCTCCTCCGCCAGCACTCAGACGCGTGGGGGCGGGGAGCAGACATGGACAAGGAGAGACAGGAAAACATAAAACAGAGGGGATTCCATCCATCCACATGTTTCCAGCTTTGGAAAAGACGGCCATCCGTGCCTTTGATGGCTGTATTGCAGCTTCAGCCCGCAGTGAGATCCCCGAAGCTCCCAGCTTTCCTCTGCTGGCTCCCAGCTTTGCTGGAAACGTCCTGAGTCCTAGCAGCCACAGCAGCAAGACTCTTGGGGCCATTTCTCATCTCTCTCGCCAGTGCCTCTGGGAGAACTGAAGGGCAAGAGCCTGGCCACATCCCTGCCTTCGCTCTGTTCTGCCTTCAGCCTCAACTCATCCCTCTGTATGGTTTTCTGTCATCTGTGTCTTCCAAGGAGCATAGGGACATCCCCAGCCTCTAGGCTACAGAAAGCTTAAAATTGCAAAGTCAGCCACATTTCTTTCTCTGGAACCCTCACATAACGTTATACTACTATGCCTGACCTGGGGCTCCTGAGGTCTTTATGTCCCCACTACCCAGTGAAAATATACCTGTCCTGGGATCCCCATCCCATAAGAACACCTTCTGCTTTCTAAATTCATGTTGGTGGTTTATCCTGACAATTTATAGTTCTCAATCATGAAAGGTGACTGGCATGCTTGTTTGTAAATCAATCTCTGGTGAGTTTACCTCAACTCTTGAGTCTTGTAAAAATGAGATCATGACCCTGTGATGGTGAGGACCAGCCCTTGGACATGGTAACCAAGCAGGTTGTGATCACAGATCTAACTGCCTATGGTACGCTCAAAGGTTCAAACTCAAAGTGTTCCAAGTTGAACTTGTCTTTCCTACAAACCAAAAATACCCTTCTTTTCTTCCTTGGCTTCCTCTATTGGGTGGTGTCACCAAATACCCACCCAGAAATCAGAAGTCATCTGAGTAGACTGCATCCTTCTCTCTAATGTATCCAGTTAATAAGACTCCACTTCCTATGGCTTCATGAATCCACCCCCAGTTTCCAATCCCCATCAGCCTTGTCTTGGTTTACATACAAATTACTTCCCCATTGATTCTCTACAAATGTCCCATCATTGTCTACCTTTTCCCAGGTTTTCAGCCCCACCCCCTGCCAATGCCAAATTCATCTTCATCCCTGATAATGTGATTCATGGAAGACATAAGTATGGCCATGCCCCTCTCTGCTCAAACATCTTTCAACAAATCTCAAAGGACCTGGATTTGCGGTTTCTCTCCAAGGCTGATCACATTTCACAAACGTCATGGAAATGTCAAACATGGGGGAGTTGAAAAATAACACAGAGAAACTGCATGTTCCCATGATCTATGTAAAATAAGTATCAACTGATAGTCAATCAGGCTCGATCTCTGCCCCTTCCCCTTTCCTACTACCACGGGATTATTATTAAATGAATCTCATACATTATAGATGAGTATGTATAGGAAATAGTTTTCAAAAAGAGGACCAGAAAGCCTTATGAATAACTCCAAGCATGCAATTTTCGGATCTGCTGTATTCATCCAGATTGTATCGGCTTACGAAATACTTCAGACATTCCCAACGCCGGGATGGGGCTGGTGGGGTGGCTGATGCAGGGATCATTTTTTGAGTTTCTAGGCATGGGAAAACTATCCAGCCCCATAGGAGAAGAAGGCACCACATGTGAGTCTGGCTGTGATGCAAGCAGGTGTAGCAGGTGGTATGATGCAGTGCATATTGGCTTGCTCTATGAAGCCTGTGGCAAGCCACAAGATGGGATTGTTCCTGCCGCATTCTTCTAGGGGAAGCCTGTGCTCTCTTCACCTTTTCGTTACCTCCCTTGGATCCATACTAGACTCTGCTGCTAGGAGACTGAATGCCCCACCGTGAGATACCAGGTGCCCTAAGCTACCCTTCCCAACTGGTGATACCTGAGGCATAACAGTTTATTAAGAAAAGAAAGAAGGTAGGTAAATTAATACCTCTCTATGAGAAGTGATCCTCTGGGCCACTATGTGAAGGCCACAGATACATATTTGGGGGTTGCAGGGGTGTTGAGGGAAATCTCCTGATCCTGTTAAGGGTAAGGCAGAGGTAGGGTGACTATAGTCACCTATGGTCCTAGAGAAGATCACATAAGAAGACAGGAGGATATGACACCAAAAGGAAAAGCAGCAAAAGCAAAAATAAACAAGTGTGATGACATTAAACTCAAAAGCCTCTGCACAGCAAAGGAAACCATCGACAAAATGAAAAGGCAACCTCCTGAATGGGAGAAAATATTTGCAAACCATGTATCTGATGAGGGATTAATATCCAAATATATAAAAAGAATTCATACAACTCAACAGCAAAAGCACATAATCCGTTTTAAAAAATGGCAGATCTGAATAGATGTTTTTCCAAAGAAAGCATACAGATGGCCAACGGGTACATGAAAAGATACCATACATCAATGGAAATCAAAACCACAATTAGATATCACTTCATACCTGTTAGAATGGCTATTATCAAAAAGCCTAGAAATAACGTGTTGGCCAGGATGTGGAGCAAAGGGCACCTTCGTGCACTGTGAGTCAGAATGTAAATTGCAGGGGCGCCTGGGTGGCTCAGTCAGTTGAGCGACCAACTTCGGCTCAGGTCATGATCTCACGGTTTGTGAGTTCGAGCCCTGCCTTGGGCTCTTTGCTGACAGCTCAGAGCCTGGAGCCTACTTCGGATTCTGTGTCTCCCTCTCTCTCTGCCCCTGACCCACTCGCATTCTGTCTCTCTCTCAAAGGTGAGTAAACATTAAAAAAAAAAAAAGAATGTAAATTGCAGCCACTATGGAAAACAGTATAGAGGTTCCTCAAAAAATTAAAGACAGAATGACCATATGATCTAGTAATTCCACTTCTGGGAAAACAAAAACACTAATTTGAAAAAGTATATGCACCCCCCACGTTCATTGCAGCATTATTTAAAATAGACAAGATACGGAAACAACCTAAGTGTTCACTGCTGGATGAATGGATGAAGAAATTGTGATATATATTCAGTGGAATACATACACATATATACACATGTATATACATACGTATGTACATATATGTATACACTTGTACATACATGCATACATGTATACACGTGTATATCCATACATGCATATATACATGTATGTGTGTATATACACATACACACAATGGAATATTATTCAACCATTGAAAAAGAAGGAAATCTTGCCATTTGCAACATGGATAGACCTCCACTGTGCTAACTGAAATAAGTCAAAGAGCAGAAGACAAATACCGTATGATTTCTCTTATATGTGGAATTGAAATATACATGCACATAATAATATACATATATAGTAAAATATATGTTTAGTAATATATATACATATATATATATATATATATATATATGTATATATATTTGTGTGGCTCAGTCAGTTAAGCATCTGACTCTCGGTTTCGGCTCAGGTCATGATCTCAGTGTTCGTGGGTTTGAGCCCTGCATCCGTCTCTGTGCTATCAGTGTGGAACCTGTTTGGGATTCTCTCTCTCTCTCTCTCTCTCCCTCTCTCTCTGCCCCTTCCTTGCTCACTCGCTGTCTCTCTCAAAATAAACAAACATTTAAAAAGAAAAACTTAGCTCAAAGATACAGAGGACAGATTTGTGGATGTCAGAAGCAGATTTGGGGTGGGAGAAATGAGCGAATTGTTTGGGGGTCTTTTTTAGTTTACATAAATTGGAAACAAAGAAGGAATATGTATTTTAAAGTACAAGAATTTGGTAGTGAACACTTTAAGGCAAGTGGCAGATGATTGCACATGAGTGCCAGCTATTGGGGCCTACTGACTTATGCACTCTTTCCTCCAGATGGGTATCTAAGATCCCTGGTAGGTGAGAATTCATTACACAGGGTGTTTTTGTAAATCAATCTAAGGTCTTATGTGCAAAATGAACATTGTGTTAATGAAAGAAAGGGGAAAAAACAGACGAGAATGAGACCTTTTTTTTTTTTAAAGCCCTAAGCATATATACTTTTCTTTACTCTCATATGTAGTGAGTCAGGGGTGAGGAGGGCACCATTTGAATTCCAGTAGTTTCCAAAGGGGATCTCTCTGTCTGTTTTTTTCCTCTTAACCCGTTGTGTTTCTTGATAAAGCAGCTATATTACCAGGGGAACTTCTTGAAGTATGGAAGTCGCAATTCTCAAGCTCAAATAGAGTTGAAGGAGCTCATCTACAGTGTAGATGAGCACAGCTGTTGTTCAGCACTAACTACTATGAAGATGAGAAGTAATCATAAAAAACAAGCACGACACAAACAAACAGACTCGCAGAGTCTACAGAGAACAAACTGGTGATGGGCAAATGAGGTGAGGGGGATTAAGGGGCACAAACTTCCACTTATCGAAGAAATAGGTCACAGAGGTGAAAAGTACAGCATAGGGAATACAGTCAATAATATTTTAATAACGTTATACGGTGACATTTGTGATGAGCCTTGAGTAACACATAGAATTGTCGAATCAAGATGTTGTACACTTGAAACTAACATTACATGGTATGTCAATTATATTTCAATTAAAAGATAAGCACAATGGGGCGCCTGGGTGGCTCCGTCGGCTAAGCGTCCGACTTCAGCTCAGGTCATGATCTCGCGGTTTGTGGGTTCGAGCCCTCATCAGGCTCTGTGCTGACAGCTCAGAGACTCGAGCCTGCTTCAGATTCTGTGTCTCCCCCGTCTCTGTCCCTCCCATGCTCATGCTCTGTCTCTCTCTGTCTCTTAATAATAAATAAATGTTAAAAAAAAAGTTAAAAGGTAAGCACAATTGGGGCACCTGACTGGCTTCGTCAGTGGAGTATGTGACTCTTGTGGCTTTAAGCTCGAGCCCCACGTTGGGTGTCAAGATTGCTTAAAAATAAAATCTTTAAAAAACACAGCCCAATGAACCAGGGGCACAATATTAAACACAGGACTGCACTGATGAACATGAAAGTATTAGTTTCAATAATTCTCATGAGAAAGAAAAAAATCTTATAAATGACACGACTGAGACTTCTTTTCTTTTTTTTTTAAGTGTATTTATTTATTCTGAGAGAGACAGAGAGAGTGAGCAGCGGAGGGGCAGAGATACAGGGAGAGAGAATCCCAAGCAGGCTCCACGTTATCAGCTCAGAGAGCCAGCTACTCAATGGACTGAGCCAGCCGCCCAGGCGCCCCTGAGGTTTACTTTCTTAATGAAATTAAATTTGAATTCATATTATCATTAGCAGTATATATTGGAATAGCGAAAAGTTACATGGTTATTGTTATTATTACATTTGTGACAGATAACTGCGCTGGATTGCAGGGTGTGACTTTTTTTGTCCGGTTTGAATCCATGCAAATCAGCCTTTTTCTTGGTCTCTCTTCAGATGACATCTACTGATTTGGTGCAGCGTGGCTCAATGGTTTGTTCGGAGAGTTCTAGGAACAGCGAGGCCAGCCTTTTAGACTCCTGCTTCTCCTAACACAGACAAGCCTTGGAAAAGTGCATCAAGTGATATTTTTCTAACTCTAACCTGTCATGTCGACACAGCTGTGATTTTCACTTGAATTTGGCAGTTGTGGAGTTTGTTTTTCAGGCTTTATATAAAATCATCCAATTCGCAGCTCCAACAGCATAGTTGGGACTAATATTACAGTGAACAAATGTACCCAGGGCAGGATGAATCAGGCAGAGTTGCTGGAATCGCTATAATTTTCAAGTATACTCTCAGCTTCCTGAAAATTTAAAAACTGCTCCTTGGAGCACCTGGGTGGCTCAGTCGGTTGAGCATCCAACTTCGGCTCAGGTCACGATCTCACGGTTCATGAGTTCGAGCCCCGCGTCGGGCTCTGGGCTGACAGCTCAGAGCCTGGAGCCTGGTTCAGATGCTGTGTCTCCCTCCTTCTCTGCCCCTCCCCGGCTCATTCTGTCTCTCTCACTCTCTCTCTCAAAAATAAACATTAAAAATGTTTTTAAAAAACTGCTCCTTAAGAAACATGTTATTTACAATTAATCTTCTAGACTCTTAATTTATTTTTCTTATATTTTTATAGATCCATTCTTAGGGCCATTAAACACACACACACACACACACACACACGCAAACGTCTTCTCAGTCATTACTTGGATTCAACTCACTGTCGAACCTATCATTTTTTGGCTTTGTTCTCCACGTTCTTGTAAAAAGAAAACACCTGAGGGGCGCCTGGGTGGCTCAGTACATTGAGCGTCCGACTTCAGGTCAGGTCATGATCTCACAGTTCATGGGTTCGAGCCCTGTGCCGGGCTCTGTGCTGACAGCTCAGAGCCTGGAGCCTGCTTCGGATTCTGTGTCTCCCTCTCTCTCTGCCCCTCCCCAGCTCGTGCTCTCTCTCTCTCTCTCTCAAAAATAAATAAACATTTAAATTTTTTTTTTAAAACTAATATAACATTGTATATTAATTACACTTTTAAAAAACCCTCCAATTTCTTCCCTCCATGAAAGAACTTTTTTTTTATGTTAATAAACTAACACGGAGGGGCACCTGGGTGGCTCAGTTGGTTGAGCATCCGACTCTTGATTGTGGCTCAGGTCATGACCCCAGGGTCATGGGGTGGAGCCCCCCGTCAGCCTCCATGCTGGGCATGGAGCCTGCTTGAGATTCTCTCTCCAGCAGGCACCTCTTCTCTGAGAACTGCCCACTCCACACACACCCTTGTGTGACAGTCCCCTGGCCATAGCTATTTGGTTTGATACTGGTTGCCTCACCCTAGTTGAGCCAATCACAGTCTTCGTCCTACTAATTTTAGAGTACTGAACTAGACCCCCAAGACTGAGTGATTTCCTGCTAAGTCTCATTAATGCCATTTCTTTTGAGAGTGTTACTTAGGTGACCAACTGGTGATTTCTCCCGAGCTACCTTTGTTCCTGTTCTTGTGACACTTGCTCGTTGGTTTGCTTTCGTGGATTTTGTAAAAATACTTGTGCTCCTCCAGTGACATTTTGTGTTGCTGTTGGAGAAGCTCCCACTTGTAGATTGTTATCATTTGCAATGTATACAAATGTGATCAAGGAAGTATGTGGTATGCATCAAGGGTGTATACCAGGGCAGAGCTCTGAGCTCTGTAATTGGAGGCACTGAGGTCAGGGGGTTGGTAGCAGGTGTAAGGGGTCTCCAAGCCAGAACTGAAGTTCTCCCCTTGCTGTCAGGAGCAAACAAGGAGCAAACCTTGGTAAGGTAAGAAAGGTAGTAGATCATCTGATACCTTCCTATGAAAAGTGGCCACTTCATAATGATTACAAATACATGTTCAGATATTGTGGGGGTGATGGGGCATCTTCTGTTCCTGCTAGAATAAGGCAGGGGTGGGATGACCAGCCTGGGTCTGCCCAAGATCAATTCTGAAGTCACGAGAATCAAAAGTAGAAACAGCAAGCATGCGGTTAATTCCTGGTCAAGCCTGTAATAGAATCTTGGTCCACTAAGTCTGAAATATTTCTCATTGCACCACACTACCTGTTCTTATAAAGTCTTAGTAAGGGCAGAGTCCAGAGAGGCAGGCCAGTGAAGATTATTTGTACACTGTCCCTTAAAAATGTCAATACATTTCCCACCACTTGTGTAAAAGTTCCAAAGAACTAAAACTGCATGTCCTCTGTAGGATTTAAACATTCATCAAATAGCCTTATCATTGTCGTCATTAAAATCTCCGCTGATGGGAAGGGAGGGTAAGATTGTGGCAGTCTGTTCTCTTTTTTTTTTTTCGATTTTTTTTAACGTTTGTTTATTTTGGGGACAAAGAGAGACAGAGCATGAATGGGGGAAGGGTCAGAGAGAGAGGGAGACACAGAATCTGAAACAGGCTCCAAGATCTGGGCTGGCAGTACACAGCCCAACACGGGGCTCAAACTCACAGACCGCGAGATCATGACTTGAGCCGAAGTCGGACGCTTAACCCACTGAGCCACCCCGGTGCCCCTGTGGCAGTTTGTTCTGATGAAAGATGTGTCCTTCTGGGCAGGGGGGCACAGGTCTCTCCCTGGGATCTCATAAGGATCTTGGGCTTCAGGTGACAGCTCGTCCAGGCGAGAGGGGCCCAAGCTGTAACGTCTCCTGTCCTGCCCGCAGAGCTCCTTAGCATGCAGAGTGCTCCGGGTCTCCCGTGGCAGCTGGAACTGTATTTATAAACAATCCCCATCATTACCCTCTCTGTCTTAAGGAATGGGTTGTCCACTGGGCTGCAAGCCACCCTTACCCAGCTATGCTCACCCTCACCTCAAACAGTACACTGGTCCCCATCGTGTGTGTCCCTCTCCCCAGGGAGTCTCAGAAATGCCTTTCTGGGTGGCGAGCAGTTTGCAAGGGACTGAGGGGTTAGGTGAGCAGATGGCCAGTGACATGTGGGTATTATTACTAACGAGACTCTATATTAGCACTGGCACAGCCACAGGTGGCAACAGATGGCCTTTCCAAGCTTGTGATGAGGATCCAGGAATGAATCTTTGTCAAAATTCAGATGTGGCATGGGTGCCTGGCTCCGTTGGCTGCTCAGTGATAAAGGAAATTGTCAACTTTTAATGTTTGTGGGCCCTGCTCCTGGGCTCCCCGGGAAGCTATACTAGGTCAAAATGACTTGGCAAAACCTCAAAGCATGGGCTTTGTCTCTGCCCTGAACACACATTATATGTCTGATTCATTTTTAAAAAAAGAAAAACGCGCATTCCAAACACAAAAATAAGAAAAGCAACAACAACAACAAAATCCCTCCCTGGTTCCCGTAAGATTATAATCATACAGCCTTGCATATATGAAAAACATTGAAGTCTGTAAGTTTCTGGAATGTTCTTCCTCATGATGACTTGTGACTTTATATAAAAAACATGTATAACCCTGCACCAAATGTTCTTTCCCCAGAACACTCTCTTCTTCGTGAAGATTGTGTAGCTTGGGCAGCTGTCCTAACGTGGGCTGGAATAACTCTTTTCCTTTCTCTTTGAAAATTTCGAAAAGGGTGTGTTTATTTTGCATTGATACCAGCCAAGCGTACGGTAGCTTCCTTCAGCTGTCAGAGATTCTCTGAGCTGTCACCATCCACATAGCAGGGAATACTTAAGGTTGGTTCCCCCTGCTCTAACTCCCCAGAGAGATTTTCAGTGGCAATGAGAGGCCCCAGCTTGGATGGAGGGGGTCTGGACTCGGGAAACAGACATTCCGGGGGTGGGGGGTGAGTGTATCAAACACCCTCAATAGGAAGATAGGCTCTCCAGGGCAAGAAGCTCAAGAAAACTATGAGAGACGTGGAGATTTCTCACATCTGCTTTCCATTTGAGATCAGCAGGTATAAACAAACAGAACCCCCCCCCCCCCCGCAACACACACATAAGCACACAAACCAACAAATAAAACAGGCAGCCTGGGGTGTTTGCTCCTGACAGCAAGCTGAGGCAACCCCCAGGGTTCACCTGAGGGGCTGTTTCACCCTTAGGGAACACTACCCCAGCTGCTTAAGGTCCAGCGTCAGAAAACTATCATTTTCTGATTTTTAAATGTTTTCTTTTCTTTTTCACTTGTGAGTAATTTTTGGGTTAGCTAGGTCCACAATGGATATGTTGCCCGTGAAAGGTCATGGGGACCCAGGCGCTGGTGCAACTCAAGCAGGTGGAGGCAGATTTGTTGTCACCTTATTGGTATGCGGGAGCGGCTGGCTCTGTAGCTCACGCAGCTCCAGCTGGGTCAAGTCTTTGACCTTCTCACTGAGGCCGCATGGGTACCTCTCCGGGTACCACCACAGTCCACGTTTCCTCACACAGGGAAAACTAACATCCGTAAAGGGTTGTACCATTCTGTATCAGACCTGGCCATGCATTTCTGCTTGCTTATTTATTTATTTTTTTTTTGTATCCTTCTTTAGCATTTAACAATGTTTTTAAGTGGCTTTTACAATTATTCGAGTATAGTACAAGGCACTGTTTCTTTTTGATTGCTTTCTTAGAATTGAGTCATTAACACCACTATCTACTTTAACTGGTTACTTTCTCCACATATGAAAGCTTGTGACGAATTTATATGAATTTTGTACTCACAATACAAATGAAATCAGATATAACCTGTAATGGTTTCCCTTCCTTCAATCGGTTAATCTCTCAGTTATTCCTTTCCTTACTCTTCCGCACGGAAGTGTGCAACGTCATTTTTGGAAAGCATTCAACACCGCCCACTTTTGTCTGTTTGTTTCTATACCGATAATCCTCTTGTGGTCTCCTATATATCAAATTAAGAGATTTCTTATCATTTAAACCTCTTTACATTAACTGGTCATGGAACATCATTCTTTGAATACGGGGTTCTAGATAACATTTGCAAATATTTGGGGCTTTCCCATTATGCTGCAAAGCAGCCATATTGACAACCTGCTGTACAACGCTTCTCTAGCTAAGAAATGCATGATTAAGCAGGAAACAGTGTTCGAAAATCCTCCCTCAAGTGATGTCCAGATACGAGAGTCCGCAAAAACGGACTAGATACGCCTAGATACGCTAGGCTTGAGGGGCTGAAAAGGTGAGAAGGAAGGACTCCTCAACCCCCAGAAAAGGACCCCACCCAAGTTCACCTGTAACAAGCCCTGCCTGCACCAGGTAGAGTCACAGATTCCGGGCTCCTCCCCCGGCCTCGCCCCTCACCAGCAGCAGCCTTGAGAACCTTGGGCCCCGCCCCTTCATTCTGACCCTGCCTCCATGCAAAGCCATTAGGCCTGACCCTCCCCCCCCCCCCCCCCCCCCCGCCTCTGCTCCCCTCGGCTAGTGCCCTCGGGCACCCACCCCTCCGGCACACATGAGCCCAGAATAGGGTGTTTAACAGCATTGTACATTTTATCCAATTGTTTCCTGTATATATGAAAGCTGGTGATACATTTATATTAATCTCGAATGGCAAACTTCCCCGTATCCTTTCCAATTTTTTATTTTTTATTTATTTATTTTAAATTTTTTTTAATGTTTATTTATTTTTGAGAGAGAGAAACAGAGCATGAGCAGGGGAGGAGCAGAGAGAGAGGGAGACAGAGAATCCAAAACAGGCTCCAGGCTCTGAGCTGTCAGCACAGAGCACAACGCGGGGCTCGAACTCACAAACCGTGAGACCATGACCTGAGCCAAAGCCTGACGCTCAACCGACTGAGCCACCCAGGCGCCCCCCTTTCCAATTTTTTAAAAGTAAGCACTAAACCTAACGTGAGGCTTGAAGTCACAACCCCGAGATCAAGAGTTGCATACTCTGGGCTGCCTGGGTGGTTCAGTCAGTTAAGCATCAGACTCTTGATTTCAGTCAGCTCAGGTCATGATCTTCCAGTTCATGAGATGGAGCCCTCTGGACTCAGTGCTGACAGCGTGGTTCCTGACTGGGATTCTCTCGCTCTCTCTCTCTCTCTCTCTCTCTCTCTCTGCCCCTCCCCTGCTAGTTCTCTCTCACACACACACAATGAATAAACTTAAAAAAAAAAAAAAGAGTTGCACACTATACTGCCTGAGCCAGCCAGGTGCCCCTCCTTTCCAATATGTTGAGATCTTACTCTTTTCCCTTTTTCTTGATGTACGAACATGTATAAAGTCATGGTTGGAAAGCATCCAACCACTCTTTTATTTGTCTTTCAGTTTCCATACTGATTATTCTCTTTCTGCCTCTTAATATAGCATATTAAGAGATTTCTTAACTTCCAACTCTTCTTACATGCCCCAGTCCTGGTGCATCATTCTTAAATATGCTCTCTGGATTATGATAGTTAAATCAACATCTGCAGCCTGGGTGCCAATAAACTCTGGCCGACAAGATGTATAAGCAGCAAAAAGTGGCCAGAGCAGCTCATGCAAGGGGCATCCAGAGGCAATGGGTCGGCGAAGGAACTCGAAAGGGCGGGTGGCCTGCAGGCACGGTGTGCACCAGAAGCACTCCTCAACTAGGAAGCACTTGGCCCGCCCTTCTCCACCTGCAGCTAACTCCGCCCTCACCTAAGACCTGGTGATTTGGGCTCCTCCCCTGGCCCCGCCCCTCTCTTACCGCCCACCGCCCGCAAGGACAACCTCGGCCCCGCCCCTCCATTCTGACCCCGCCTCCCTGAGCGGCCTTTAGGCCCGACCCACCCGGTGCGCTCGCGCCCTAGGGCACCCACCGCTCCGTCACGCCTGCGCCCTGGCGACCTCCCGGCCTCGTGGGCGGAGCCGGCGCCTGTCCCGCCCTGGCCCCGCCCCCGGGCCCGGGCCCGCCTCCGCGCACACGCACTTCCCGCCACGCCTCCCCGCCAGGCACAGCCCCGCCCCGCCCCGCACAGCCCAGCCCAGCCCAGCCCAGCCCAGCCCAGCCCGACCAGCGCGAGCGCGAGCGCGAGCGCGGCGCGATGGACGGCCGAGTGCAGCTGATCAAGGCCCTCCTGGCCCTGCCCCTGCGGCCCCAGACGCGGCGGTGGAGGAACCCGATTCCCTTCCCCGAGACCTTTGACGGCGACACCGACCGCCTCCCGGAGTTCATCGTGCAGACGGGCGCCTACATGTTAGTGGACGAGACCCTGTTCTCCAGCGATGCCCTGAAGGTGACGTTCCTCATCACCCGCCTCACGGGGCCGGCCCTGCAGTGGGTGATCCCCTACATCAGGAAGGAGAGCCCCCTCCTCAATGATTACCGGGGCTTCCTGGCCGAGATGAAGCGGGTGTTTGGCTGGGTGGAGGACGAGGACTTCTAGGCCGGGAGCCCCTCGGGCCTGGGGGCGGGTGCTCGGGGGAGGGTGCGCTGCGCCCGTCGCCGCCGCGCAGATGGCCGCGGGCGGCGCCTCGCCGCGCCTCGCCCTCCCTCCCCCTCGCCGCGATCGCGCGGCCGCGCTCTCCCCCGCGCTGCTGTCCCCTCCCGCGTAGTGCTTGCCTTTGTTCCAGGAATAGCGCTCCAGGTCCCCGCTGCCGCCGCCGGGCCCCGCTCGGGAGCGCGCCGCCGCCCCCTGCGGCCAGCCGGGCCCCTCCCGCGCAGCACACTTGGCCTCGGGCCCGCGCTCCAGCTGCGGGCTGGGCTCCCGTTACACGCCGGACAGACCACCCACAGCCCGGCCGCTGCGGGCCGCCTCCGCCAGACTGACCGCCAGGCCTGCGGCGCCGCGCGCGGAGACCCGCGCCGAGGCCGGGCCGCCGTCGCCACCCAGCGCACACCGACACACCGACACGCTGCGGCCCGCAGCCATCTGGACTCAGCCGACAAGCGTCTGAGCTGGCCACGGCCCCTGGCCCCTGGCCCCTGGCTCCCGGCTCCCGGCCCCTGGCCCCTGGCCCCTGGCCAGCGATCCCAGCAGCTCGCCACCCACCGCGCCCCGGCTGGAGGGCCGGGCCAGCCTCTCACCTGCAGCGGGACCCACTCCCTCCCACCTCCCGGAGACCTCTTCTGCTCCTGCCAGATGGCCGCCGGGTCCCAGGGGTGCCTGGCAGCCAAATCCAGTCACTCGTTTCCTCCTGCGGACCTGTTAGTTTTGCCCACAGTCCAGTTCTCTTCTCAATTCGCAGCTGTCTCTCTGACGTGTGCCTTTTGTTCAACACAGTAATTAAGCCCTGCACTCTGCCCAGCTCTTCTACACTACCTGGACAAACGTCTTTTCCTTCTTTTCAATAAAAGTCAGACGCTGTGCAAAAGAAATTGAGTCTCCATGAGTGTGGCACCTCTCCCTCCCTGGTCCAGTGCGTGGGGTCCGTGGCCCGTTGAGCAGGCATGTGTGTCCCCTGTCATTCTGTGGCCGGCGTCGAATCCTGCATGATGCAAGCGAGCCGACGGTCCTGTGCTGGTCCCGGGGACGGGCACCCCACTGGTGGCCGTTGGGGCCCAGAGGCTGCCTCGTCCAATCCAGTCGGCTGCGTGCCCCTTAGGAAATGGACCTCGATCTGAGTTTGGCCAAGGCGGTAGCAGGAAAAGTCGACTAGGAGGCTTCTGGAAAAGAATTCCTCATTTCCAGAATGCTGCTTGAAAGCACAACACCTTTTTGTGGCAAATCATGAATCCCACACATTTGTTGCTGAACACCTGTCAAACTGTATTTAATTCATTATTCAGGGAATCAGCAGAATGACAGGTTCTTTAGAAAAAGCACTTACATTTACAAAGCCTTGACTGGGTGAGTGGTAGAGAAGGGAATGCACAAGTGGCATCGTTCGTTGAACACAAACCTGGTTGAGGAGCCTCAGGACAATAAAATTCTAAGTTTCTCTGAAGGGCAGAATAGGAACAAAGACATTCCTTCTTACTGTTTCTCTGTATGCTAACCTCTGAAGTCTGTGCGGACAATAGCCTCTGCTACCTCGTCTATGGCTGGAAAAGTTAAATATCCTGATAGAGTCACATAAAAGGTGGGCTTATAGGGCAGCACTCAGCTCTGCCTCATTTCTGATTCGGGAATCTGTAAAATTCCAATAGATTTTCAACCCAAAGAAGTTGCATTCCAGCAAGAAAAATTACATATATGGTTGTGTATTATTTTGCCTATGTGGCCATAGCAAAGCACCACAACCTGGGGGTCTTAAAGACCAGTCATTGCTTGTCTTGACAGTTCTGAAGGCTAGAAGTTGAAAATCATGTTGTGGGGCGCCTGGGTGGCGCAGTCGGTTAAGCGTCCGACTTCAGCCAGGTCACGATCTCGCGGTCTGTGAGTTCGAGCCCCGCGTCGGGCTCTGGGCTGATGGCTCGGAGCCTGGAGCCTGTTTCCGATTCTGTGTCTCCCTCTCTCTCTGCCCCTCCCCCGTTCATGCTCTGTCTCTCTCTGTCCCAAAAAATAAATAAAAAACGTTGAAAAAAAAATTAAAAAAAAAAAGAAAATCATGTTGTGAACAAAGTCGGTTCCTTTTTTTAAACTTTATTTAAACTTGAAATAAATTTAAAGGGGAGGGGCAGAGAGAGAGAGAGTCCCAAGCAGGCTCCATGTTGTCAGTGCTGAGCCAGAGGCAAGGCCTGAACTCACAAACCCGTGAGATCATGACCTAAACTGAAATCAAGAGTCAGCCTCTTAACCTACTGAGCCACCTAGGCGCCGAGAAGTCGGTTCCTTTTGAGGCCTGTGAGGGAAGGCTCTGTTCCAGGCTTCTCTCCTTGCATGATAGATGGCTGCCCTCTCCCTAAGCCTCTTCATATTGTCCTCTCTCTGTGTGCATCTGTTTCTTTAAATTTCCCCTTTTTATAAAGAAACCAATCATGATAGATTAGTGCCTGCCCTAATGACCTGATGTAACTTGGTTACCTCTGCAAAGACTCTGTACATAAGGCCATGTTCCAAGGTACTGGGGGTGAGAATTACTACACAGCATTTGTGGGGAGACAATTCAACCAATAACTGATTCCATGTTCATATCAGAGTTTTCAAGAGAAAAAAATCCCTGCCCTGTTCTGTCCACATGGCTTCTTTTATTCTAGATCATGTATGTCATTTCACTCTGAAATGAATAGAAGGTGCGAGGTAATTCACCACCCTTTAAATGGGAAGAGGCCCCGGCTCCTTTCAGTGCAGCAGGTCTGAAGAGAGCAAAGTAGTGACAGGGAGAGGAAGAACGAAAATTCATCTCCGTGCAGTTCAGACCTTTAACCTCTGTATGGGCCTCAAGAGCATGTACACATTTTTTTTTCTGGCTGGTCTAGCACAGCTTTTCAGAAAACATTTTAGATCAGTCGGCATACTCTGCTGTCCTCTCCTCCCCAATCAGAAGTGTCCCCTGGTGAAATAAGTCAGAGAAAGATTGACGTATGATTTCACTTATATGTGGAAACTCAAAACTAAAATAAATGAGCAAACAAAACACAATAGAAACGGACTTATAAATACAGAGAACAAACTGATTTCTTTGCCAAAGTGGGGGGGTGACATAGGTGAAGGGGATTAAGAGGTACATTTTTTCAGGGTACCTGAATGGTTCAGTCGGTTAAGCACTCTTAATTTCACCTCAGGTCATGATCTCACTGAGATCTAGCCCCATGTCAGGCTCTGAGCTCAGCTCAGAGCCTTCTTGGGATTCTCTCTCTCTGCCCCTCCCCCACTCATTCTCTCTCTCTCTCTCTCTCTCTCTCTCTCTCTCTCTCAAAAATAAACATTAAAAAAAGAAGTACAGGGTACGCCTGGGTGGCTCAGTCCATTAAGCGTCTGACTTCAGCTCAGGTCATGATCTTGCAGTCTGTGAGTTCGAGCCCTGCGTCTGGCTCTGTGCTGACATCTCAGAGCCTGAAGCCATTTTCGGGTTCTGTGTCTCTTTCTTTCTCTGCCCCTCCCCCACTCATGCTCTGTCTCTCTCTCTCTCTCCAAAATGAATAAATGTTAAAAAAAAGAGGTACAGTTGTTGAGTTATAAAGTAAATAACTCAGAGATGTAACCTACAACATAAGGGATATAGTCAGTAATATTGTAACAACTTGGTATGTGACAGATAGTGACTGGATTTATTGGGGCGACCATTACATAATATATATAAATATGAAATCACTATGTTGTACACTTGAAACGAATACAATATTGTATGTCAGTTATCCTTCAGTTTAAAAAAAGATTTGTCCACTGGTTAGTAGATCTGTATATTGGCCTGGGGACGTATATAGTTTTGGGAGTTATGAATTGTCCTAATAATTTCGTATACATTCTGAAATCTCTACATGACATTATAATGTACAGACACGAGAGAGTGCTGGCAACACAGATATGTGTTTTTACAGCAACATATTTGAAATTTGAAAAATTATTGTATTGCTGGTGAATTACATTGGTTCATTCAGCCCTCCAGTCTTTATCAGATTGTGTGTGTTAGTTGGTTAACATATGATGTGCTTATCATACCTGATATTAGTACAATGCTTTCACAATTCATTTGCCATCCCTTTTAATCTTCTCTGCAAGACCTTGATTAATTGACTTGTTCACTCATTTGTAAGTCAGTCACTTATCATTTATTAAGTAATTCCTGGGTCCTAGGCACCTTACTATGAACTATGGATACATCAGTGCAAAAGTATGTCCAAGTCTTCCAGGAATTTAGAGTCCATTTGGCTGTACTGGGAAAATAACATGTTTCTGGAATCTCAGTTTTGGATTTGATTAAGAAGGGCTTGAGTCCATTCTCGGTCACACCAGCTGTATGATGTTATGCAAATTTCGTAACCTTCCTAATCCATTATTTTCTCATTTAAAAAGTGGGTGAAATGATACATATATATTGGGTTCCTTATGAGAATTCGATGAGATAACAAATGTAAGGTCTGAGTACTCAATAAATGGGACTTGCCATAACTCTAATAACAATAATCATTTGTATTATTTTTTAGGGTATGATAATGGTTTGGTGCTTGTATATGGCACAGTGGGACTATAGAATAAAGAACATTTAAATCTGCCCTTGTTAAGACAGGGACCATCTCAATAGAGGAAGTAGTAAATGCATGGAGACTTGATTCCAACTTAAGAGGGCCACTTCTGTCTGAGGTTCAGAAGAATGAGACAGTGTGATTAGTATATAAAAGTCAGGGACAAGACATGGTGGGACAGAAACGCTACATCCTGATAACTCTTGTACGCCATGCAAAGTCATATATCAATTATCCTGTAGTCACCAGGGAACAATGGAAAGAAATTGACTGGAGCACTGATATGATTAGATTCACATTTTAATGTTCACTCTGGGGCTGACGTTGAGTAGAGTTGGGGGAGGATGGGTTGTGGGTCAAGTCCAGTAATGAGCATTTTGCAGGTGAAAACTATTGAGGGCTTCAAGCGCCTCAAAAGCAGATGGGAAGATAAACGTGACATTTAGATTTATTAGAACTATTGGTAATTATTTGGGAAGTGGAGGTTGGGGAGAGGAGGAATCTGGGATGGGCCCAAGTTTCTGGCTCAGGGATTGGGCCATTCTTGGATCTGACATGGACCAGGCTCTCTCTAGCTGCTTTATTCCTTTGTCTGGGATATTTTGTGATTCTTCTTTGCTTTCCCATAATTTTCACCAGACGAATAAGACTATTTCTTACCCACTGGACCTGTTCACTTCAGTTAGAAGTTCTCCCTGAACTACCACATCTACCTTAGTAGCTCCCCTAATAGGCATCCCATATGTCCTCAAACTTTCATATGGTACCATATTGAAATAGGATGGATCTCATTTAATTGTGGATATTCAATCAAATTTTGTGACAGTCTAAAAATCAACTTTAAGGGCGCCTGGGTGGCTCAGTTGGTTAAGCACCCGACTTCAGCTCAGGTCATGATCTCACAGTTTGTGAGTTCGAGCCCTTAATCGGGCTCTGTGCTGACTGACAGCTCAGAGCCTGGAGCCTGCTTCGGACTCGGTGTCTCCTTCTGTCTTTGCTCTTCCCTCGCTTGTTCTCTCTCTCTCTCTCTCTCTCCCTCTCTCTCAAAAATAAACATTAAAAAAAATTAAAAATCAACTTTAGATCGAGCTATAATTTACATGCAATAAAATCACCCATTGAAAGTATAGGTTTCACTGCATTTTGAAATACATACAATACGTGTGTTTGAGTGTATGAGTGGCTTTTCATTGCCTCCCATTCACCACGTTGGTTAGGGAGGGATTTCTGCCCTAGGGTTATGGGGGATGGCTAAACATAGAGCACCTGACACCAGACACTTTTCAGCTACTGGGCCTCTGGCAAATTAATTTCCCTTGCTAAGCCTCAGTTTTGTCAAATATAAACTGTGCTTACCTTGTGGGAGATGTCGAGGATTAAGAAAGAACATCTGTGTAAACATCCTGGGACATAGGAAATGCTCAAAAATCTCCAGCCATTTTGTTATTGTATAGGCCTCTCTCTCATCCTTTAAGTGAAAGAAAGTTGGCCTTGTGAAAACTGAAAACAAAATACTATAGATTTAAGAGGTTAATTTGTAGAAACATAGTAAGGAGTGGTATTTTTTTTTCTGGACATCAACCAGGCTTGTACCTAAATTAACAAACTCTAGTACTGCATTCCTTTCTCCACACCGTTTAAATGATTCTTTGAACTAGCACTGTCATTCTGCTGGTTTCCTGAATAATACATTCTCTTCAGAATGGTCAAGTTTATTGTAATATATTCATACAATGCAATAAGCAAACTATAATCACACACAAATATATGGTCCAATCCTACAGAGTTTCGAGTAAAACAAGCCCAACTCCAAATACTATAGATTGTATCATTCCATTTATAGAAAGAACAAAAATAGGCAAAAGTGATGTGTGCTGTCAGACATCAATTTGGAGGCACCTTAAAGTGCTAGTGAGTGTAAGGGGGCATGAGAAGGATTTCTGAGGTCCCTCTAATGTTCTCTTTTTTGATCTGGGTACTGGTGAAACATGTGTGTTCTGTTTGTGAAAATTCTTCAAGTGGTATGGTCATGATATAGGCACTTTGCTGTATACTTCTGAAGTATATATACCTCAATAGAAGGTAACGGAACACTAATGGATATAGTATGAAGTCAAACTCAGTAATAAATGAGACTTTGACACTTGTCCCTCACCAAGCTGTGTGACAATTATGGTCGTAACAATTTGACAGTTGCCCTTTCAAGCCAGTTTTTTTTTTCAAATGTTTACTTATTTATTTTTGAGAGGGGGGCGTGGAGGGGCAGAGAGAGAATCTCAAGCAGGCTCTGTGCTGTCAGGCCAGAGCCTGATGCAGGGCTTGATCCCATGAACTGTGAGATCATGACCTGAGCGGAAATCAAGAGTCAGATGCTTAACCCACTGAGCCACCCAGGTGCCCCTCAAGCCACTTATTGAGTTCTCTCTACCAAGATTGTCCTGCAACCCAAGATCTCTGGACACTAAACCAAAGGTCACTTTGTCCTGTGTCTACATATTACATTTTTTTGTCCACATGAGTCACAAAATTTGTCTCATGTTATCTTAATTATGGACTTCAAGTCAGTATTAGTTGGGGCTCCAACCACCACCACCAAAAAAAAAATCAAGGGGGGGCATTAATTTCCTTTTCTCTCTCATGCCTCCTATATTCCTTTTTAAAAAATCAGTCTTTTAGGGGAGCCTGGGTGGCTGAGTGTGTTTCCCCCTCCCAAATCCATATGTCAGAGTCCTCCCCCCACTATGGTGGTATTTGGAGGTAGGGCATTAGGAGAGGTCATGAGGTGTAGATGAGGTCACGAGGTTGGAACCACCATGGTGGGATTAGTGCCCTTATAAGAGGAAGACACCAGAACTCTCTTTCTCTCTCTTATGACCATGTGAGGATACAGGCAAAAAGGCAGCTGTTTGCAGTCCTGAAAGTGAGCCCTCACAAGACACCTAATGTATCAGTACCTTGACCTTGCATTTCCCGGCCTCCAGAACTATGAGAAATGAATGTTCTGTTGTTTAAGGCACCCAGTCGGTGGTGTTTTATTACAGCAGCCTGAACTGGAACTGAGATACTAATGCAAAAGAACCTCCCTTCTTCCCTTACAAATACCATTTCTTCCTTCTCTTCCTTTATGGAGTCTTGTGAGAATGTTCGTGATTAATTCTTGAGAAAACGCTCGTGTTTAATTTTTTTAATGTTTATTTTTGAGAGAGTGCAAGTGGGGGAGGGGCAGGGATGAGGGACAGAGGATTGAAGCAGGCTCTGCATTGAAAGCAGAGAGCCCAATGCGGTGCTCGAACTCCCTCACTGCGAGATCATGACCCGAGCCAACGCTGGACGCCTAACCAACTGAGCCACCCCAATGCCCCTCTCATGTTTAATTCTTGAGAACTGTTAACCATCTCCCAGACAGATGTATCACAATAAAGGACTGAGGACGATACAGCTACTGTAGACTAAGGCACGATCCTAAACATGAGCCACACTGGCAGGAGGAAGAAGACTGCAGGGCATTTTTGTTGAGGGAGGAAGAGGGTTACTGACATCATTCAATTGATGCCCAAAAGTCCCTGCCCTGTCCTACCTCTAGAGCCAGGCAGACACAGGTCATAGGGAATATGCTGGACCAACTCCATGAAGTGTTTCCAAAACACCTTTCAAGCCACTTTAGCAGAATCTATGTTTAAAACTGAACAGCGAATACGCTGAACACAATCGTGTTTTGCACCCATCCACAAAGGCCACCTGCCAACACCTTGAATTAGAGCCTCATAATTAGCCTGCTTTCAACTATTTTAAGAACGCTGTGAATCATAAAAACCTCATTTCATTAAGCAATTCAAATTTTTCCTCTGACTTGAAGGCTTTGACCTGTTATGTGCCAAACTGCAGGTTAACGGTGGTCTCACTATCTGGAGGAACCAAAAAATAGTAATAATAACCAAGGCGCATAATGCAGGTTATGTACCTCCAGCTCAATCACAACATATGAACGACAAGAGCTTACCCGTTCAAATGAAGAAAGAGTTGGGAGACAACTAAGAAGCCCCAAAACACTGGTGTGTCTTATTCTACCCTCCTGTGTTCCGGAAAATCACCAAAACTTAGAAATGAGGCAAAAAGTTGACGGTACAACCTTAAACATCGCACCAGAGAACTGCGTATGAGCCCGCCTATGGGTCATCTGACTCAGGGTATTTAATTTTGATGACAATTGGTGAGGGAGTACAGGCTTTTTATAGTACTATAGATATAAATGGTTAAACTGTAGATAAACAAGGAGCAATGACTTTTTTTTCAGATTATTAGGTAAGTTTATACATTTATTGTCCTACAAGTCATCAACCAAGTTTGTACATAAACAATCTCATTTCTGCATGCTTTTCCCACCCCCAATACCCACATAATGGAGGTTCTATAAATGTTTTTTAAAGCACCTATATCATTTTGCTGGTTTCCTGAAAAATGGGTTAAATAAAACTGTGACACTGTTCACCATCTATGTGGGATTAATGGTCTTTGACAATTTGGGTGCCTTCAAATGACTTTTTTGGAAATGAAAAAAAACCTTTTCAGAGTAGCCTCCTGGTTGACTTCTCACATCACCTCAGCCAAACTACAGATCCATTTCTTAACAGGCTTGGAACAATCCTTACTAGTTCAAAGGAGTCATCATCTGGGATTGACAAATTGCAAGTGAGGTCTCTATCCCCGCCATCTCAGGATCCTAACTTTGACGTTTTATAATGCATGAGTCAACGGAGAGACTTTCTAACATTATTCATGGAATGGCAAAGGAAAGCCCTTCTGAACAAGACATGGACCCCTTTTACGGGAACAGGGAAGAAGAAGTGCCATGTTTATTGAGACAGTTCTTTTTTAAGTGTCTGACATTTGTTGAAAAAAAGGAAAAGACGTTTGTCCAGGTAGTGCCAGGAGTTGTGTAGACTGTGGGAGTTAGAATGATGACCAACACATATTTAAGAAATTAATGCGAATTGAGAAGAGAACTGGACTGTGGGCAAAACTAACAGGTCCGCAGGAGGAAACGAGTGACTGGATTTGGCTGCCAGGCACCCCTGGGACCCGGCGGCCATCTGGCAGGAGCAGAAGAGGTCTCCGGGAGGTGGGAGGGAGTGGGTCCCGCTGCAGGTGAGAGGCTGGCCCGGCCCTCCAGCCGGGGCGCGGTGGGTGGCGAGCTGCTGGGATCGCTGGCCAGGGGCCAGGGGCCAGGGGCCGGGAGCCGGGAGCCGGGAGCCAGGGGCCAGGGGCCAGGGGCCGTGGCCAGCTCAGACGCTTGTCGGCTGAGTCCAGATGGCTGCGGGCCGCAGCGTGTCGGTGTGTCGGTGTGCGCTGGGTGGCGACGGCGGCCCGGCCTCGGCGCGGGTCTCCGCGCGCGGCGCCGCAGGCCTGGCGGTCAGTCTGGCGGAGGCGGCCCGCAGCGGCCGGGCTGTGGGTGGTCTGTCCGGCGTGTAACGGGAGCCCAGCCCGCAGCTGGAGCGCGGGCCCGAGGCCAAGTGTGCTGCGCGGGAGGGGCCCGGCTGGCCGCAGGGGGCGGCGGCGCGCTCCCGAGCGGGGCCCGGCGGCGGCAGCGGGGACCTGGAGCGCTATTCCTGGAACAAAGGCAAGCACTACGCGGGAGGGGACAGCAGCGCGGGGGAGAGCGCGGCCGCGCGATCGCGGCGAGGGGGAGGGAGGGCGAGGCGCGGCGAGGCGCCGCCCGCGGCCATCTGCGCGGCGGCGACGGGCGCAGCGCACCCTCCCCCGAGCACCCGCCCCCAGGCCCGAGGGGCTCCCGGCCTAGAAGTCCTCGTCCTCCACCCAGCCAAACACCCGCTTCATCTCGGCCAGGAAGCCCCGGTAATCATTGAGGAGGGGGCTCTCCTTCCTGATGTAGGGGATCACCCACTGCAGGGCCGGCCCCGTGAGGCGGGTGATGAGGAACGTCACCTTCAGGGCATCGCTGGAGAACAGGGTCTCGTCCACTAACATGTAGGCGCCCGTCTGCACGATGAACTCCGGGAGGCGGTCGGTGTCGCCGTCAAAGGTCTCGGGGAAGGGAATCGGGTTCCTCCACCGCCGCGTCTGGGGCCGCAGGGGCAGGGCCAGGAGGGCCTTGATCAGCTGCACTCGGCTGTCCATCGCGCCGCGCTCGCGCTCGCGCTCGCGCTGGTCGGGCTGGGCTGGGCTGGGCTGGGCTGGGCTGGGCTGTGCGGGGCGGGGCGGGGCTGTGCCTGGCGGGGAGGCGTGGCGGGAAGTGCGTGTGCGCGGAGGCGGGCCCGGGCCCGGGGGCGGGGCCAGGGCGGGACAGGCGCCGGCTCCGCCCACGAGGCCGGGAGGTCGCCAGGGCGCAGGCGTGACGGAGCGGTGGGTGCCCTAGGGCGCGAACGCACCGGGTGGGTCGGGCCTAAAGGCCGCTCGGGGAGGCGGGATCAGAATGGAGGGGCGGGGCCGAGGTTGTCCTTGCGGGCGGTGGGCGGTAAGAGAGGGGCGGGGCCAGGGGAGGAGCCCAAGTCACCAGGTCTTAGGTGAGGGCGGAGTCAGCTGCACGTGGAGAAGGGAGGGCCAAAGTGCTTCCTATTTGAGGAGTGCTTCTGGTGCACAGCGCCCCTGGGGGCCTTTCACCTGTCCCCTGGGTTGAGGGTCCCTTAAATTTTACCCCTTCCTCCCCTCAGTCTCAGTCCTGCTGTGTCCTTTGCGGACCTTGTCTCTTGACACCACTCGAGTGAGATTCTGTGAACACATGTTCCTGCTGATTCGTGCTTATTCGTGCACTGCTCAACCAAAGAAGTAATGCATCGCTGATTATAGATGAGGTTGCCTTGCAACAAAAAGGGAAAGCCCCAAATTCTAGCCAGCATAATCCAAAGAAGCATATTTAAAGGATAATGCACCTTGAGCAGTTAATATAACAAAGTATAATAAGAATCTCTTAATTTGGTTTCAAGCTCGCCGGTAATTCTGTGCTGTGTTGCCCTCTCCACAGGTACTTCAACACTGCAGCTTGCTTCTTCATGGCCAGTGGGAGAGGGAGAGCGACTCAGTTTGCAAAATAGAGACATGTTTAATGTAACATAATCACAGCAGTGACGTTCCATCACCCTGCCATATTCTCTTTTTTTAGAAGCAATTCACAATCCCCACCCACACTCAAAGACATCAGCAGGAGGTCGGGATCATGTGATCACTTTAATGTTAGCCACAGTATGGATAAATGTATTACAGTTTGGGGATCCATTCATCTGTTAAAGGACATTGGGCGTGTTTCAGGTTTTTAGCACTTGCAAATAAGTCAGCTATGAACATTCACATACAGATTACTGTGTAAGCATGTTTTCATTTCTCTAGGGTAAATGCATCGAAGGAGAATTTCTATATTATATGGTTCTTTTAAAAACTCTCATCAAACTGGGAATAAAATAGAACTCCTCAATCTAATGAAGAGCATCTACAAAACCTACAGCTGACATCACACTTCCAGGTGAAGGCCAGAATGCTTTCCACTCTTAGATCAAGAACAAGAGAAGCTTGCCCACTCTCACCACCTCAATTCAATATTGTACTGGAGGTTCCAGCCAGTGCAATAAGGAGAAAAAGAGAAAGAAAGAAAGAAAGAAAGAAAGAAAGAAAGAAAGAAAGAAAGAAAGAAAGAAAGAAAGAAAGAAAAAGAAAGAAAAAGAAAACCTAGATTGGCAGGGAGAAAGAAGGCAACCTTTTGTTATTTGCAGACTACTTGATCGTGTGTGCAGAAAACAGATGCTCTAGGATCTAGTATCAACAACAACAAACTAGAACTAATCAGTGAATTTAGGAATGTTGCAGGACCCAAGGTGAATGTTCAAAACAATCAGTCATATTTCCAGTAACAAACAAGAGAACATTGAAATTAACAAAAATTTAACACCTTAGAAATGTTTAAAACTTAGGGATAACTATGACAAAAAATGTTAAACACGTGTACAATGAAAACTACAGAACATTCTGGAGATAAATTACAGCTGATCTGAGTAATGGAGAGATATATGTTCATGGTTTGAAAGGTCAATATTGTTAAGATGTTAATTCTCCCCAAATTGATCTATAGATTCAAAGTCGCAACAAAACATTTTAATATATAAAAAGTAACTGATTCTAAAATCCATATGCAAATAAAAGAACATACAATGGAAAAACTATATTGAGAACTAACTAGAAGGACTAGTACTATTTGATTTCAAGATTTGTGATAAAGCTATAGTAATTAAGACAGTGTAGTTTTGTCATAAACAGACAAATAGATTAATGGAAGAGAATATGGAATCCAGAAATAGACCTACACACATATGGACAGCTAAGTTCTGACAAAGTTGTAAATGCAGTTAGGTGGAGAAATTACTTTCCAAAAAGATACAGGAAAAATTAAATATCCATCTGCAAAAAACACATTGCAATCAATACCTCATATGATATAAAAATTAACACAAAATGGGGTGTGCCTGGGTGGCTCAGTTGGTTAAGTGTCTCACTTTGGCTCAGGTCATGATCTCACGGTTGGTGGGTTCAAGCCCCACATCAGGCTCTGTGCTGACAGCTCAGGTCCTGGAGCCTGCTTCAGATTCTGTGTCTCCCTCTCTCTCTGCCCCTCCCATACTTACACTCTCTCACTCTCAAAAATAAATAAACATTAAATTTTTTTTAAAAAATTAACACAAAATGGTTCATAATTCTAATGGTAAAACCTAAAATTATAAAACTAGGAGAAAACAGGATAAAAGCTTATACAACCTCAGATTAAGTGATGATTTCTTATCTATGACACCAGAAGCATCATGCATAAAAGGAAAATTAGGTAAATTGGACTTCATCAAGTTAAAAACCTTGTGTTCTTTAAAAAATACTTTTAAGAGAATGAAAAAAAAAACAGGCAAAGTCTGGGGGGAAATATTTGTAAATCGTATATCTGATTAAGACTTGAATACAAGTCTTAATTAAGCGTCCAACTTTAGGTCAGGTCATGATCTCGCGGTCTGTGAATTCGAGCCCTGTGTTGGGCTCTGTGCTGACAGCCCAGAGCTCAGAGCCTTGAGCCTGCTTCGGATTCTGTGTCTCCTTCTCTCTCTGCCCCTTCCCCACTTGTGCTTTGTCTCTCTCTATCAAAAATAAATAAATGTAAAAAATGGGCAAAATATTTGAACAGACACTTCATAAATATATATGGCAAATAAGCACATGCACCAAAAGTGTTCACTATCATTAATAATTAGGGAATTGCAAACTAAAACCTCAATGAGTTACCACTTCACAGCTATTAGAAGGGCTAAAGTAAAAACAAAACAGAACAATGAAACAAAACTTGACAGTAATAAGTGCTATTGAATTTGAAGAGCAAATTAATCTCATACATGGCTGGTGGGAATACGGAATGATAGAGTTGCTTTGGAAAATATTTTTGGCATCTCATTAAATTCCTTCATGCAACTTTACAGACTCTAATCACCCCTCTTCTGGGATAACCACTATTCTAAATGCTACAAACATTAGTTTTGCCCATTCTTGGCATTGATATAAAAAATAATCATGAACTTATATACTTTCTTTTTTAAAAAAAAATGTTCATTTTGAGAGAGAGAGAGAGAGAGAGAGACCAGGGGAGGCGAAGAAGCCTGAGAGAGGGAGAGAGAGAGAGAGAGAGAGAGAGAATCCCAAGCAGACCCCACACTGTCAGGGCAGAGCCAGACTCGGGGGCTCAGTCTCATGAACTGTGAGATCACCTGAGATGAAATCAAGAGTGGGATGCTTAACTGACTGAGCCACCCAGTTGCCCCTATACTTTTTTGTGTTCACTTCTTATACTGGATATATTTTCTGTAGCAGTCATCCATATTGCTGTGAGTAGTTACTTTTTAAATATTGTCTGTGGGCGCCTGGGTGGCTCAGTCATTAAGCATCTGACTTCGGCTCAGGTCATGATCTCATGGTTCGTTGAGTTCGAGTCCCACTTCAGGTGAACACAAGCCCTGCTTTGGGTGAGCCCCGCTTCTCTCTCTCTCTCTCCTTCTCTCTGTCTGCCCCTTACTCACTTGTGCCCACTGTCTCTCTAAATAAATAAATAAATAAATATTCTCTAGAATTCCACTGAATGAACATATCACGATTTAGCCCATTGCAATCTAGTAATGTATTTTTTTTTAAAAATACCACATCAAAATTAAGTGTAGTCTATCTCAGGAATGCAAGGTTGTTTTATGAATTGAAAATCAAATGTAATTTGCTATACTAACCAAGAAGAAGAATGTAGTATACAGAATAATGACCCTTCAAAGATGTCTGCATCCTAACCCCCACAACCTGAGAATATACAGCAAAAGGGAAATAAAAAAAAGTTGCAGATGGAACTAAGGTTTCTAAGCAGTTTATCTTAAAATGCTGAGATTGTCTGGGAATATCTACTCCGGTAAAATCTTAACAGTGAAAGAGGGAGGCAGAAGAATGGGTTAGAGAAATACGGTGTGAGAAAGAACCCATTACTGTTGACTTTTAAGAAAGAGGAAGGAGCCCAGCAGCCCAGAAAGCAGCATAATGTGCCAATACTATGATTTTTGTTTGGAAATGCCCATACCAAACGTCTAGCAATGCAGAACTGTAAGATCATAAACTTGTGGTAATTTGTGATCAATATGTGATAATTTGGAAAGACAGCAATACAAAACTAACATAAAGAGAAAAATCCAGATCACCTGTATGGTTCAGTGGATGGAGCATGGGACTCTTGATCTCAGGGTTGTAAATTCCAGCCCCACCTTGGGTGTAGAGATTACTTAAAAATAAAATGTTGAGGGGCACCTGGTGGCTCAGTCGGTTGAGCGTCCATGTTCAGCTCAGGTCACAGACTCACGGTTCATGGGTTCAAGCCCAAGTCAGGCTCTGTGCTGACAGCTCAGAGCCTGGAGCCAACTTCGGATTCTGTGTCTCCCTCTCTCTCTCTGTTCCTCCCATGCTTGCACTCTCTCTCAAAAATAAAGATTAAAAAAAATTTAATAACATAAAATGTTAAGAGAGAGAGAGAAATCCATGTGATCATTCCAAGAAACTAAAAATATATTTGACACCTTTCATTTCCTACTATTAAGGAATAGATAAAATTCATGGTGGGCATCGTGGGACTTTTGGAGTCAAGAAATATATTTAGTTGCACTGGTAGGATTGTTTTATTGAAAAGCATGTATGGATGCAGGCAGAAGTCATACTATCCGGCTCCTCAGACCCCGTAACACAGCAGATCAAACTGTGTTCAAAGAATCGATAGCAAATAAGGAATCATGGTACAATCATCACTAATAAAATGCATTGACACAACTAGCCCCTTGATATGCTGGGAGAGACACAATATCTTTTCAGTGGCAAAAATAACGAGAGCAAAGCAGAGACACTTTTCACAAGATGATTTATTTATGACATTCCAAAGTGTCAATATCGATGCTGGGCGAAGGAACACGCCGGGAGAGGTGCATGGACTCCAGAGGGGTGTACAACAGGAGCACACCTCAGCTCCACATGCTGGGAATTTCTTCCTCCTCCTGCACCTGGCCACGCCCTCACCAAGAAGACCTGGGTCTGGACCCCTCCCCTGTCCCCGCCCCTCGCCTACCTAACCCCACATGGAATCTCGGTCCTACCCCGTCACTCTGACCACCCCCCCCCCACCCGACTACCAGGCCTTAGGCCCCTCCCTTCCCACTCCTCTCAGGCCATAGTGATCCCACCCCGCATAGCACCTGTGCACCCTGCCTGTAATGTGCCTGCGCCCTAGCGACCATCCGGTCTCTGGGTAAAACCTGCCAAATAAATACCTTTCCTTCCTTCTCTTTCTTATTAGTCTGGAGCTCCAATGAAATATCATCTTCTCCTTTCATACGATCCTCTATGTGTCTTACTTAATCTGTATTTTTCATATGTTTATCTTTCAGTGTTTCATTCTGGATATTACGACACATCTTTTGGTCCACTGTTTACCTCTTGAGCTTGTATCACCTATGCTTAGACATATCCACTGAAGGAGGGTGTCCCTGTCACCGACTCCTGGGTCAGTGTCTGCCAAGCCTGAAAGGCCAAAGCCCAGAGGGTGGCTGAGGCTTGCTCCCGTGTGGAGCCTGGGAGAGAAGAAAGGACTCTCATCCTGGACGTGTGGGGTTAGCTCTCCAGGCTCCGGGCAAGAGAGTGACGATGTAGCCGTGAGGCAGGCAGGCGGAGGTCCGCTGAGGGGAATCTGGGTGCAGCAGGCTCCCGTGAAGGAAACAGCCTCACAGTACAAGCATGTGGATATGGCAGACCGGGTTGAAAGTCCCCACCCAGACCACTGTCACTATTTCACCTGGCACAGATCCCTGAAAAAGTCCCCTTCCAGGACATTGTTTATTTCACCAGACTGGGAGGTAGGTGTGGGAAAGCCCTATCATCAGGGATTTCCTGGGAGAACAAAATCAGAGATGATTGCTTCACAGCAAGGTCACCTCAGGTCGCTGGCATCTTGTATTGTAGGTGGGGTAAGAGATAGGAAAAACCAACTGGTAAATAATAATATATTTTTGAATATCTGTTAAAACACCGCATTGCCCTTACGTTTCAAAAATTTCCACACTGATTTTGGGTCTTCATTGCTCCATATGAACGTCAAAATCAACTCATCTAATCAAAAATATCCTCTTTGAGTTTCTGGTAAGATTATTTGGGGGGAGGGGGTAGCGAATGCTGCACATAATTGGATTAAACGGAGTATTTGCACATAGCCTGACCCCATCACTAGGCATGTGGTGGAAGTATAATTTAACTTAGGGAAATTTAATGTCTTTAGGATGTGGAGTCATTGTATCCCAGATCTGGGATATCAGTCCATTTGTTAGACTATTATTTTGGATCCATCTTTAGCTTAAGACACTTCCTCATGCGTTTTCTTTACAAGTAAATACATTCCTGGTACTACTAACATTGAATTATTCTGAATAGGGTGTTTAATGTCATTTTACATTTTATCCAATTATTTCCTGTATATATGAAAGGTGGTGATACATTTATATTGATCTGAAATGGCAAATCACCCCGTATCCTTTCCAACTATTTAAAAGTACACCCTAAGCCTAAAGTGAGGCTTGAACTCACAACCCTGAGATCAAGAGTTGCATCCTCTGGACTGCTTGGGTGGTTCAGTCAGTTAAGCATCAGACTCTTGATTTCAGTCAGCTCGAGTCATGATCTCCCAGTTCCTGAGATGAGCCCCTCCCCCCCTCGGTGCTGATAGTGTGGCTCTTGATTGGCATTCTCTCTCTCCCTCTCTCTCTTTTCCTCTCCTGTTCGCTCACTCTCTCACAATACATAAATAAACTTCAAAAAAAAAAAAAAAAAAAGAGTTGCATACTATACTGCCTGAGCCTGCCAGGTGCCACTCTTTCCAATTTGTGAAAATCTTACCTATTCTCTTCCTTTTTTCTTGATGCATGAACATGTAAAAAGTCATGGTTGGAAAGCATCCAACCACTCTTTCACTTGCCTTTCAGTTTCCATATAGATTACTGTCTTTTGGCCTTTTAATATAGCATATTAGCTTTCTTCCAACTCTTCTTACATGCCCCAGTCATGTCATATACGAATCGCTAATATACTAAGCAAAGGCCTCTCGTAAAATCAAATGATCCCTCATTTTTATCTTTTCAAAATCTGTGAAGGTGACATGAGTTTCTCCTGATCTCGTGATACAGCAAATTCAGCGATTTCCTAACATGGAATCCTCCTTTCGTCCCCTCATCATGGTGCATCACTCTTCGAATGTGCCGCTCTGGATTCTGTTGGCTAATATTTGGGGTGTATGTTGGCTAACATGGGGGTTAATGCTGCAGGCAACATCTGCAGCCTGGTGCCAAGAACCGCTGGCCGAGAGACACATGAATAAGCAGGCAAAGGTGGTCACAGAACCTCACGCAAGGGGCGTCCAGAGGCCGAGAGTCAGCTAAGGACACCCCAGCTCCAGAGGTTTGGGACTTTCCCCTCTCCACGTGTAGCAGGCTCCACCCTCATCCCCAGAAGACCGGAGGCCTGGGATCCTCCCTCAGCCCCGCCCCTCGCTGGCCTTCCAACGAGGGCCCCCTCGGCCCCGCCCCCCGATTCCGATCCCGCCTCCTCTCGCCAGCCTTGGGCCCGCCCCTCCCCCCAGAATCTCTGGCCAGGGCGCGCATCCCTCGCCTCCCTCCTGTTGCGCCTGTGCGCTAGCTGTCTTGTGGGCAGAGCCTGCGCAGACGTCGGGTAACGCCCATGGCCCCCCGTGCTCCTACCCTGGGCCCGCGTCCACGGAATGCGCTTCTGCTAGCGCCTAGAAGTGTAGTGGTGTAGTAACGGGATGCCGTGGTGTTTGGTAAGGTAAGAGTGAATAAGTACCTCAAGTAAAATCATACCCACTGACCTAAAATAGGACCAATAGGAATTGGGTCCCAGTCTGCACCACAAGTGAGGATCCTATAAGGGATATAAAGTTCAGCTGCAGGTGGAGAAAAGAAGTGATTTGAATTCCGCGTACTGCTCAACCTCTCAGGCAGGACAGCGAGACACTGCAGCTTGGGCCCCTCTAGACTGGATGACAGGAACAGAGCTGCTGACACCTGCACCCAAACAAAGTCTTTATGAAACCCTAGGGAGACACGTGTGCCCAACCACCCAGTGTATTTACAGGCAGAACGGACTGCCCGGGTCTCGATCCCCTTTCCCTTGGGAGATTTTAACGACCACGATGATGTGTTGAGGTTTTTAAAAAATATTTCATTTTCGAGTAATCTCGACACCCAACGTGGGGCTACAGACTGAGCCAGCCAGGCGCCCCACAGAGATGTTTCAGCCGTGGTAAGCTGTGTGGGAGACACGCAATGTGAGCTACTGGAAATTTTATACAAGAACTGGAAAGTGTGCATGTGTTTAAAGAACAAGCTGCCAAAAAACGTTACTACCCACTTAACTAATTTAACTCTGCGTTGACAAAGCCTTTATAAGTAAGACCCATCATGAAAGATGCCCCAGATGCAAGGGACCAAGATTCTACTGCTGGCTTCGCCAGGCATTCACTGTGTGCTTGCTGCTTCTAGTCTTGGTCCTACTGATTTCTGGACCGACCTTCTGTACAACCATACTGGTCCTGCTCCTTCTGACTTACCCTTGGGAGTATCAGCAAATTCCCCCACAACTGCCACAATCCCCACATACGTGCTTATGGCCTTCGTGAAGTGCCCGAAAGGGTCACTTGTCCTAGGGAGGTAGTAGATTACCTAATCGCTTGAGGGGACTACTTGCATGAACAAAGGGCGGACCTTAACAAAGACAGGGAACTTCCACTGTGGCCTGGAGACCCCGTTCCCCTGGCACCAAGTCCCTGTTGTTAATGCATCAAATTCCACACTTCAGAGCTCTGCCCTGGTTCAGGCGATGATGCACACAGCAGAGCTACAGACTCTGTGACCATGCTGGCGTTCATGTGAGTAATAAAAGAATTCTACAAGAGAGATTTTCTGAAGCACATAAATTTTATTGGAAGAACACAAGTATTTTACAAAATGCAAGATACTTAAGCAAGAAATACATTTTAAAGACGGAAGTGAGCATAGCTCAGGGAAACTCAACAGTATATCTTCTCAATGATATTGCTTGCAGTGAAAGGATATTAACTAGCCTTTTCAAGATATCACTCATTCGTGGGGTGCCTGAGTGGCTCAGTCGGTTAAGCGTCCGACTTCGGCTCCGGTCATGATCTCACGGTCCGTGAGTTCGAGCCCCGCGTCGGGCTCTGCGCTGACAGCTCAGAGCCTGGAGCCTGCTTCTGACTCTGTGTCTCCCTCTCTCTCTCTGACCCTCCCCCATGCATGCTCTATCTCTCTCTGTCTCAAAAAAATAAATAAACATTTAAAAAAATTTTAAAAATGTTATCACTCATTCTTTTTTTTATAACGATATTTGTTTATTTATTTATTTAATTTAAGCTTCATGCCCAGAGTGGAGGCCAAACTGGGGCATGAACTCACAACCCTGAGATCAAGACCCTGAGATCAAGAATTGACCTCAGATCAAGACTTGGACGCTCAACCGACAGAGTGACCCGGGTGCCCCTGTAATAATTTTTTTTTAAGTAATCCCCACACCCAATGGGGGCTCGAACTTAACAACCCCAAGATCCACAGTCACATGCTCTACTGACTGAGCCAGAGAGGCACCCCCACGATATCACACATTCTTGGGGTCTAGTCCCAAACTCTAAATACAACAAAAGTATCATTGGCTCAACTATGATAGGTGACAAGCATCAAAGCAAGTAGCTGTGGCAGGGGAACTGGGTCATACACTAGACAGAAGGGTGTGGGACACGCTCAGAGAAAACACGCCGACCGGAAAGACCAATCAGCCTGAAACTACGGCCCTCCACCCCGTAGGAGAAAAATACACTGTACATCCATGGTTTGACATGTTCTCATATGCAAAATAGTTTGCAAGATTACTTGCACAAGCACAAAAACACAAATTGTAAACAATGACAACATACCACACGCACGCCAATACCAAAATCACATTAACCCAGTGTCCATGTCTTGTCATATGACAAATTGCTGATGTCACAGGGCCACTCCTTGAGTCCAAGTCCTCCAGGGGAAGTTCATGGCTTCTGTAGCACTGCTGCAAGTCAATGAAATTTAAAATCCTATGGACAATAAAGGTCACCCTTGTACATCGCCAATACAAATGCGACATATAAAGGGAACAAGCAAGGCAAAACAATAAGAAAGGAGCAGTAATCTCCCTTTTCCCTGTATAGACACTTCCTTCCCCTTCAGTTTGAAAATCTAAAACCATTTGAGGAGAACACTCATCTGTACTCATGGGAGGCTCTTTTTTTATTGTTTCTTCAACCACTTTCCTGAGGTATGGAGACGTACGAGTGACATAGATAAGCTGTACATAGTTAATGTATACAACCTACTGAGTTGAGGGATCAGTATACATCCATGTATCAACCATCACCATCAATTATGTCATAAGCGTAACTGCCCCCTGCAATGTTACATTTCACCCTCACTAGTCAGTATTTTTCTTTGTAATAAGGAGACAACCAAAGGCAGAAGACCTACCCTAAGAGGGCAACTGTTTCCATATGCATTTACTCTGAGCTCTGGAGGAGAACTCCTGGTGTCTCCTTGCGGCTTTAACCATATCCCACATCCTACGGGTCGGCACCCCAACGGCACAACCCGTCATCTACCCGGAGGGTAGAGTGGCATCTACACCAGGCCTTTCGGCATTCTGTGAGGCCGCTGTGTCTGACTGATGGGGGAGACTGAGGCAGTCAGTGAGTCTCCACCAGAGTCACTGACCTCAGCCCACTGATGTTCTTTTCTGAAGCTGGAAAGAAGCCTTACACTGGGTCTGCATATGAATGAGAAGAGACCAGGCAAGCTCAGAAGGCCAACCCCAATCTCACCAGGCAGGTGGTCTGCTTGGGAGGGGTCCAATCCATACATGGTGCTCCTCGAGGGGGCACAATGGATGGGGGGGTAAGCTCAAATGCAGACGGGCTAGATGCCACCACGTAAACTGTACAGGAATGCACACGATTTACACGTTCCTCCCGCCCATTTCGAGAGGCCTGCGCACTAAGTATCCATCACACAGGCTCCGAGTCCTCCCCTCCTACCAAGTATTCTGTCAGGTCCTGTGTGGCACAAGACAGACAGATCCTCAGCTCCTCCAGGGCACTTGAGAAAGAGAGGCCGCGAGAGGGAAAGTACAGCTCAACTTCCAGCGGACCACTGACACCGGCATAGTGACACAAATCCTCTCTTAACAAGGTTTCTACTTTCCTTACTCATTGCAGTTGACTCTCGGGATCACAAAGAAGCCCCCTGAGGGCACAGGCACCGGCAGGAACAGAAGCAGGCCAGAGCACAAGCCACTACTCATGCATCTTAATATTCAGGTGAAGGTACTCTTGGCACAGATTGATCTAGAGGAAGCTCTATACACAGGCCTAACGTTGGCCAGTACGTGGGGCTCACCAGTCGGGGTTGGCGTGCAGGTACCAAGGGGGCCTGGTCCCTCATGGGAGCATGGCATCAGGGCAAAGAAAATAAGAAACAACAGCTAAACTATCCCCATTGACAAAGGGAACACGACCTCCCCCTCCCCTTCTCTGGGAACACGGACTTTGGAAAACTTGTCCTTGTGCGCTCTCTGCCTCTTCGCAAACCTTTTGAAAAGCTAAACAAGCCTCTTGCCACTTTTAAAACCCAGCCTCCTGACACATGGAGGGGGAAGCAAACAGCACAAGCAGTGCCCAAGAGCCAACACACATCCGGGACAATGGAAGAAAATGTCCCTGGAGGATAAAAGAGGCATAAGCAACAGCAGTTCCTTCTCAGAAGGGCCTCAGGTGATTGTCACCTGCAACAAGACAGCAGGGGGAAGGACGACCCACCCTACCCCGTGGCCTTCCTTCACAGGCCCATGGTACCCCAGAGTGAGGATGAAACAGCAGAGCCGTGCCTGCTGGCAAACCCACACTCCACGGGGAACGTGGAAAACAACACCCTGTTCTCCTAATGAACGTGTCAACTCAACAAGACAGGCACAGTTTCTCGCGTCACATCCACCAATGTCCATTGTCTCCTCGCCCCCAGTTATGCTGACCCCAGGGTAGTGCGTGAGAAGGGACAAAGGCAGGGGACACACCCCTGAACCCACAATGCCTACCACCACTTGCACGCCAAGTCCCTCGGCCCACCCAAGGTCAAGATTCCTTCTCTTCCCAGGGTGTCCTCAGAGCCTTTGTGGGCCCCAGATTTCACCAATCAAGTGAAATCAAGAGCCTGAAAATGGAGGTTGATAACCACAAAGGCTCATTAGCAAACGTCCTTGATATTCTAAAGGTCCCCTGCCTCGTGGAAGGTTCATTGACAGCACCCACACGCCGCTCCTCTTCCCCCCATGTGCAGAGAATGGTCAGCAGAAGAGTGCAGAAAGCTTAGATGGAAACGCTTGGATACAATTCCAACCACATTCCCATCCACAACATGAGGATTCCTAAGGATTCCTAGGAGGCCATTGCTCTGTATGATACACAAACTCTTTTAGCTTCTTTGTATTGGAAGCCTGAGAACTAGACATGACCCATTTCTTCCCGGGAACTAATATCTGCCCAGTCGCCAGATGCTGCCATTGCCCCTGACCCCACAGTGCCTACCACACTTTCACACTAAGACACACTACCCACCCCCTTGCAAGTCTCTTTACACTCCCAGAGTTTCCTCATATATCCCTTCTGGACCCTAGGTTTCACTAATCGGGAGATATGAATGGCCCGAAATGGCGTATAGAAACAAGGGCCCAAGGATGAATCCTCCACCCTGGACACCTGACCCAGGAGGCTCCCGGACATCCAGCTCATCAGCTCATGTCCGTGAGAATCGAAACGTCCCCTGCCTCATGGAAGGTTCATTGACAGCACCCACACGCCGCTCCTCTTCCCGCCATGTGCAGAGTATGGTCAGCAGAAGAGTGCAGAAAGCTTAGATGGAAACGCTTGGGTACAATTCCAACCACATTCCCATCCACAACATGAGGATTCCTAACGATTCCTCGGAGGCCATTGCTCTGTAAGATAGACAAACTCTTTTAGCTTCTTTGTATTGGAAGCCTGAGAACCAGACATGACCCATTTCTTCCCTGGGACCTAATATCTGTCATGCCCCAGAGGCTGCCATTGCCCCTGAACCTACAATGCCTACCACACGTTCACATGAAGACCCTCGACCCCCGCTGTCAAGTTTCAGTAAATACTCATATCCCTTCTAGACCCCAGGGTTCACTAATCAAGACAACTCAAGAGCCTGAAACGTCACAAGGAAACAAAATAGGAAGGATTAATCCTCTAACCTGGACACCTGACCCAGGAGGTTCCCGGACATCCAGAAACATCTGCACATGTCCATGAGAATCGAAACGTCCCCTGCCTCATGGAAGGTTCATTGACTGCACCCACGCAGGTGCAGGTACCAAGGGGGCAGGTCCCAAGGGGTGCAGGTCCCAATGGGGCCTGGTCTCTCATGGGAGCATGGCATCAGGGCAAAGAAAATACAAAACAAGAGCTAAACTATCCCCATTGAAAAGGGGGACACGACCTCCCCCTCCCCTTCTCTGGGAACATGGACTTTGGAAAACTTGTCTTTGTGCGCTCTCTGCCTCTTCGCAAACCTTTTGAAAAGCTAAACAAGCCTCTTGCCACTTTTAAAACCCAGCCTCCTGACACATGGAGGGGGAAGCAAACAGCACAAGCAGTGCCCAAGAGCCAACACACATCCGGGACAATGGAAGAAAATGTCCCTGGAGGATAAAAGAGGCATAAGCAACAGCAGTTCCTTCTCAGAAGGGCCTCAGGTGATTGTCACCTGCAACAAGACAGCAGGGGGAAGGACGACCCACCCTACCCCGTGGCCTTCCTTCACAGGCCCATGGTACCCCAGAGTGAGGATGAAACAGCAGAGCCGTGCCTGCTGGCAAACCCACACTCCACGGGGAACGTGGAAAACAACACCCTGTTCTCCTAATGAACGTGTCAACTCAACAAGACAGGCATAGTTTCTCGCGTCACATCCACCAATGTCCATTGTCTCCTCGCCCCCAGTTATGCTGACCCCAGGGTAGTGCGTGAGAAGGGACAAAGGCAGGGGACACACCCCTGAACCCACAATGCCTACCACCACTTGCACGCCAAGTCCCTCGGCCCACCCAAGGTCAAGATTCCTTCTCTTCCCAGGGTGTCCTCAGAGCCTTTGTGGGCCCCAGATTTCACCAATCAAGTGAAATCAAGAGCCTGAAAATGGAGGTTGATAACCACAAAGGCTCATTAGCAAACGTCCTTGATATTCTAAAGGTCCCCTGCCTCGTGGAAGGTTCATTGACAGCACCCACACGCCGCTCCTCTTCCCCCCATGTGCAGAGAATGGTCAGCAGAAGAGTGCAGAAAGCTTAGATGGAAACGCTTGGATACAATTCCAACCACATTCCCATCCACAACATGAGGATTCCTAAGGATTCCTAGGAGGCCATTGCTCTGTATGATACACAAACTCTTTTAGCTTCTTTGTATTGGAAGCCTGAGAACTAGACATGACCCATTTCTTCCCTGGGAACTAATATCTGCCCAGTCGCCAGATGCTGCCATTGCCACTGACCCCACAGTGCCTACCACACTTTCACACTAAGACACACTACCCACCCCCTGCAAGTCTCTTTACACTCCCAGAGTTTCCTCATATATCCCTTCTGGACCCTAGGTTTCACTAATCGGGAGATATGAATGGCCCGAAATGGCGTATAGAAACAAGGGCCCAAGGATGAATCCTCCACCCTGGACACCTGACCCAGGAGGCTCCCGGACATCCAGCTCATCAGCTCATGTCCGTGAGAATCGAAACGTCCCCTGCCTCATGCAAGGTTCATTGACAGCACCCACACGCTGCTCGTCTTCTTGCCACGGGCAAGGTATGATCACCAGAAGAGTGCAGGAAGTTTTGACGGAAACGCGTGGATACGATTCCAACCACATTCCCGTACACAACATGAGGATTCCCAGTGATTCCTAGTAGGCCATTGCTCTGCATGGTAGACGTACTCTTTCAGCTTCTTTGTAAAGGGACTCTGACAACCTGACAGCCCCACATTGGGTAGCACCACGGACAACAGTAGGATGGTCTCTCAAAAAATTAATAATTGAGGGGCGCCTGGGTGGCGCAGTCGGTTAAGCGTCCGACTTCAGCCAGGTCACGATCTCGCGGTCCGTGAGTTCGAGCCCCGCGTCGGGCTCTGGGCTCATGGCTCAGAGCCTGGAGCCTGTTTCCGATTCTGTGTCTCCCTCTCTCTCTGCCCCTCCCCCGTTCATGCTCTGTCTCTCTCTGTCCCAAAAATAAATGAACGTTGAGGAAAAAAAAAATTTTTTTTTTTAAATTAATAATTGAGCTCCTATATGATGTATCAATCCCGTATCTGGGCGTTTATATAAACGACAGGAAGCCACTATGTCAAAGACACATACTCATCCCATATCCTCACTACAGTATTATTCTCAACGTGTAAGACATGAGAGACTTGTGAGCATCCATCCACAGTAGAAATGGATAAAGAAAATGTGGTACATGTGTCCAATGAAATAACACTCATCCGTGGAAACGTGCGCCTATAACAGGGAACCAGTGTAACAACGAATCCACTCCATTTCAAAGGCCTTACCTCGTGCTCCTTCGGCAGCACAAGTGCAAAGGCCTTACCTTCAGGTGTTCGATATCCATTCCCTTTCTGTCACCGACATACATAAGAGGAATGAAAATCCACTTCAGGCTAACAGGGTTTGACATGAAATACTTCACACCAAGAATTCATAACCCATTAACATCCCCGCTGGGAAGTACACATTCATTGAGTACAGGCCTCATAACGCAACTGATGTGGCAGGCTCCAGAGTGGACTCCTGGGAAAGAGCCACCAAGCCAGACCCCGCCTTGAATTGGGAGGGTCACCTTGTCTTTCCCTCAGGGTCCTGAGTTTGAGATGCCACCAATTAAACAGTCACCCTTTTGGAAGCGTCAACCTTGGGACTTATTTTGTGAAGTGCCAGTACTCAGAAGACTTACCCATAAAACATTCATCTACGTCTTCCCCATCCCTCCCCCCAATGAAATGACCCAACATGACTTTGATGGGCAGTGGGCGGGCACAAGTGTGTGTGCAAGAAGGAAGAGGCATCACAGTTATTAAGTTGTACAACTGCTTTCCACAAGCAAACAAGCCATTCTTGTTCACTTTTGTACCTACCGCCTGGGGCAGGAACATGTGTTGGGGCACAGAGTTTTCTAAGTACCTCAGGTCTCAGGTTTTCACTGGGTAGGAAGTCGTAATGACCCCCATCTCCCACGGCTTGAAAGTAACTGAACCAAGTATAGGGATACATGAAAAGTCTTTGAAATGTCAACATGCTGTGTAAAGGCTACATACGTGAGTGTCTAACCACAAAGAAATGTGGATCCTTTGGACTTTGCGGAGTGCACATCAGGCTCTGCGATGCCACCTTCTGGATAAAACTGGTGCGAACAAAGCAACAGAGGAACCAGAGGTGTGTCTGACTCTAGAGGTCCCGAGGGTCTTTGAATGCACCTTAGAGCCATTCGTCTTTATGCTGAACACTCTCACACCCAACCGTCAAAGTCTTCACCTGATTTTCACCAAATTAACCCCTGCCCAGAAAAGAAGTAACTTTATACAGAGAAGGAAAGACAGGAGACCTTTGGGCACTGCCAGTTACCGAGCACCCTCCAGCCCCAACTTGACGCTGAGTGACATCAGCTTCAATGTCAGACGTCCAAGGCAGCCAGGAAAGAATGCAGCTCAGAGAAAGGCAGGGTCTGGGATGCTGGGCTACCTCCTGGCATCACAGCAGAGTTAAAGAGGTCCGTTTCCAAAGAGATGCCCAAGACCCTCTGAGAATGGTTGCTGGCCCTGGGAAAGGAAACAAAATGTAGCTGAAATTACAGCAAAAGGCTCAAGAAATCAAGTGCAAGTGGGGTCTGCACAGGTGGCAAGAGGATCTAAACCAAGCCATGATCCTTTGCTCCCATAAACACATTCTGGAAACGGTGTCCTAATTTCTTCAGTACCTCCTGTGTGCTGAGCACTTCATAAAGACGATCACGCTTGATTTTCACACCACGCCTGAGAGCAAGAGCAAGGTGTCATTTCCATTTTGCAGATGTGGAAGCTGAGGCTCAGAGATGACAGGAAGAAAGGGCCGAGGGTCTCTCAGACTCACATACTGGAAACTTATGGTGAACGAAACACGATGGGTGACACGGTCTCGGCAACATCTGCAAAGCCAAAAAATAGCTAGAATGTACGGAAGGGGAAACCTGCAAAGAAGTATTGACCCACGTGTTGCTTGAACTGTTAGCCTGTGCTTCTAGGACGGCTGCCACATAAATGCCCGCCCACCCACCCCAGCGGGGGTGGGCCGGGAGACTGTCACCCTCTGGCACCCACTTGGTGTACAGGTCTCATCTTTCTCACCTCTCCTAGGGACTCCTGGCTTTCAATTAATTCAGATCCATGACTTTAAAAAGTTACATTCAGACCTGAAGAAATGCACCTGAGCAGTGCTCCCACAATCTCGGAGTTCCTGAAGTTTGTGTCTGACCATCCCATCCAGTCCATCCTGCTTCTGCATGGTAGTAGAAAGCGATTACCAAAAGGATAAAAAGGCTCAAGATCAGGGTTTTCTGGGCATCTGGCATTCTAATAAAGCCAACGCGTGTGTAACAGTGGCACGCAACAGTAAGCAGAGGAACACGAAGAAGGTCTGGAAGAAAGATGCCACTGACTCCTTGAGGAAATTGACTCAAGACATGGAGTCTCTACCACGGAGTTAACAAGTAGCGTCTAGGCAGTGACCCCGACCTTGTGGGAAGCGCCCATGTTAGAGACTCGGGGATGGGATTTCCACACCGTCTGGAAGACAGGTACAGCCGACAGGAGACAAGTGCTATTCACCCAACACGTCTGGCCTCACACAGCCTGAGGTTGCTCTTACCTGTACGGCTGGTCTTGACTATCGGTTCAGGGTCCTCTCCTCTCATTACGGGCCCACCGGCGGACCGGAACTGGACGTTCCCATCACAGATCCTGAGGGAGGTGATGATTGTACAAATCTACAAAGAGACTTACCTGTGGAAGGTCAGCTTGGGACCGCTGCAGGAAAATTAGGTCACTTGGAAACTCACCACACGAGTGGATGGGGCAAACTTCCTCTTTCCCTCATCCAGAGCAATTTCTGAAAGTGGTTGGTGGGGCCAGAGGACCCAATCATGCAGCCTGTGTGAAGTAGGCCAAAAGAGTGAAAGAGAATGTAAGACAGGAACTGCATGAATCAACCCACAAGGTGAGACTGCGGCTTTAGAGGCTGGCTGATTGTCCCCTCAGCACGAACCGTGGTGCATCCCGCCTTCATCAACCAGCACAGGGGAATTCTTAAATATTATGTTAAGAGGTATCACCACTCAGTGGCGAGAAGGGGTGTCTCAGAACTCCCATGTCGCTCTTCACTAGTGAAACCGTCCACTCATACACAATTGCGGGTAACAAACCTTTGGAATGGGTGGTGGTGTTCTCACTTTGTCACCAATTGCTGACACTGACATACGACGCAAGACGATGGGTAACAAATCATTCAAATGGGTTTTGTGTTCTACTTAATAGACCACGAAATGCACATTACAAGGGCTGGGCTGTTATGCTAGACTTCGTAGTCGGTAACATAGTAAGTTCCAAAACCGCTAAAAAGAGAAATGAGCTAAGTTAATCACAACAAATTCCCGAAGCATTTCACACATCGCATAATGTCCCTACCACCTGACATTGAACCTAGGTCTCCGAGGAGGAAACAACGGGAACAAATTGGACGTTTGGTTACATACACATCGGAGAATCTGCTCTCCATGTGCAAGAATGCCCCTAGGATCCTACAGGCAATGGGCAAGTAATGAAAGCACCTTCATTCCACACTTAGATTTTGTTCAGGATCTAGGACTCTGTCTCAAAAGTCAGGATTGGTGAGGCTAGTTGAGGGTGCCCGTTCCTGAAGTCTGCTTTCCTGTCAGTACCGAAGACAGTCAAACCCAAATACCAGCGGTGGATCTTTCACAGGTCTAAATGTAATCAAAGTACATTTTACAGACCTCCAACGTGTCACCGATATGAGTCATTAAATCGTTTCTACGTGAGCTAAGATACCAAATTCAAGTCAATATCAAGAATCAATCAGCAAAAAGGCTAATAAGGCAAACCCAGCTATCACCATTATCAAAAGGAAGTCCCTGTTGTACTTAACACCAAGTATCAGATTACGCTCAGGGATGAGGGCGCTCAGGGTTTTGAGCAAAACAACAGCTTCCCTCTCATTTAATTCTCCCCTTGTATACACATTAGGTCTGACACAGGAAGGGAGGTGTATGAGGAGAAGCAGGCAGCCACTGACTATTTCCTAAGCCAATATGCTAGCCCGTGGGGCATTAAGGCACGGTCAGCTCTTGTGGCTAAAGAGGCAGGGACAGCACCCTCTGCGATTGGGGTGCAGTAGGGTGCAGGGAGAGCGGCATGTGCAGTCTAGCCCAGGACCCCTAACAAGGAGGACTGGAGGTGTCAGGGAACAGACTGTTTGTAAATAGGATACCACAAAGTAATTTTTTCTATGGGAGAACACCGAGGAAGGAGCACCTGGGTCAGCATTTAAAGACATAACAAGAAAAAAAAGAAAAGAAAAGAAATACCACTATGTCACGTGCACAATCAGGGTTCTAATATAATATTCAAAAGTATGCACTGCGACCAGCAAGGGCCATTCAGTTCTAGAACACAGAGAGCAATGCTTCTGGGGGTGAATTTGCTTGTAAATAAATTGAAAATGCCCCGTGACGTTCAAAGCAAATGCACTAAAGACTAAGTACAGAATTGACCTGAATAAAGTTGATACGTGTCATGTGATTATCATGAGAAATGAAACCCAGAACGAAGGCAACGGAATTCCGGGATGGCCGGTGACAGGCACTTCCCGGAATTCGCGGTCGGGAAACAGCACCGCCAGCCTGATGGTCAATACCTGCTATTTTTTACATTGGAAAGAAAATTTTAAGTGGACCCATGAAATAAAACACACAGAGCCAGGTTTTCAGAAACATTTTAATAGCAAATAAGACGAAAGGTTGGGCTCCCGGGCCACCGGGAGCCAGTCACTGTCATAAAGCAAGAAGCACACACACAATTAAAACAATCTTTTCCTCATTTGTAAAGTAACGACAACGCCAAAACTGGTTAACACAAAGCTTACGCAAAGGGCCTGGAACAACATTTAATGGAACAAAGTCATAGGAGACCCAATTCTTTTGTACACCCAAACCCCCAACTGTATGAGAGGCAAGCATTCACCAGATTGTTTTGAATTGTAATTTGAGATCACCTCAAAACGTTTATTAGTATTCATTTTGAAGACTTTATTTTTAAGCACTCTCCACACCAGTGTGGGGCCTGCAATCACAACCCCCACATCAAGAGTCACAGGTTCTATCACTGAGCCAGGCAGTTTCCCCAGAAAACCTTTGTTTTTAAGAGAATTTATCCATAGGGAACAAGACCAGGATTTAGCAAAATAAATTATGTCAAACACGCCATTATACTGGAAACATAAGGCACCCCATTAGACGTTGAGTGCCTCCTCTGTAAATTGAAATTTACACCAAGCACTTTAAAGGAAATCTATGAGGAGCGCCAACATCAAAATTCCATTGGCTGCCTTAAGGCGAACAGGGAAAATTAAATGCCAAAACAGTGTTCAGTCTTGGCTTAACAAGAGCGGCTAGGAGACATTCGGCGTGTGAAACTTTCACGTGTCCAGCCGGACAAACTGTTCCACGGTGCACGCTGCAAACACTTTCACATCTGGAGAACGCGTAGGAAACACAGTCAAAATAAAAAACCAAACTCAAACGGATGCAATGTTGCAATATCACAGGGAAAACACACCCCGCTGCCATTACGTTATCACATGAAACAAGAAATCAGATCCCGAGCAGATCGTTCCCATCAGGGACTTAAAGCACCAAGGCCCTGCCAAGCCGACCCAATAGGCTACCTTCTCATTCGAAGACGGCAATTAATAGAACACCTTTTTTTAATGGAAAACACGTGAAAAGCTTCCGGACCGCTATTGGTTGGCTACAATGATAGGAAAAACACGAATGCGTTACAGAAAAATGCAGCTTTCAGTGATGACTGAAGACAATTCCCGGTGGTCAGTGAACAAGCCCTGAGCCCACCACGCCATCTGTTTCCCCACTTTCATGTTGGAATTATCAGGCGGTTCCCCCGCCTTTTCAAGGCAGCATATGCAGAAGACCATTCCAAATGTTGAACAACTGATAGGAAACACACAGTCATGTTAAATGAAAGACAAAACTGCCCTCAAAGAAAGGCATCGGCTGTCGGCTGTCGTAATCACACACATGCCCCCCTCTCCTTACTTTCACTTTCCTTTTGTTTCACATCAAGATAAGAGATAGCCTGTCACCAAGACACCTCACACAAATGGCCAAGACCCAGATGTAAACAATAGTCCGTGACAAGTCCCGTCCCCAAGCACTGTACCACGGAAACCAAAATCGGCTCCCAGGCAGCCAACAGCCATCGTCCTGGCCGAGACCCACTCAGGCTCAGCCGACCGCACCCTTTTTTCTGCATTTTTAAGCTGCAAACACCACAAAACCTGAAGACCACGAATCGGGAGGGGGCGGGGTACGAGACCCACACTCAGACAAATGAAATGACCTGAAAGACTCATCATGTTGTTACATAAAGCACAACAATGTCCCCAAAGGCAGCTAAGGGCCCTTCCCTTGTCATCAATCCGGAAGCCCATGAGACACATCTGTCAACGTGTCTTAGGACACACCATCCGCCCCCCCCCCCCCCCGATTCTCTAAAACTCACACTTCAAACAGCCAATTATGAGAGAAAGTCAATTAAACTTACACTTGTGAGATCGGAGCATTGTCAACCGCCATATAGCCACAGTACCCGCCAGATAGCCACAGTACCCGCCGTATTTCGTCATCACTGAGGGGAACGGTCTACGGAAGCCTCATTGCACAATCCAAACCGTCATCGGCCTGCTCACCACGTGGTAGGGCTTCATTGCCGGGTGCTTGCCATCCTTCAATGGCCCCGCCTTCAGACATCAGCTTGGAGGGCCTGCAGTGATTGACAGGCAGACTGTCCATTCTCGTAGGTCTACGAGTGGAAACCGCCATACTTCCAGGTCCAAATAAATCACTCAAATATTTGTTCATATTTTTGTCTTTGTACATCCGTGTCTGTCCCTCAAGGCCGACCCCCCCGCCTTGTTAGACCTTCGCACATACCTTTTCCTTTGTTTCCAGTCATCTCGCACTTCGGAAATCTGGCTCCCCTAGTTTATCCTGACCTAGCTAAATGCGTCCTCCTCCAGGAAGCCTTCCAAGCTTACTCCTCCCATCTTCACAGAGTGCACATCACCCCTGGCAAAGACCCTCTCGTGCCGGCACTATCCTTCCCCCGTTTGTCAGGCGGGTCGGGGGTGTTGCGAGGCTTTATTGTGTAAACATTGTCACGCAATGGTTTGCGAGGTTGCCCTAACTACTGCGATGGTTAATTTTCGGTGTCAACTGGACCGTCCGTGGATGCCCGAGTTAAACATTATTTCTGGTTGTGTCTGGGAGGCTGTTTCTGCATGAGGTTTGCATTCGAATCGGTCACTCAGGAAAGTAGTTTGCCTTGCCCACTGTGAGTGAGCATTATCCCAGGCACCGAGGGCCAGAATATACCAAAAGGCACAGGAAGGAAGAATGGTCCCCTTTCCTTCTGCCTCACTACTTGAGGCGGGACATTTCATCTCATCTCCTCCTGCTCCTATTTCTTTTCTAAGTAGGCTCCACACCCACTGTGCGGCTTGACCTCATGGCCCTGAGATCAAGAGTCATGCCCTAGTGACCGAGCCAGCCAGGTGCCCCACTTTTCCTGCTCTTAGACTGGCATTCGTATCATTGACTCCCCTGGTTTGAAGGTTCTCAGGCCTTCATTCTCAGACTGAGTTACCCCACTGTCTTTCCTGGCGTTCCAGCTTGTAGACAGGAGATCGCGGGACTTCTCGGCCTCCATACATGTATGAACCAAAGTCTTCATAATATATTCCCATTGGTTCTGTTGTCTGCAGAATGCTGACTAATAAATTGGGACTATCGCGGCTAGCTGCAGCTGTCACAGATGGCTTCATAGGCCTCAAATAGAACTCTGGAGCAACAGCAAAACCAAATAAAGTAAAATGACTTCCAAACTACGGGGGATGAAAGGAAGACACCAGAAGCAGACAGCCTGATAGTTGGGCAGTGTTAAGGACACAGCCGTTGGCCCAGATGGGTGTCTTATCCACGGAGTCTGGCTGCTGCTCATTTACAAACTCAGTGAGAGCTTGTGGTTGAGCTGGGTTGGGGGTAACAGGTTAACAAAGATCTAGAGGGCAACAGAGTGGCTGCAGGCTTTGTCCGGCAACCAGTGAAGGGATGGTTTGGGACAGTTAATCCACATGAGGGGAGACAGGAAGATAGCCTGGAGCTGTTGATGTAAATGCCGTCCCAGGATCTGCCAACCCCTTCAACACTCGTCTCTAAGGCTTGTCCCTCTGACTGGTTCTGTGCATGGACACATGCTGGATCCTTTCAATGCCTGGCGTGTGAGAACCTGTAACACACACGTCCTGTTTCTCAAATCGCCTACGTCTCCCTGTCTCCCTCGTCCTCGGGTCACCAACCGTTCCTGTCCCATTCACACTCAATCCCAGGCCAATGCCCTGGGCTGCTTCTACCTGTGCGGGAAGCACTAGCAATCACTCCTTATCTGCTGTGCATTACGGCCAGTGGTTGCCTTTGTGGGCTGCACCTTTGCTGCTGGGATTCATACACCAGCTCTTCCTCCTATCAGCTGGGTAACTTCAGATGATTTTTGTGCTTCAATTTTCTCCTCGGGTACATGAGTGTGCCAGTAAGAACCAGCTCACTCGGCTGACGGAATATTCGTTGAGTTCACGCAAAGCCCTTTCCTGCTGCCTGGAGCCTTCCCATCCCAATGTAGCCCATATAAATCTGTAGTTTCTAAACACCGTTCGGAGCACATAATCCGCATCTTACAACACACTACCTAGGTCTCCGATTGTTGGTTCCACAGCTTTACTGCTTTCGTCTGCGGTCATTTCTCCATGCTAATTAATAAATCAACCAGTCCTGATTTTTTTCACTTTCCTATGTCTCATACCACGTGCTCATTTTAGCAGCACAGATCCTACATCTGTCTCCTATCTCCTTTCTAAATGCATCACCAGTTTCCCGTATATAATCATAAAATATAGCTCGGTACACAGCATGGCGTATATGGGGATTCAGTATGTACCTATGTAGGTCCTGAAACAGAACCTTTCCCCGGGAGATCTCCAGAAATACTCCCTCTTGAGGAGTTCCTAAACCCTCTGGTCCAATGACGGGTTGTGCCCGAAGGCACAATGGGAGAGGTGCTCCCATAGAGGAGTTGGCAAAAGGGCTCGGGAAGATGTGGTTGCCTATCTCGGGCCAGTCTCTCAGGAACGTGCCCCACGCTGCAATGTGTACCCCTGAGACTTGCTGTGGCTTGTGAGAGAGGAGGTAGGTTAACGGACTAGGGACCTTTCCAAGGACATGAGGAAGTCATTTACTTTCCTTGGTAGGATCCGTGGGTGCTGAGTGCTGGGAGAAGTCACCAGATCGAAGGCTGAGACTGTGCTGTACCTGTCCCGCCGTGGTCCAGAAAGGCAAGTCGGCCTCCAAGTCCTGAGCGCCCACACATGCACACACACTCGCATGTAATTGTGACACTGTGATAGACGGAGATCTCAGGACCTCACAGACGGGCACAACTCGCTGACATACCACAAAGAACGCCTGAGACTGTCTTCCACTAAAAGAAATACAGCTTGCCAACAACCTCGAGGCCCACACCTGGCCCCTTTTAATCACAGTATTCTTCCCCCCCACTCAAAGGTCACCATCTCCTGACTTCCCTAACGATCTCTTCCTTGTCTGTTTAGTTTCACTGACTAAGCTTGGTTCCATAACTATTCAGCTTTTCATTACTTTCCACTCATGTAAAATTTGTCTTCGGCCTGAGGAATATCGGTTAGTATTTTCTGCAAGTCCTATCTTCTGGTGACAAATTCTCTCAGGTTCTCCCCTTTGGTGCTTATAGGAAGACCTTTATTTCATCTTCATTCTTGAAATATGTTGTGGCAGGGGGAGGAGTCTCCCACTGGGAAGTATATTCTTTCAGCGCATAGAAGACGATATTTCATCTTCTATTCTTTTGCTTTTTTCTATTTTTTACTTGAGAAGGCAGCTCTCAGGCTAATTTGCTTTCATCCTCTGAAAGCTTACAACTACTCTATTTGCCTTTGGTTCTCAATAGCTTTCCTAAAATGTGCTCACGTGTAGATTTCTTGCATTTTTCTCCACGAGGAGTCTGTTCTCAGCTCCTATCTGCTCATATACTGCTTTGCTTCGTTCTCTTTCCTATTTGCCTGGAACCCCAAGGAAATAGCATCTCTTTCTTTCATACGATCCTCCTTGTGTCTTACGTAATCTGTATTTTTCATATGTTTATCTTTCAGTGTTTCATTCTGGATATTTTCTTACGACACACATCTTTTGGTCCACTGTTTACCTCTTGAGCTTGTATCACCTAGGCTTAGACATATCCACTGAAGGAGGGAGTCCCTGTCACCGACTCCTGGGTCAGTGTCTGCCAGCCTGAAAGGCCAAAGCCCAGAGGGTGGCTGAGGCTTGCTCCCGTGTGGAGCCTGGGAGAGAGGAAAGGACTCTCATCCTGGACGTGTGGGGTTAGCTCTCCAGGCTCCGGGCAAGAGGAGGACGGTGTAGCCGTGAGGCAGGCAGGCGGAGGTCCGCTGAGGGGAATCTGGGTGCAGCAGGCTCCCGTGAAGGAAACAGCCTCACAGTACAAGCATGTGGATATGGCAGACCGGGTTGAAAGTCCCCACCCAGACCACTGTCACTATTTCACCTGGCACAGATCCCTGAAAAAGTCCCCTTCCAGGACATTGTTTATTTCACCAGACTGGGAGGTAGGTGTGGGAAAGCCCTATCATCAGGGATTTCCTGGGAGAACAAAATCAGAGATGATTGCTTCACAGCAAGGTCACCTGAGGTCGCTGGCATCTTGTATTGTAGGTGGGGTAAGAGATAGGAAAAACCAACGAGTAAATAATAATGTATTTGTGAACATATTGTTGAAACAAGTCACCCGCATCGCCCTTCTGTTTCAAAAATGTCCACACTGATCTGGGTTGTTTATTGTTCCATATGAATGTCAAAATCAACTCATCTGATCAAAAATATCCTCTTTGTGTTTCTGGTAAGATTATTTGGGGGGAGGGGGTAGCGAATGCTGCACATAATTGGATTAAACGCACTATTTGCACATCGCCTGACTCCATCACTGGTCACGTGTGGGAAGTATAATTTAATTTAGGGAAATTTAATGTCTTTAGGATGTTGAGTCATTGTACCCCAGATCTGGAATATCAGTCCATTAGTGAGACTGTGATTTTGGATCCCTTTAGCGTTAAGACACTTCCTCATGCGTTTTCTTTACAATGAAAAAATACATTCCTCGTACTCTTAACGTTGAACTGTTATTCCGAACAGGGCGTTTAACATCATTGTACATTTTATCCGATTATATCCTGTATATATGAAAGCTGGTGATACGTGTATATTAATCTGGAATGGCAAATTTCCCCGTATCCTTTCCAATTTGTTAAAAGTAAGCACTAAACCTAACATGAGGCTTGAACTCAAAACTCCGAGATCAAGAGCTGCGTACTCTGGGCTGCCTGGGTGGTTCAGTCAGTTAAGCATCAGACTCTTGATTTCAGTTAGCTCATGTTACGATATCCCAGTTCGTGAGATCCAGCCCCCTGGACTCGGTGCTGATAGTGTGGCTCCTGATTGGGATTTTCGGGATTTTCTCTCCCTCTCTCTCTGCCCCTCCCCTGCTCGCTTGCTCTCACAATAAATAAATAAACTTAAAAAAAAAAAAAAAAAGAGTCGCACACTATACTGCCTGAGCCAGCCAGGAGCTGGCTGTTAAATGTGTTAAATGTGTTAAATTTGTTAACATCCTACGTATTCTTTTCCTCTTTTCTTGATGTACGAACATGTATAAAGTCACGGTTGGAAAGCATCCAACCACTCTTTTGCTTCTCTTTCAGTTTCCATATGGATCACTGTCTTTTTGCCTCTTAATATAGCATATTAGCTTCTTAACTCCCAACTCTTCTTACATGCCTCAGTCCTGGTGCATGGTTCTTAAAAATGCTCTCTGGATTATGTTAGCTAAATCAACATCTGCAGCCTGGGTGCCAATAACCTCTGGCCGACAAGATGCATAAGCAGCAAAAAGTGGCCGCAGCAGCTCATGCAAGGGGCATCCAGAGGCAATGGGTCGGCGAAGGAACTCGAAAGGGCGGGTGGCCTGCAGGCACGGTGTGCACCAGAAGCGCTCCTGAAATAGGAAGCACCTGGCCCGCCCTTCCCCACGTGCAGCAGACTCCGCGCTCACCAAAGAAGACCTGCTGTCCTGGGCTCCTCCCCTGGCCCCGCCCCTCTCCCACAGCCCTCGGCCCACCGCCCGCGAGGACAACCTCGGCCCCGCCCCTCCATTCTGACCCCGCCTCCCCGAGCGGCCTTTAGGCCCGACCCACCCGGTGCGTTCGCGCCCTATCGCGCCCTAGGGCACCCACCGCTCCGTCACGCCTGCGCCCTGGCGACCTCCCGGCCTCGTGGGCGGAGCCGGCGCCAGTCCCGCCCTGGCCCCGCCCCCGGGCCCGGGCCCGCCTCCGCGCACACGCACTTCCCGCCACGCCTCCCCGCCAGGCACAGCCCCGCCCCGCCCCGCACAGCCCAGCCCAGCCCAGCCCAGCCCAGCCCAGCCCGACCAGCGCGAGCGCGAGCGCGAGCGCGGCGCGATGGACGGCCGAGTGCAGCTGATCAAGGCCCTCCTGGCCCTGCCCCTGCGGCCCCAGACGCGGCGGTGGAGGAACCCGATTCCCTTCCCCGAGACCTTTGACGGCGACACCGACCGCCTCCCGGAGTTCATCGTGCAGACGGGCGCCTACATGTTAGTGGACGAGACCCTGTTCTCCAGCGATGCCCTGAAGGTGACGTTCCTCATCACCCGCCTCACGGGGCCGGCCCTGCAGTGGGTGATCCCCTACATCAGGAAGGAGAGCCCCCTCCTCAATGATTACCGGGGCTTCCTGGCCGAGATGAAGCGGGTGTTTGGCTGGGTGGAGGACGAGGACTTCTAGGCCGGGAGCCCCTCGGGCCTGGGGGCGGGTGCTCGGGGGAGGGTGCGCTGCGCCCGTCGCCGCCGCGCAGATGGCCGCGGGCGGCGCCTCGCCGCGCCTCGCCCTCCCTCCCCCTCGCCGCGATCGCGCGGCCGCGCTCTCCCCCGCGCTGCTGTCCCCTCCCGCGTAGTGCTTGCCTTTGTTCCAGGAATAGCGCTCCAGGTCCCCGCTGCCGCCGCCGGGCCCCGCTCGGGAGCGCGCCGCCGCCCCCTGCGGCCAGCCGGGCCCCTCCCGCGCAGCACACTTGGCCTCGGGCCCGCGCTCCAGCTGCGGGCTGGGCTCCCGTTACACGCCGGACAGACCACCCACAGCCCGGCCGCTGCGGGCCGCCTCCGCCAGACTGACCGCCAGGCCTGCGGCGCCGCGCGCGGAGACCCGCGCCGAGGCCGGGCCGCCGTCGCCACCCAGCGCACACCGACACACCGACACGCTGCGGCCCGCAGCCATCTGGACTCAGCCGACAAGCGTCTGAGCTGGCCACGGCCCCTGGCCCCTGGCCCCTGGCTCCCGGCTCCCGGCCCCTGGCCCCTGGCCCCTGGCCAGCGATCCCAGCAGCTCGCCACCCACCGCGCCCCGGCTGGAGGGCCGGGCCAGCCTCTCACCTGCAGCGGGACCCACTCCCTCCCACCTCCCGGAGACCTCTTCTGCTCCTGCCAGATGGCCGCCGGGTCCCAGGGGTGCCTGGCAGCCAAATCCAGTCACTCGTTTCCTCCTGCGGACCTGTTAGTTTTGCCCACAGTCCAGTTCTCTTCTCAATTCGCAGCTGTCTCTCTGACGTGTGCCTTTTGTTCAACACAGTAATTAAGCCCTGCACTCTGCCCAGCTCTTCTACACTACCTGGACAAACGTCTTTTCCTTCTTTTCAATAAAAGTCAGACGCTGTGCAAAAGAAATTGAGTCTCCATGAGTGTGGCACCTCTCCCTCCCTGGTCCAGTGCGTGGGGTCCGTGGCCCGTTGAGCAGGCATGTGTGTCCCCTGTCATTCTGTGGCCGGCGTCGAATCCTGCATGATGCAAGCGAGCCGACGGTCCTGTGCTGGTCCCGGGGACGGGCACCCCACTGGTGGCCGTTGGGGCCCAGAGGCTGCCTCGTCCAATCCAGTCGGCTGCGTGCCCCTTAGGAAATGGACCTCGATCTGAGTTTGGCCAAGGCGGTAGCAGGAAAAGTCGACTAGGAGGCTTCTGGAAAAGAATTCCTCATTTCCAGAATGCTGCTTGAAAGCACAACACCTTTTTGTGGCAAATCATGAATCCCACACATTTGTTGCTGAACACCTGTCAAACTGTATTTAATTCATTATTCAGGGAATCAGCAGAATGACAGGTTCTTTAGAAAAAGCACTTACATTTACAAAGCCTTGACTGGGTGAGTGGTAGAGAAGGGAATGCACAAGTGGCATCGTTCGTTGAACACAAACCTGGTTGAGGAGCCTCAGGACAATAAAATTCTAAGTTTCTCTGAAGGGCAGAATAGGAACAAAGACATTCCTTCTTACTGTTTCTCTGTATGCTAACCTCTGAAGTCTGTGCGGACAATAGCCTCTGCTACCTCGTCTATGGCTGGAAAAGTTAAATATCCTGATAGAGTCACATAAAAGGTGGGCTTATAGAGGAGCACTCAGTTCAATCTGCCTTATTTCTAAATGGGTGATTTTTCAAGAACATGAAAAAGAATCCATCAGGTTCCTAAAACAGTATTGTTTTCCTTTACCGCTTTCTGTGCATCCTTTGTTTTGAACAGGGAACCTTTTGTCATTCCTGTGAAGTTTTTCATAGACTGTACACTTAGCTAGGGGAACATCTGAATTATGTATATGATGATGTCTGTATTCCAAGAAGTAGTGGAAGGCATCATTTACTTTCACGTTGGCTTGTAATATATCACAGTCTTGATATCAGAGGGGATATTTTGAGTTACTTAATATAATAAAGTTGTCATGGTTCACAGGGTTCTTAAAACAGTTGAAAGCTGGCTAATTATGAGATCCCAAGTGGAGGTGCTAGCTGTCAGCTCTCCTGAGTGGGTTTCAAGGATGATTGTGTTAAGCATATTCAGTGTTTGCTTTACGGTTTGTTTATTTATTTATTTGTGAGAGAGAAGAAGGAGGAGGAGGGCGACGACGACGACGACAGAGAGGAGAGAGAGAATCCCTAGCAGGCTCCGAGTTGTCAGCCTGGAGCCCCACGCGGGGCTCCATCTGAAGAACCAGGAGATCATGACCTGAGCCCAAATCAAGAGTTGGATGCTTTAACAGATCGAATCACCCAGGCGCCCTGCTTTTAAACGTAGACCCTGCTCACGTGGTTTGGAAACAGTTTCTAGAGTCAGCCTAGCATGTCCCCCATGATATTTGTCTAGCTGGCTCTAGAGAGGTAGGTGTCATGGGCAGGGACTTCTGGGTGTCCTTCAAACAATGTCCTTAACTCCCCTTCCTCTCCCAATAAAAATGCCCTGCAGCTTTCTTCCCCCTGCCAGCATGGCTGTGTTAGGGATCGTGCCCTCATCTCCTCGAGTTGTACCCTTCCTGGTCATCTTTCATGCTGAAAATGTCTTGGAGAGGGTCTTAGTTTGCCAGAATCAATCACGCACACTTTAGCAAGAGTCCAGAAAGGGACAAAGGAATGGTATTTGTCAGGAAGAAAGGAGGTTCTTTTTCATTAATTTGCAATCCCCCACCCCTCCACCTTGCAGTTACATTCTCAGTTCGTTGGCCCCCACTTCGCTCTTGCACTGGACTGGACTCAACACCCATCGAGAAGCCTTATCTTAGAAGGGGGGACTGATATAAAGACTGACAAAAAAGAAGATGAATATAAGAGGAACAAGAGAGAAATGCAATTAACGATTTATTGACTTATTTTTGCTGGTTGGAGCCAATAATGACCTGAAAGCTGGAATTAAGATAACAATACGCAAATTTTGTGACAGTGAAATCCACAAAAATTTAAAGTCTGACCAAGTGGACTTGGGGTGCTTCAGTGCCCTGAGTCTCAGGTCTCAGGGGAATCTTGGTAGAACACACTCATGAAACGGCTCTCTCTTCCCTTAATCCCAGAGGACAGAGAGGGGGTAGGAAGGGAATTCTAAATGGACCCTTTGTGAGTGCCCATGATGTATCTGTCCACCAGAAGCCTGGAGCCGAAGGTGCAGGCTTATAGAATACCAGCAGTCTGAATCTTCTTCCAGGAGCCTTCCCAGGGGACGGATACCCGGCTTCTTCAGGAGTTGAGACACTGCTTTGTCTTCTGTCATGAAGCTACTGTTACTCCTTGGGTACTCCATCCAGCCCTTTTGAGCAGGAAAAGTTCTTAAATGAAAAGTCACACATCTAATGGGACCAGGTGTGGGAAGGACAGAGATCAATCAAAACACAGTGAAATAGAGTGAAAGCCTGTCATGATCTGAAACCATTTAATAGCCTGGGGAAATGGTCACGACGGAACAGGAAGCAAAAAAAAAAAATCAGTGTACCGAACAGTCAAGACCCAGTTAGGGCATTGAGACCCTTCTATCTTGCCACCACTGCAGCTCATCACAAAGTCCGGACTGCAAGGTCCTGGCCTGGGCCCAAAGCTCCTTACCTTCCCCTTTGCTCCCGTCGGTTCCCTTGCTGGTTCCACCACCGGCCCCCAGTTTTGTGGCCTCTATTCGAGCACTCGGGGGGAGTGCTCTTCATGCCCACGCTCTTACTGGTGCCTCATAGACAGTCCCCAAATCCGTTCTGCCCCGCTTTCGCTTCAGTGGGTCCCCTCTTCTCCAGCCCCAAGGCACCAGCCCCAATTCCGATCTCTTGCCCCCTCTATCCGGGGATTGCAGGGGCCCCGGCGCAAGTGCCCGGCTGATTCAGGAACCTCTTTTCTCTTCGGGCTGTTGGTGTCACCTTCTGTCTCTTGGCAACTGAGAGCACCCTGCCAGATGGCCAACAGGGGAACATTTATAATGTCAGCGCCCTGTTGGACCTAAGGAAACAGTAAGCCTGTCATGTGGGCCTTGACCGCGATAGTACCTATTCTGCTATCTGAGCAGAAGAGGGCATATTTAGTTACCCTCGAAGCAAACACGTTCTTTGTAAGATCATTAGGATAGATTTCTAAAATTAACACATAGACCAAAGTCCATATAACACTGGACCTATTTTGACCTGTCAAAATCTCACTCCAGAAAGATTGTTTTCAAATCATATTCTTACTAGTAATGTGAAGAAATGTCTCTTTGCCTCTGTCACAATATTAAATTTTTAATTTTCAAGAAGATGCCGTATCTCAACAATCAAATACTCTTTCCCACAGCAAAACGCTCTCTTTCATCCTGCTTCGCCTCTGTCACCAATAAGATGAGGCTCTTAGAGAATAGTTACTTTCTCCCTCTCTTCTCTCCTCTACCTTACTATAATCAAGACAGTTGGAAACATTCTTCTGTTTTCCAACCCCACTCTCATCCCCTCAAGTGATGGGGCTGGTGGAAACTGTTGACACCAGAGGGTATGGGAATAATTCAGCTAGGAATTTTTATCATTTTTAGGTCTCTATGAGGAACAATATTTAACTTGTACTATGAAAGTCTATCGACCCACTTTCAGGTATTTGATGTTAAAGGACATCTTAGGGATGAAGACAATGGTGAAGTTAAATTTAGACCTTTTCAACATCTACAAACACCGAGGTTTTCCCATTTGCTCTGAAGAAAACATACAAGTATATTCAAGTAGTGAGTTAGCAGAGTTGCTAGGCACAATGGTGAATGAAAGAGAAAGAACGCCTGCCCGTGAGATATTGAGAGGAGATCAAAGGGTCAGACATCAGACAAAACTTCAGATGTAACCACCCACAAATTTGGAAGCCACATTCCCTTTCACCAAGAAATCTTTTTTTTTTTTTTTTTTTTTGAGAGTGAGAGAGTGTGAGCAAGGGATGGGCAGAGAAAAGACGGGGGACAGAGGATCCAAAGCAGGCTCTGCACTGAGAGCGGCGAGCCCCATGTGGGGCTGGAACCCATGAACTGCGAGATCCTGATCTGGGCAGAAGTCGGACACTTAGCCGACTGAGACACCCAGGCGCCGTTCACGTTCGCCAAGAAACCTTGAGTGGGGGAGTTCGTCTAATGTGATTCTGAACGGGTTGTAAAGACAATGTGAGGTTAAGGTTTAAGGATAGCAACCTTCACGTAGACTTTCAGTTTTATTCTATCTTCATGGAATCACGCAGCCTGTCTTGGAAGCCAGAGTTCAGTGGGTAACACCATGACTAGCACCACCCTTCTCAGGTGTTTACTGTCATTATCATCTCGTCTCAACCCCTGAATAATCGCTCAAATAAGTTTTTTTTTAATGTCTATTTATTTTTGAGACAGAGAGAGAGACAGAGCATGACTGGGGGAGGGGCAGAGAGAGAGGGAGACACAGAATCTGAAACAGTCTCCAGGCTCTGAGCTGTCAGCACAGACAGCTCAAACTCACCGACCATGAGATCACGACCTGAACCGAAGTCGGACGCCTAACTGACTGAGCCACCCAGGCGCCCCATCGCTCAAATAAGTTTAACGGATATTCTGTGTGCATCAGTTGTAGCAGGTCATTAGACCACCGAACACGTTGAGGAGGACACTCTCGGGCAACCCTGGAACCTCAGACCACTATGGGACGTTTAAACCCATTATTTAATGAATTGACATCCACACAATTTGTACAATCAAGTCCATAAAGACAAGGAGCAAAGAATTTGCTGTGTGAGTAGCCGTAACATCAAGGCCAGCCCCGTTCTCTCTGCCTACACTAGAACACGCTAATATCTAATACTTGAAAGTAACGAAGACTTACGTGTATTGAGCTCTTAATATGTACAAAGAAATGCCAGAAGTGCCTCATGCACATGAACGTATTCATCATCACTTTAAGATGAAGTCCATAGTTCTGTCCACTCCTTTTAGAATAGCACAGGTAGGGGCGCCTGGGTGGCTCAGGAGGTTAAGCCTCCGACTCTTGATCTCGGCTCAAGTCACGAGCCTGTTTGGGATTCTCTCTCTCCCCCTCTCTGCCCCTCCCTCTCTCATGCTCTTTCTCTCTCTCAAAATAAATAAGCAAACATTCTTAAGAAAATTTAAAACATTAAAAAAAGAGACTCATGCCCTACTGACTGAGCCAGCCAGGTGCCCCTTGAGTACCTCTTTCTACATTTATTGGCCACTTGGTACCTTCTTTTATGAAATATCCATTCAAAAGCGTCACCTATTCTAAGTTTATTTATTTATTTTGAGCCTTTGAGAGAGGGAGAGAGGGAATCCTAAGCAGGGTCCCACTGTCAGCACAAGCCCATCTCGGGGCTCCATTTCACGAATGGTGAGATCATGGCCTGAGCTGAAATCAAGAGTCAGACGCTTAACCGACTGAGCCACACAGGCGCCCCTCGCTTATTTTTAAACTGGTTTATCTATCTTCTTATTGACCAGCAGCAGCTCTTTATATGTTTTTGGTGTTACTACTCCAGCCAAAGGCCATCAGGAACACACCTATAATTGAGCGAGTTGGGTCTGTTACTCCTTGGAGCGAGGGAAAACACGAACCATGCAGAGCCACGGGGCATCTCAGTAAGAAGATGTTAGAAGAAACTTACCGAAGTTGGCTCGTGTTAGGTAATTTGGGTGACGGTTTTAAAAAGTGAGGCTTTGTTCTGGATTGGATGTTGTCAGGAAGTGGGGGAAATTCTATGACTGTCTTTTTGAGAGAGGGAGAGAGAGAGAGAGACAATCTTAAGCAGCCTCCACACTCATTGTGAAACCTGATGTGGGGGCTCGATCTCACAACCATGAGAACATGACCTGAGCTTAAATCAAGAGTTAGACACTTAACCAACTGAGCCACCCAGGCCCCCTGGAGATATCTTCTTGTATTGTCTTCTAAGACCTGCTTGATTTTTATTAGAATTGCATTTAATCTAGAAATAAATTTGGGAAGAATATATATTGTAACAATTTTGAGTCTTTCAATTCATTACCATCTTATATCTTTCCATTTATTTTGTTATTTAAATTAGTTTAGTAATATTTCATACGTTTCAGTGTCAAGGTATTGAAAATATTTTATAGATTTATTCCTCGGTATTTGATAATGTATAATACTATCATAAATGGTATTTTTTAAGATTTTATTTTTTTAAGGAATCTCTACACCCGTGAATCACGAGATCATGACCCGAGCCAAAGTCTGATGCTTAACTAACTGAGCCACCCAGGCGCCCCTCTTATTAATTAAAAAAATTTTTTTATTTATTTTTAAAATTTTTATTTGTTTTGAGAAGGGGGAGGGGTCGAGAGAGAGGGAGAGAGATAATCCAAAGCAGGCTCCACGCTCAGTGAGGAGACCGATGCGGGGCTCAATCCCATGAACTGTGAGATCATAACCTGAGCCGAAATCAAGAGTTGGACCCTCAACCGACTGAGCCACCCGGGTGCCCCTCATATACACATTTTTTTTTTAAAAATGCTGCAGTCAACGTCCTTATTGGAACTGCTTGTTGGTAGGGCGTGCATGTCATAAACTTTACGAGGTATTGCCACATTCATCTCAAATTTTGTTCTCCACTGTCAACCAGCATTTTATGAGAACTCTCATTTTCCCACATCCTTCAACATTTGATATTGTCAGTATGTTTACTTTTACCAATCTAGTAGTTTTGAAATGGGAGGCCATTTTTGTTCTGCTTAAAATCTGTGTGGGAGCTTCCTGATACGTGAGCATATGGCAATTTGGGGAGAATGGTGTGCTCTGAGAGGGCCTGGAGCTCTGTGCCCCTTCCCACACACCTTGCCCTCCGCGTCTCTTCGCACTGGCTGTTCCTGAGTTCTATCCTTTCATAATAAAGCAGTGATGTGCACAGAAAAGGCCAGGTGAGGACACAGCAAGAAGGTGGCCTATAGAAGCCAGGGAGAGAGACGTCAGGAGAAACAGAATCTGCCCACACTGGGATCTGGGACTTTCAACCTCCAGAGCTGAGAGAAATAAGTGCCTGTTAATTAAGTTAAAAACACCCACACATACACACTCCCAACTCTGATTACTAGTGTGATTGTGCATCTCTTCAAATGTCCCTCACTTGGCATTGATTGTTCATGTATCTTTTGGATATCTTCCATTTGTCCTTGTGTAATTACTCTCCTCCACCGTACTCTGTGCCCAGGACGCTGACCCTTTTGGACAGCATGAATGACTCACTTGCCCTCTGGCTTCTGGTTGAGTTTGTTGAGTTGCTGAATTGTTGAGATTGTTGAGTTCTGATTGAGTTTGGCCAATGAGAGACCTCCATCTCTACCAGACCGAGTGGTGACTGTGGCTGAGTTCCTCTACCAAAGACAACAAATGCCCTCCAGGGGCTTTCTTGTTTTATTTGTTTGAAGTTTTATTTTATTTATTTTGAGAGAGAGAGAGAAACAGAGAGCAAGCGTGAGCAGGGGAGGGGCAGAGAGAGAGGGAGAGATAATCCCAGGCAGGCTCTACACTGACAGACTGAGACTCTAGCCCAAAGACCATGAGCCCATGACCTGAGCCTAGATCAAGAGTTGGACGCTTAACCAACCGAGCCACCCAGGCGCCCCACCACAAAGACCTTTCTTGTTGCCCTACAATAATGGTGTATAAGAAATTCCTCAAAACTTAAAACAGTTACCTGTTCTCCTTGCTCACGTGCTATCGACTGTCTGGGGCTCTTCTGTGACAGGATGCGGTCAGGGTGGGCTTGGCTCTACGATGCCAATTGCATTTAGATTTGCTTCAGTGTGAAGCAAATGTATCCAGAAGCAAATGTATCCCTGTAGTCCAGACCAAAGGATCAGTGAGTACTTGGGGCAAGCTCTTCTCACGGCAATCACGGGAATGAAGGACCAACAAAACCTCACAAGCATATTGACGTTCTCTATTCACATCATGTCTGCTCACACTGCATTGATAAAAACAAGTGTATGACAAAGCCTAGATTCAGAGAGACAGTTAGGTACACTCCACGCCGAGAGTGGGTGGGGGTGGGAGTGAATATTTGCAGAACAATTATCCAATCTATCACAACTTCCTCTGACCGTACACACACTTTTTTCATAATCCCTTCATTTAATTCTCCTCTATTACCCCATTTGTGTGCGCCACGGGTTTCTTGTTAGAACCCTGATTAAGCCTATGTCATCCTCACAAGTTTCTATAGATTTTCCACTTTTCAGGGACATATGATACCCCCCCCTTTTATGCTTTCCTTTTTTGTGTGGGTCCTCTTCCCTGAAGGCCCTACCCCATCTCTGGCACCAACCCTTTCCCACCTCTTGTGACTAATGCTAACTTAGTGTGCATATTTCTATAGATTTCTTCATACCTACCCAATTGTGTATGTGTGTGTGCATTCATATGTAAGCTTTTTTTGAGTTAATATCTATTTAACAACCAAAACATGATGCATTTTTCTACATATTGTTTCTTATGTGAAACCTTACAAAATCTCCCCAAATTGGCTGCCATAGACCTTTCTTATTCCTTTAAAATGCTGAATTATGGGGGTACCTGGCTGGTTCAGTAGGTAGAGCATGCGACTCTTGATTTGGGGGAGTTTGAGCCCCACGTTCGGCGGAGAGATTACTTAAAAAAAAAAAACTAGGGGCACCCGGGGGGCTCAGTCAGTTAAGTGTCCGACTCTTGATATCAGCTCAGGTCACGATCTCATGGTGCGTGGGACTGAGCCCCGCATAGGGCTCTGCGCTGACAGGGTGGAGCCTGATTGGGGTTCTCTTTCTCCCCCTCTCTCTCTGCCCCTCCCTGGCTCGCTTTCTCTCTCAAAATGAACATTAAAAAGCTAAAATGCTGAACTATGTTCCATCCATGCTGACTCCATTCCCTTATTGACGAGTGAAGTTCCTGGCTTAAGTGCCGCCCAGATCCCACATTTAGGCCTGAGGTAGTCCTTCCCCCAGCTGCTGGGAGCCTAGGCTTCTGAGAGCCACAGCTGAATCACTCCCCAGTAATTGCTGTGGGTTGAAGGGAGTTGCCTGGCCCAGGGGTACCTATTGCCTTCAGGTAAGACCATATCTAATGACTACTCAGCATGGAGGTACCAAGGCCTGGCCTCAGCTCCTCAATCCATAACTTTTCTGAATGGCATTCCAGCTTTAGAGGTCACTGCAGAATCAACTGAGGCCTCAGTTGCAACTGCCATGTTTCTTTAAAACCTCCCTCTGCTGAATCCTGCTTCTCCTCCTCCCTTACAGGTGTTACGAGATCTGTTTCTGAGGGAACTTAAAGTGTATCTGGGGCTAGAACGGGTCCTAAGAGCAGATTACGAGATAGGATTTCGGAGTGCGATTACCTGCCAGCTGCTTAGATGCGAGGACTCCATCACTGGTGGTGGGTAAGTGCGGATAACCTGTGATGTGGTAGTGATGCACCTGTCAAGACTTTCACTAGCAGTGAACAGAGACAGGACACCAATGGAGGGAAATGTACTGGCAGGTGCAATGTCTCAGGGGTCGACTTGTTCAGAAAGTAGTAACTACAAAGATTGTGCAAACAGATGTTTGTAACAAGAGACTACTATACAACTGCACAAAGACGAGGAAACGCAGTCATTAACACCAATCTAACCTGGGCACCAAAGCCAAGAGTCTCAAATGCAGGCAGAAGGCAGAGGCTGACTACTGGCCTGGAAGCATTAGTCCTCTTTGTATGCTTCTCACAAGTCCATTTTGTTTTCTACATGTCAGATCTACTCATGCACAAACTAAGCTCAGCCTTTCCCACTCCCTTCACGTGTTCAGAGAAAATCACTAAATCAGAAATGAGTCAGAGGTTGGCTTCTATGAACTCAATATACAAGAGTGCTGCCCTATAAGCCCACCTTTTATGTGACTCTATCAGGATATTTAACTTTTCCAGCCATAGACGAGGTAGCAGAGGCTATTGTCCGCACAGACTTCAGAGGTTAGCATACAGAGAAACAGTAAGAAGGAATGTCTTTGTTCCTATTCTGCCCTTCAGAGAAACTTAGAATTTTATTGTCCTGAGGCTCCTCAACCAGGTTTGTGTTCAACGAACGATGCCACTTATGCATTCCCTTCTCTACCACTCACCCAGTCAAGGCTTTGTAAATGTAAGTGCTTTTTCTAAAGAACCTGTCATTCTGCTGATTCCCTGAATAATGAATTAAATACAGTTTGACAGGTGTTCAGCAACAAATGTGTGGGATTCATGATTTGCCACAAAAAGGTGTTGTGCTTTCAAGCAGCATTCTGGAAATGAGGAATTCTTTTCCAGAAGCCTCCTAGTCGACTTTTCCTGCTACCGCCTTGGCCAAACTCAGATCGAGGTCCATTTCCTAAGGGGCACGCAGCCGACTGGATTGGACGAGGCAGCCTCTGGGCCCCAACGGCCACCAGTGGGGTGCCCGTCCCCGGGACCAGCACAGGACCGTCGGCTCGCTTGCATCATGCAGGATTCGACGCCGGCCACAGAATGACAGGGGACACACATGCCTGCTCAACGGGCCACGGACCCCACGCACTGGACCAGGGAGGGAGAGGTGCCACACTCATGGAGACTCAATTTCTTTTGCACAGCGTCTGACTTTTATTGAAAAGAAGGAAAAGACGTTTGTCCAGGTAGTGTAGAAGAGCTGGGCAGAGTGCAGGGCTTGATTACTGTGTTGAACAAAAGGCACACGTCAGAGAGACAGCTGCGAATTGAGAAGAGAACTGGACTGTGGGCAAAACTAACAGGTCCGCAGGAGGAAACGAGTGACTGGATTTGGCTGCCAGGCACCCCTGGGACCCGGCGGCCATCTGGCAGGAGCAGAAGAGGTCTCCGGGAGGTGGGAGGGAGTGGGTCCCGCTGCAGGTGAGAGGCTGGCCCGGCCCTCCAGCCGGGGCGCGGTGGGTGGCGAGCTGCTGGGATCGCTGGCCAGGGGCCAGGGGCCAGGGGCCGGGAGCCGGGAGCCAGGGGCCAGGGGCCAGGGGCCGTGGCCAGCTCAGACGCTTGTCGGCTGAGTCCAGATGGCTGCGGGCCGCAGCGTGTCGGTGTGTCGGTGTGCGCTGGGTGGCGACGGCGGCCCGGCCTCGGCGCGGGTCTCCGCGCGCGGCGCCGCAGGCCTGGCGGTCAGTCTGGCGGAGGCGGCCCGCAGCGGCCGGGCTGTGGGTGGTCTGTCCGGCGTGTAACGGGAGCCCAGCCCGCAGCTGGAGCGCGGGCCCGAGGCCAAGTGTGCTGCGCGGGAGGGGCCCGGCTGGCCGCAGGGGGCGGCGGCGCGCTCCCGAGCGGGGCCCGGCGGCGGCAGCGGGGACCTGGAGCGCTATTCCTGGAACAAAGGCAAGCACTACGCGGGAGGGGACAGCAGCGCGGGGGAGAGCGCGGCCGCGCGATCGCGGCGAGGGGGAGGGAGGGCGAGGCGCGGCGAGGCGCCGCCCGCGGCCATCTGCGCGGCGGCGACGGGCGCAGCGCACCCTCCCCCGAGCACCCGCCCCCAGGCCCGAGGGGCTCCCGGCCTAGAAGTCCTCGTCCTCCACCCAGCCAAACACCCGCTTCATCTCGGCCAGGAAGCCCCGGTAATCATTGAGGAGGGGGCTCTCCTTCCTGATGTAGGGGATCACCCACTGCAGGGCCGGCCCCGTGAGGCGGGTGATGAGGAACGTCACCTTCAGGGCATCGCTGGAGAACAGGGTCTCGTCCACTAACATGTAGGCGCCCGTCTGCACGATGAACTCCGGGAGGCGGTCGGTGTCGCCGTCAAAGGTCTCGGGGAAGGGAATCGGGTTCCTCCACCGCCGCGTCTGGGGCCGCAGGGGCAGGGCCAGGAGGGCCTTGATCAGCTGCACTCGGCCGTCCATCGCGCCGCGCTCGCGCTCGCGCTCGCGCTGGTCGGGCTGGGCTGGGCTGGGCTGGGCTGGGCTGGGCTGTGCGGGGCGGGGCGGGGCTGTGCCTGGCGGGGAGGCGTGGCGGGAAGTGCGTGTGCGCGGAGGCGGGCCCGGGCCCGGGGGCGGGGCCAGGGCGGGACTGGCGCCGGCTCCGCCCACGAGGCCGGGAGGTCGCCAGGGCGCAGGCGTGACGGAGCGGTGGGTGCCCTAGGGCGCGATAGGGCGCGAACGCACCGGGTGGGTCGGGCCTAAAGGCCGCTCGGGGAGGCGGGGTCAGAATGGAGGGGCGGGGCCGAGGTTGTCCTCGCGGGCGGTGGGCCGAGGGCTGTGGGAGAGGGGCGGGGCCAGGGGAGGAGCCCAGGACAGCAGGTCTTCTTTGGTGAGCGCGGAGTCTGCTGCACGTGGGGAAGGGCGGGCCAGGTGCTTCCTATTTCAGGAGCGCTTCTGGTGCACACCGTGCCTGCAGGCCACCCGCCCTTTCGAGTTCCTTCGCCGACCCATTGCCTCTGGATGCCCCTTGCATGAGCTGCTGCGGCCACTTTTTGCTGCTTATGCATCTTGTCGGCCAGAGGTTATTGGCACCCAGGCTGCAGATGTTGATTTAGCTAACATAATCCAGAGAGCATTTTTAAGAACCATGCACCAGGACTGAGGCATGTAAGAAGAGTTGGGAGTTAAGAAGCTAATATGCTATATTAAGAGGCAAAAAGACAGTGATCCATATGGAAACTGAAAGAGAAGCAAAAGAGTGGTTGGATGCTTTCCAACCGTGACTTTATACATGTTCGTACATCAAGAAAAGAGGAAAAGAATACGTAGGATGTTAACAAATTTAACACATTTAACACATTTAACAGCCAGCTCCTGGCTGGCTCAGGCAGTATAGTGTGCGACTCTTTTTTTTTTTTTTTTAAGTTTATTTATTTATTGTGAGAGCAAGCGAGCAGGGGAGGGGCAGAGAGAGAGGGAGAGAAAATCCCGAAAATCCCAATCAGGAGCCACACTATCAGCACCGAGTCCAGGGGGCTGGATCTCACGAACTGGGATATCGTAACATGAGCTAACTGAAATCAAGAGTCTGATGCTTAACTGACTGAACCACCCAGGCAGCCCAGAGTACGCAGCTCTTGATCTCGGAGTTTTGAGTTCAAGCCTCATGTTAGGTTTAGTGCTTACTTTTAACAAATTGGAAAGGATACGGGGAAATTTGCCATTCCAGATTAATATACACGTATCACCAGCTTTCATATATACAGGATATAATCGGATAAAATGTACAATGATGTTAAACGCCCTGTTCGGAATAACAGTTCAACGTTAAGAGTACGAGGAATGTATTTTTTCATTGTAAAGAAAACGCATGAGGAAGTGTCTTAACGCTAAAGAGATCCAAAATCACAGTCTCACTAATGGACTGATATTCCAGATCTGGGGTACAATGACTCAACATCCTAAAGACATTAAATTTCCCTAAATTAAATTATACTTCCCACACGTGACCAGTGATGGAGTCAGGCGATGTGCAAATAGTGCGTTTAATCCAATTATGTGCAGCATTCGCTACCCCCTCCCCCCAAATAATCTTACCAGAAACACAAAGAGGATATTTTTGATCAGATGAGTTGATTTTGACATTCATATGGAACAATAAACAACCCAGATCAGTGTGGACATTTTTGAAACAGAAGGGCGATGCGGGTGACTTGTTTCAACAATATGTTCACAAATACATTATTATTTACTCGTTGGTTTTTCCTATCTCTTACCCCACCTACAATACAAGATGCCAGCGACCTCAGGTGACCTTGCTGTGAAGCAATCATCTCTGATTTTGTTCTCCCAGGAAATCCCTGATGATAGGGCTTTCCCACACCTACCTCCCAGTCTGGTGAAATAAACAATGTCCTGGAAGGGGACTTTTTCAGGGATCTGTGCCAGGTGAAATAGTGACAGTGGTCTGGGTGGGGACTTTCAACCCGGTCTGCCATATCCACATGCTTGTACTGTGAGGCTGTTTCCTTCACGGGAGCCTGCTGCACCCAGATTCCCCTCAGCGGACCTCCGCCTGCCTGCCTCACGGCTACACCGTCCTCCTCTTGCCCGGAGCCTGGAGAGCTAACCCCACACGTCCAGGATGAGAGTCCTTTCCTCTCTCCCAGGCTCCACACGGGAGCAAGCCTCAGCCACCCTCTGGGCTTTGGCCTTTCAGGCTGGCAGACACTGACCCAGGAGTCGGTGACAGGGACTCCCTCCTTCAGTGGATATGTCTAAGCCTAGGTGATACAAGCTCAAGAGGTAAACAGTGGACCAAAAGATGTGTGTCGTAAGAAAATATCCAGAATGAAACACTGAAAGATAAACATATGAAAAATACAGATTACGTAAGACACAAGGAGGATCGTATGAAAGAAAGAGATGCTATTTCCTTGGGGTTCCAGGCAAATAGGAAAGAGAACGAAGCAAAGCAGTATATGAGCAGATAGGAGCTGAGAACAGACTCCTCGTGGAGAAAAATGCAAGAAATCTACACGTGAGCACATTTTAGGAAAGCTATTGAGAACCAAAGGCAAATAGAGTAGTTGTAAGCTTTCAGAGGATGAAAGCAAATTAGCCTGAGAGCTGCCTTCTCAAGTAAAAAATAGAAAAAAGCAAAAGAATAGAAGATGAAATATCGTCTTCTATGCGCTGAAAGAATATACTTCCCAGTGGGAGACTCCTCCCCCTGCCACAACATATTTCAAGAATGAAGATGAAATAAAGGTCTTCCTATAAGCACCAAAGGGGAGAACCTGAGAGAATTTGTCACCAGAAGATAGGACTTGCAGAAAATACTAACCGATATTCCTCAGGCCGAAGACAAATTTTACATGAGTGGAAAGTAATGAAAAGCTGAATAGTTATGGAACCAAGCTTAGTCAGTGAAACTAAACAGACAAGGAAGAGATCGTTAGGGAAGTCAGGAGATGGTGACCTTTGAGTGGGGGGGGGAAGAATACTGTGATTAAAAGGGGCCAGGTGTGGGCCTCGAGGTTGTTGGCAAGCTGTATTTCTTTTAGTGGAAGACAGTCTCAGGCGTTCTTTGTGGTATGTCAGCGAGTTGTGCCCGTCTGTGAGGTCCTGAGATCTCCGTCTATCACAGTGTCACAATTACATGCGAGTGTGTGTGCATGTGTGGGCGCTCAGGACTTGGAGGCCGACTTGCCTTTCTGGACCACGGCGGGACAGGTACAGCACAGTCTCAGCCTTCGATCTGGTGACTTCTCCCAGCACTCAGCACCCACGGATCCTACCAAGGAAAGTAAATGACTTCCTCATGTCCTTGGAAAGGTCCCTAGTCCGTTAACCTACCTCCTCTCTCACAAGCCACAGCAAGTCTCAGGGGTACACATTGCAGCGTGGGGCACGTTCCTGAGAGACTGGCCCGAGATAGGCAACCACATCTTCCCGAGCCCTTTTGCCAACTCCTCTATGGGAGCACCTCTCCCATTGTGCCTTCGGGCACAACCCGTCATTGGACCAGAGGGTTTAGGAACTCCTCAAGAGGGAGTATTTCTGGAGATCTCCCGGGGAAAGGTTCTGTTTCAGGACCTACATAGGTACATACTGAATCCCCATATACGCCATGCTGTGTACCGAGCTATATTTTATGATTATATACGGGAAACTGGTGATGCATTTAGAAAGGAGATAGGAGACAGATGTAGGATCTGTGCTGCTAAAATGAGCACGTGGTATGAGACATAGGAAAGTGAAAAAAATCAGGACTGGTTGATTTATTAATTAGCATGGAGAAATGACCGCAGACGAAAGCAGTAAAGCTGTGGAACCAACAATCGGAGACCTAGGTAGTGTGTTGTAAGATGCGGATTATGTGCTCCGAACGGTGTTTAGAAACTACAGATTTATATGGGCTACATTGGGATGGGAAGGCTCCAGGCAGCAGGAAAGGGCTTTGCGTGAACTCAACGAATATTCCGTCAGCCGAGTGAGCTGGTTCTTACTGGCACACTCATGTACCCGAGGAGAAAATTGAAGCACAAAAATCATCTGAAGTTACCCAGCTGATAGGAGGAAGAGCTGGTGTATGAATCCCAGCAGCAAAGGTGCAGCCCACAAAGGCAACCACTGGCCGTAATGCACAGCAGATAAGGAGTGATTGCTAGTGCTTCCCGCACAGGTAGAAGCAGCCCAGGGCATTGGCCTGGGATTGAGTGTGAATGGGACAGGAACGGTTGGTGACCCGAGGACGAGGGAGACAGGGAGACGTAGGCGATTTGAGAAACAGGACGTGTGTGTTACAGGTTCTCACACGCCAGGCATTGAAAGGATCCAGCATGTGTCCATGCACAGAACCAGTCAGAGGGACAAGCCTTAGAGACGAGTGTTGAAGGGGTTGGCAGATCCTGGGACGGCATTTACATCAACAGCTCCAGGCTATCTTCCTGTCTCCCCTCATGTGGATTAACTGTCCCAAACCATCCCTTCACTGGTTGCCGGACAAAGCCTGCAGCCACTCTGTTGCCCTCTAGATCTTTGTTAACCTGTTACCCCCAACCCAGCTCAACCACAAGCTCTCACTGAGTTTGTAAATGAGCAGCAGCCAGACTCCGTGGATAAGACACCCATCTGGGCCAACGGCTGTGTCCTTAACACTGCCCAACTATCAGGCTGTCTGCTTCTGGTGTCTTCCTTTCATCCCCCGTAGTTTGGAAGTCATTTTACTTTATTTGGTTTTGCTGTTGCTCCAGAGTTCTATTTGAGGCCTATGAAGCCATCTGTGACAGCTGCAGCTAGCCGCGATAGTCCCAATTTATTAGTCAGCATTCTGCAGACAACAGAACCAATGGGAATATATTATGAAGACTTTGGTTCATACATGTATGGAGGCCGAGAAGTCCCGCGATCTCCTGTCTACAAGCTGGAACGCCAGGAAAGACAGTGGGGTAACTCAGTCTGAGAATGAAGGCCTGAGAACCTTCAAACCAGGGGAGTCAATGATACGAATGCCAGTCTAAGAGCAGGAAAAGTGGGGCACCTGGCTGGCTCGGTCACTAGGGCATGACTCTTGATCTCAGGGCCATGAGGTCAAGCCGCACAGTGGGTGTGGAGCCTACTTAGAAAAGAAATAGGAGCAGGAGGAGATGAGATGAAATGTCCCGCCTCAAGTAGTGAGGCAGAAGGAAAGGGGACCATTCTTCCTTCCTGTGCCTTTTGGTATATTCTGGCCCTCGGTGCCTGGGATAATGCTCACTCACAGTGGGCAAGGCAAACTACTTTCCTGAGTGACCGATTCGAATGCAAACCTCATGCAGAAACAGCCTCCCAGACACAACCAGAAATAATGTTTAACTCGGGCATCCACGGACGGTCCAGTTGACACCGAAAATTAACCATCGCAGTAGTTAGGGCAACCTCGCAAACCATTGCGTGACAATGTTTACACAATAAAGCCTCGCAACACCCCCGACCCGCCTGACAAACGGGGGAAGGATAGTGCCGGCACGAGAGGGTCTTTGCCAGGGGTGATGTGCACTCTGTGAAGATGGGAGGAGTAAGCTTGGAAGGCTTCCTGGAGGAGGACGCATTTAGCTAGGTCAGGATAAACTAGGGGAGCCAGATTTCCGAAGTGCGAGATGACTGGAAACAAAGGAAAAGGTATGTGCGAAGGTCTAACAAGGCGGGGGGGTCGGCCTTGAGGGACAGACACGGATGTACAAAGACAAAAATATGAACAAATATTTGAGTGATTTATTTGGACCTGGAAGTATGGCGGTTTCCACTCGTAGACCTACGAGAATGGACAGTCTGCCTGTCAATCACTGCAGGCCCTCCAAGCTGATGTCTGAAGGCGGGGCCATTGAAGGATGGCAAGCACCCGGCAATGAAGCCCTACCACGTGGTGAGCAGGCCGATGACGGTTTGGATTGTGCAATGAGGCTTCCGTAGACCGTTCCCCTCAGTGATGACGAAATACGGCGGGTACTGTGGCTATCTGGCGGGTACTGTGGCTATATGGCGGTTGACAATGCTCCGATCTCACAAGTGTAAGTTTAATTGACTTTCTCTCATAATTGGCTGTTTGAAGTGTGAGTTTTAGAGAATCGGGGGGGGGGGGGGGCGGATGGTGTGTCCTAAGACACGTTGACAGATGTGTCTCATGGGCTTCCGGATTGATGACAAGGGAAGGGCCCTTAGCTGCCTTTGGGGACATTGTTGTGCTTTATGTAACAACATGATGAGTCTTTCAGGTCATTTCATTTGTCTGAGTGTGGGTCTCGTACCCCGCCCCCTCCCGATTCGTGGTCTTCAGGTTTTGTGGTGTTTGCAGCTTAAAAATGCAGAAAAAAGGGTGCGGTCGGCTGAGCCTGAGTGGGTCTCGGCCAGGACGATGGCTGTTGGCTGCCTGGGAGCCGATTTTGGTTTCCGTGGTACAGTGCTTGGGGACGGGACTTGTCACGGACTATTGTTTACATCTGGGTCTTGGCCATTTGTGTGAGGTGTCTTGGTGACAGGCTATCTCTTATCTTGATGTGAAACAAAAGGAAAGTGAAAGTAAGGAGAGGGGGGCATGTGTGTGATTACGACAGCCGACAGCCGATGCCTTTCTTTGAGGGCAGTTTTGTCTTTCATTTAACATGACTGTGTGTTTCCTATCAGTTGTTCAACATTTGGAATGGTCTTCTGCATATGCTGCCTTGAAAAGGCGGGGGAACCGCCTGATAATTCCAACATGAAAGTGGGGAAACAGATGGCGTGGTGGGCTCAGGGCTTGTTCACTGACCACCGGGAATTGTCTTCAGTCATCACTGAAAGCTGCATTTTTCTGTAACGCATTCGTGTTTTTCCTATCATTGTAGCCAACCAATAGCGGTCCGGAAGCTTTTCACGTGTTTTCCATTAAAAAAAGGTGTTCTATTAATTGCCGTCTTCGAATGAGAAGGTAGCCTATTGGGTCGGCTTGGCAGGGCCTTGGTGCTTTAAGTCCCTGATGGGAACGATCTGCTCGGGATCTGATTTCTTGTTTCATGTGATAACGTAATGGCAGCGGGGTGTGTTTTCCCTGTGATATTGCAACATTGCATCCGTTTGAGTTTGGTTTTTTATTTTGACTGTGTTTCCTACGCGTTCTCCAGATGTGAAAGTGTTTGCAGCGTGCACCGTGGAACAGTTTGTCCGGCTGGACACGTGAAAGTTTCACACGCCGAATGTCTCCTAGCCGCTCTTGTTAAGCCAAGACTGAACACTGTTTTGGCATTTAATTTTCCCTGTTCGCCTTAAGGCAGCCAATGGAATTTTGATGTTGGCGCTCCTCATAGATTTCCTTTAAAGTGCTTGGTGTAAATTTCAATTTACAGAGGAGGCACTCAACGTCTAATGGGGTGCCTTATGTTTCCAGTATAATGGCGTGTTTGACATAATTTATTTTGCTAAATCCTGGTCTTGTTCCCTATGGATAAATTCTCTTAAAAACAAAGGTTTTCTGGGGAAACTGCCTGGCTCAGTGATAGAACCTGTGACTCTTGATGTGGGGGTTGTGATTGCAGGCCCCACACTGGTGTGGAGAGTGCTTAAAAATAAAGTCTTCAAAATGAATACTAATAAACGTTTTGAGGTGATCTCAAATTACAATTCAAAACAATCTGGTGAATGCTTGCCTCTCATACAGTTGGGGGTTTGGGTGTACAAAAGAATTGGGTCTCCTATGACTTTGTTCCATTAAATGTTGTTCCAGGCCCTTTGCGTAAGCTTTGTGTTAACCAGTTTTGGCGTTGTCGTTACTTTACAAATGAGGAAAAGATTGTTTTAATTGTGTGTGTGCTTCTTGCTTTATGACAGTGACTGGCTCCCGGTGGCCCGGGAGCCCAACCTTTCGTCTTATTTGCTATTAAAATGTTTCTGAAAACCTGGCTCTGTGTGTTTTATTTCATGGGTCCACTTAAAATTTTCTTTCCAATGTAAAAAATAGCAGGTATTGACCATCAGGCTGGCGGTGCTGTTTCCCGACCGCGAATTCCGGGAAGTGCCTGTCACCGGCCATCCCGGAATTCCGTTGCCTTCGTTCTGGGTTTCATTTCTCATGATAATCACATGACACGTATCAACTTTATTCAGGTCAATTCTGTACTTAGTCTTTAGTGCATTTGCTTTGAACGTCACGGGGCATTTTCAATTTATTTACAAGCAAATTCACCCCCAGAAGCATTGCTCTCTGTGTTCTAGAACTGAATGGCCCTTGCTGGTCGCAGTGCATACTTTTGAATATTATATTAGAACCCTGATTGTGCACGTGACATAGTGGTATTTCTTTTCTTTTCTTTTTTTTCTTGTTATGTCTTTAAATGCTGACCCAGGTGCTCCTTCCTCGGTGTTCTCCCATAGAAAAAATTACTTTGTGGTATCCTATTTACAAACAGTCTGTTCCCTGACACCTCCAGTCCTCCTTGTTAGGGGTCCTGGGCTAGACTGCACATGCCGCTCTCCCTGCACCCTACTGCACCCCAATCGCAGAGGGTGCTGTCCCTGCCTCTTTAGCCACAAGAGCTGACCGTGCCTTAATGCCCCACGGGCTAGCATATTGGCTTAGGAAATAGTCAGTGGCTGCCTGCTTCTCCTCATACACCTCCCTTCCTGTGTCAGACCTAATGTGTATACAAGGGGAGAATTAAATGAGAGGGAAGCTGTTGTTTTGCTCAAAACCCTGAGCGCCCTCATCCCTGAGCGTAATCTGATACTTGGTGTTAAGTACAACAGGGACTTCCTTTTGATAATGGTGATAGCTGGGTTTGCCTTATTAGCCTTTTTGCTGATTGATTCTTGATATTGACTTGAATTTGGTATCTTAGCTCACGTAGAAACGATTTAATGACTCATATCGGTGACACGTTGGAGGTCTGTAAAATGTACTTTGATTACATTTAGACCTGTGAAAGATCCACCGCTGGTATTTGGGTTTGACTGTCTTCGGTACTGACAGGAAAGCAGACTTCAGGAACGGGCACCCTCAACTAGCCTCACCAATCCTGACTTTTGAGACAGAGTCCTAGATCCTGAACAAAATCTAAGTGTGGAATGAAGGTGCTTTCATTACTTGCCCATTGCCTGTAGGATCCTAGGGGCATTCTTGCACATGGAGAGCAGATTCTCCGATGTGTATGTAACCAAACGTCCAATTTGTTCCCGTTGTTTCCTCCTCGGAGACCTAGGTTCAATGTCAGGTGGTAGGGACATTATGCGATGTGTGAAATGCTTCGGGAATTTGTTGTGATTAACTTAGCTCATTTTTCTTTTTAGCGGTTTTGGAACTTACTATGTTACCGACTACGAAGTCTAGCATAACAGCCCAGCCCTTGTAATGTGCATTTCGTGGTCTATTAAGTAGAACACAAAACCCATTTGAATGATTTGTTACCCATCGTCTTGCGTCGTATGTCAGTGTCAGCAATTGGTGACAAAGTGAGAACACCACCACCCATTCCAAAGGTTTGTTACCCGCAATTGTGTATGAGTGGACGGTTTCACTAGTGAAGAGCGACATGGGAGTTCTGAGACACCCCTTCTCGCCACTGAGTGGTGATACCTCTTAACATAATATTTAAGAATTCCCCTGTGCTGGTTGATGAAGGCGGGATGCACCACGGTTCGTGCTGAGGGGACAATCAGCCAGCCTCTAAAGCCGCAGTCTCACCTTGTGGGTTGATTCATGCAGTTCCTGTCTTACATTCTCTTTCACTCTTTTGGCCTACTTCACACAGGCTGCATGATTGGGTCCTCTGGCCCCACCAACCACTTTCAGAAATTGCTCTGGATGAGGGAAAGAGGAAGTTTGCCCCATCCACTCGTGTGGTGAGTTTCCAAGTGACCTAATTTTCCTGCAGCGGTCCCAAGCTGACCTTCCACAGGTAAGTCTCTTTGTAGATTTGTACAATCATCACCTCCCTCAGGATCTGTGATGGGAACGTCCAGTTCCGGTCCGCCGGTGGGCCCGTAATGAGAGGAGAGGACCCTGAACCGATAGTCAAGACCAGCCGTACAGGTAAGAGCAACCTCAGGCTGTGTGAGGCCAGACGTGTTGGGTGAATAGCACTTGTCTCCTGTCGGCTGTACCTGTCTTCCAGACGGTGTGGAAATCCCATCCCCGAGTCTCTAACATGGGCGCTTCCCACAAGGTCGGGGTCACTGCCTAGACGCTACTTGTTAACTCCGTGGTAGAGACTCCATGTCTTGAGTCAATTTCCTCAAGGAGTCAGTGGCATCTTTCTTCCAGACCTTCTTCGTGTTCCTCTGCTTACTGTTGCGTGCCACTGTTACACACGCGTTGGCTTTATTAGAATGCCAGATGCCCAGAAAACCCTGATCTTGAGCCTTTTTATCCTTTTGGTAATCGCTTTCTACTACCATGCAGAAGCAGGATGGACTGGATGGGATGGTCAGACACAAACTTCAGGAACTCCGAGATTGTGGGAGCACTGCTCAGGTGCATTTCTTCAGGTCTGAATGTAACTTTTTAAAGTCATGGATCTGAATTAATTGAAAGCCAGGAGTCCCTAGGAGAGGTGAGAAAGATGAGACCTGTACACCAAGTGGGTGCCAGAGGGTGACAGTCTCCCGGCCCACCCCCGCTGGGGTGGGTGGGCGGGCATTTATGTGGCAGCCGTCCTAGAAGCACAGGCTAACAGTTCAAGCAACACGTGGGTCAATACTTCTTTGCAGGTTTCCCCTTCCGTACATTCTAGCTATTTTTTGGCTTTGCAGATGTTGCCGAGACCGTGTCACCCATCGTGTTTCGTTCACCATAAGTTTCCAGTATGTGAGTCTGAGAGACCCTCGGCCCTTTCTTCCTGTCATCTCTGAGCCTCAGCTTCCACATCTGCAAAATGGAAATGACACCTTGCTCTTGCTCTCAGGCGTGGTGTGAAAATCAAGCGTGATCGTCTTTATGAAGTGCTCAGCACACAGGAGGTACTGAAGAAATTAGGACACCGTTTCCAGAATGTGTTTATGGGAGCAAAGGATCATGGCTTGGTTTAGATCCTCTTGCCACCTGTGCAGACCCCACTTGCACTTGATTTCTTGAGCCTTTTGCTGTAATTTCAGCTACATTTTGTTTCCTTTCCCAGGGCCAGCAACCATTCTCAGAGGGTCTTGGGCATCTCTTTGGAAACGGACCTCTTTAACTCTGCTGTGATGCCAGGAGGTAGCCCAGCATCCCAGACCCTGCCTTTCTCTGAGCTGCATTCTTTCCTGGCTGCCTTGGACGTCTGACATTGAAGCTGATGTCACTCAGCGTCAAGTTGGGGCTGGAGGGTGCTCGGTAACTGGCAGTGCCCAAAGGTCTCCTGTCTTTCCTTCTCTGTATAAAGTTACTTCTTTTCTGGGCAGGGGTTAATTTGGTGAAAATCAGGTGAAGACTTTGACGGTTGGGTGTGAGAGTGTTCAGCATAAAGACGAATGGCTCTAAGGTGCATTCAAAGACCCTCGGGACCTCTAGAGTCAGACACACCTCTGGTTCCTCTGTTGCTTTGTTCGCACCAGTTTTATCCAGAAGGTGGCATCGCAGAGCCTGATGTGCACTCCGCAAAGTCCAAAGGATCCACATTTCTTTGTGGTTAGACACTCACGTATGTAGCCTTTACACAGCATGTTGACATTTCAAAGACTTTTCATGTATCCCTATACTTGGTTCAGTTACTTTCAAGCCGTGGGAGATGGGGGTCATTACGACTTCCTACCCAGTGAAAACCTGAGACCTGAGGTACTTAGAAAACTCTGTGCCCCAACACATGTTCCTGCCCCAGGCGGTAGGTACAAAAGTGAACAAGAATGGCTTGTTTGCTTGTGGAAAGCAGTTGTACAACTTAATAACTGTGATGCCTCTTCCTTCTTGCACACACACTTGTGCCCGCCCACTGCCCATCAAAGTCATGTTGGGTCATTTCATTGGGGGGAGGGATGGGGAAGACGTAGATGAATGTTTTATGGGTAAGTCTTCTGAGTACTGGCACTTCACAAAATAAGTCCCAAGGTTGACGCTTCCAAAAGGGTGACTGTTTAATTGGTGGCATCTCAAACTCAGGACCCTGAGGGAAAGACAAGGTGACCCTCCCAATTCAAGGCGGGGTCTGGCTTGGTGGCTCTTTCCCAGGAGTCCACTCTGGAGCCTGCCACATCAGTTGCGTTATGAGGCCTGTACTCAATGAATGTGTACTTCCCAGCGGGGATGTTAATGGGTTATGAATTCTTGGTGTGAAGTATTTCATGTCAAACCCTGTTAGCCTGAAGTGGATTTTCATTCCTCTTATGTATGTCGGTGACAGAAAGGGAATGGATATCGAACACCTGAAGGTAAGGCCTTTGCACTTGTGCTGCCGAAGGAGCACGAGGTAAGGCCTTTGAAATGGAGTGGATTCGTTGTTACACTGGTTCCCTGTTATAGGCGCACGTTTCCACGGATGAGTGTTATTTCATTGGACACATGTACCACATTTTCTTTATCCATTTCTACTGTGGATGGATGCTCACAAGTCTCTCATGTCTTACACGTTGAGAATAATACTGTAGTGAGGCTATGGGATGAGTATGTGTCTTTGACATAGTGGCTTCCTGTCGTTTATATAAACGCCCAGATACGGGATTGATACATCATATAGGAGCTCAATTATTAATTTTAAAAAAAAAATTTTTTTTTTCCTCAACGTTCATTTATTTTTGGGACAGAGAGAGACAGAGCATGAACGGGGGAGGGGCAGAGAGAGAGGGAGACACAGAATCGGAAACAGGCTCCAGGCTCTGAGCCATGAGCCCAGAGCCCGACGCGGGGCTCGAACTCACGGACCGCGAGATCGTGACCTGGCTGAAGTCGGACGCTTAACCGACTGCGCCGCCCAGGCGCCCCTCAATTATTAATTTTTTGAGAGACCATCCTACTGTTGTCCGTGGTGCTACCCAATGTGGGGCTGTCAGGTTGTCAGAGTCCCTTTACAAAGAAGCTGAAAGAGTACGTCTACCATGCAGAGCAATGGCCTACTAGGAATCACTGGGAATCCTCATGTTGTGTACGGGAATGTGGTTGGAATCGTATCCACGCGTTTCCGTCAAAACTTCCTGCACTCTTCTGGTGATCATACCTTGCCCGTGGCAAGAAGACGAGCAGCGTGTGGGTGCTGTCAATGAACCTTGCATGAGGCAGGGGACGTTTACATTGTCACGGGCATGAGCTGATGAGCTGAATGTCCGGGAGCCTCCTGGGTCAGGTGTCCAGGGTGGAGGATTCATCCTTGGGCCTTTGTTTCTATACGCCATTTCGGGCCATTCATATGTCCCGGTTAGTGAAACCTAGGGTCCAGAAGGGATATATGAGTAAACTCTGGGAGTGTAAAGAGACTTGCAGGGGGTGGGTAGTGTGTCTTAGTGTGAAAGTGTGGTAGGCACTGTGGGGTCAGGGGCAATGGCAGCATCTGGCGACTGGGCAGATATTAGTTCCCAGGGAAGAAATGGGTCATGTCTGGTTCTCAGGCTTCCATTACAAAGAAGCTAAAAGAGTTTGTCTCTCATACAGAGCAATGGCCTCCGAGGAATCGTTAGGAATCCTCATGTTGTGGATGGGAATGTGGTTGGAATTGTACCCAAGCGTTTCCATCTAAGCTTTCTGCACTCTTCTGCTGACCATACTCTGCACATGGCGGGAAGAGGAGCGGCGTGTGGGTGCTGTCAATGAACCTTCCATGAGGCAGGGGACGTTTCGATTCTCACGGACATGAGCTGATGAGCTGGATGTCCGGGAGCCTCCTGGGTCAGGTGTCCAGGGTGGAGGATTCATCCTTGGGCCCTTGTTTCTATACGCCATTTCGGGCCATTCATATCTCCCGATTAGTGAAACCTAGGGTCCAGAAGGGATATATGAGGAAACTCTGGGAGTGTAAAGAGACTTGCAAGGGGGTGGGTAGTGTGTCTTAGTGTGAAAGTGTGGTAGGCACTGTGGGGTCAGGGGCAATGGCAGCATCTGGCGACTGGGCAGATATTAGTTCCCGGGAAGAAATGGGTCATGTCTAGTTCTCAGGCTTCCAATACAAAGAAGCTAAAAGAGTTTGTCTCTCATACAGAGCAATGGCCTCCTAGGAATCCTTAGGAATCCTCATGTTGTGGATGGGAATGTGGTTGGAATTGTATCCAAGCGTTTCCATCTAAGCTTTCTGCACTCTTCTGCTGACCATTCTCTGCACATGGGGGGAAGAGGAGCGGCGTGTGGGTGCTGTCAGTGAACCTTCCACGAGGCAGGGGACCTTTAGAATATCAAGGACGTTTGCTAATGAGCCTTTGTGGTTATCAACCTCCATTTTCAGGCTCTTGATTTCACTTGATTGGTGAAATCTGGGGCCCACAAAGGCTCTGAGGACACCCTGGGAAGAGAAGGAATCTTGACCTTGGGTGGGCCGAGGGACTTGGCGTGCAAGTGGTGGTAGGCATTGTGGGTTCAGGGGTGTGTCCCCTGCCTTTGTCCCTTCTCACGCACTACCCTGGGGTCAGCATAACTGGGGGCGAGGAGACAATGGACATTGGTGGATGTGACGCGAGAAACTGTGCCTGTCTTGTTGAGTTGACACGTTCATTAGGAGAACAGGGTGTTGTTTTCCACGTTCCCCGTGGAGTGTGGCTTTGCCAGCAGGCACGGCTCTGCTGTTTCATCCTCACTCTGGGGTACCATGGGCCTGTGAAGGAAGGCCACGGGGTAGGGTGGGTCGTCCTTCCCCCTGCTGTCTTGTTGCAGGTGACAATCACCTGAGGCCCTTCTGAGAAGGAACTGCTGTTGCTTATGCCTCTTTTATCCTCCAGGGACATTTTCTTCCATTGTCCCGGATGTGTGTTGGCTCTTGGGCACTGCTTGTGCTGTTTGCTTCCCCCTCCATGTGTCAGGAGGCTGGGTTTTAAAAGTGGCAAGAGGCTTGTTTAGCTTTTCAAAAGGTTTGCGAAGAGGCAGAGAGCGCACAAGGACAAGTTTTCCAAAGTCCGTGTTCCCAGAGAAGGGGAGGGGGAGGTCGTGTTCCCTTTGTCAGTGGGGATAGTTTAGCTGTTGTTTCTTATTTTCTTTGCCCTGATGCCATGCTCCCATGAGGGACCAGGCCCCCTTGGTACCTGCACGCCAACCCCGACTGGTGAGCCCCACGTACTGGCCAACGTTAGGCCTGTGTATAGAGCTTCCTCTAGATCAATCTGTGCCAAGAGTACCTTCACCTGAATATTAAGATGCATGAGTAGTGGCTTGTGCTCTGGCCTGCTTCTGTTCCTGCCGGTGCCTGTGCCCTCAGGGGGCTTCTTTGTGATCCCGAGAGTCAACTGCAATGAGTAAGGAAAGTAGAAACCTTGTTAAGAGAGGATTTGTGTCACTATGCCGGTGTCAGTGGTCCGCTGGAAGTTGAGCTGTACTTTCCCTCTCGCGGCCTCTCTTTCTCAAGTGCCCTGGAGGAGCTGAGGATCTGTCTGTCTTGTGCCACACAGGACCTGACAGAATACTTGGTAGGAGGGGAGGACTCGGAGCCTGTGTGATGGATACTTAGTGCGCAGGCCTCTCGAAATGGGCGGGAGGAACGTGTAAATCGTGTGCATTCCTGTACAGTTTACGTGGTGGCATCTAGCCCGTCTGCATTTGAGCTTACCCCCCCATCCATTGTGCCCCCTCGAGGAGCACCATGTATGGATTGGACCCCTCCCAAGCAGACCACCTGCCTGGTGAGATTGGGGTTGGCCTTCTGAGCTTGCCTGGTCTCTTCTCATTCATATGCAGACCCAGTGTAAGGCTTCTTTCCAGCTTCAGAAAAGAACATCAGTGGGCTGAGGTCAGTGACTCTGGTGGAGACTCACTGACTGCCTCAGTCTCCCCCATCAGTCAGACACAGCGGCCTCACAGAATGCCGAAAGGCCTGGTGTAGATGCCACTCTACCCTCCGGGTAGATGACGGGTTGTGCCGTTGGGGTGCCGACCCGTAGGATGTGGGATATGGTTAAAGCCGCAAGGAGACACCAGGAGTTCTCCTCCAGAGCTCAGAGTAAATGCATATGGAAACAGTTGCCCTCTTAGGGTAGGTCTTCTGCCTTTGGTTGTCTCCTTATTACAAAGAAAAATACTGACTAGTGAGGGTGAAATGTAACATTGCAGGGGGCAGTTATGCTTATGACATAATTGATGGTGATGGTTGATACATGGATGTATACTGATCCCTCAACTCAGTAGGTTGTATACATTAACTATGTACAGCTTATCGTATGTCACTCGTACGTCTCCATACCTCAGGAAAGTGGTTGAAGAAACAATAAAAAAAGAGCCTCCCATGAGTACAGATGAGTGTTCTCCTCAAATGGTTTTAGATTTTCAAACTGAAGGGGAGGAAGTGTCTATACAGGGAAAAGGGAGATTACTGCTCCTTTCTTATTGTTTTGCCTTGCTTGTTCCCTTTATATGTCGCATTTGTATTGGCGATGTACAAGGGTGACCTTTATTGTCCATAGGATTTTAAATTTCATTGACTTGCAGCAGTGCTACAGAAGCCATGAACTTCCCCTGGAGGACTTGGACTCAAGGAGTGGCCCTGTGACATCAGCAATTTGTCATATGACAAGACATGGACACTGGGTTAATGTGATTTTGGTATTGGCGTGCGTGTGGTATGTTGTCATTGTTTACAATTTGTGTTTTTGTGCTTGTGCAAGTAATCTTGCAAACTATTTTGCATATGAGAACATGTCAAACCATGGATGTACAGTGTATTTTCCTCCTACGGGGTGGAGGGCCGTAGTTTCAGGCTGATTGGTCTTTCCAGTCGGCATGTTTTCTCTGAGCGTGTCCCACACCCTTCTGTCTACTGTATGACCCAGTTCCCCTGCCACAGCTACTTGCTTTGATGCTTGTCACCTATCATAGTTGAGCCAATGATACTTTTGTTGTATTTAGAGTTTGGGACTAGACCCCAAGAATGTGTGATATCGTGGGGGTGCCTCTCTGGCTCAGTCAGTAGAGCATGTGACTGTGGATCTTGGGGTTGTTAAGTTCGAGCCCCCATTGGGTGTGGGGATTACTTAAAAAAAAATTATTACAGGGGCACCCGGGTCACTCAGTCGGTTGAGCGTCCAAGTCTTGATCTGAGGTCAATTCTTGATCTCAGGGTCTTGATCTCAGGGTTGTGAGTTCATGCCCCAGTTTGGCCTCCACTCTGGGCATGAAGCTTAAATTAAATAAATAAATAAACAAATATCGTTATAAAAAAAAGAATGAGTGATAACATTTTTAAAATTTTTTTAAATGTTTATTTATTTTTTTGAGACAGAGAGAGATAGAGCATGCATGGGGGAGGGTCAGAGAGAGAGAGGGAGACACAGAGTCAGAAGCAGGCTCCAGGCTCTGAGCTGTCAGCGCAGAGCCCGACGCGGGGCTCGAACTCACGGACCGTGAGATCATGACCGGAGCCGAAGTCGGACGCTTAACCGACTGAGCCACTCAGGCACCCCACGAATGAGTGATATCTTGAAAAGGCTAGTTAATATCCTTTCACTGCAAGCAATATCATTGAGAAGATATACTGTTGAGTTTCCCTGAGCTATGCTCACTTCCGTCTTTAAAATGTATTTCTTGCTTAAGTATCTTGCATTTTGTAAAATACTTGTGTTCTTCCAATAAAATTTATGTGCTTCAGAAAATCTCTCTTGTAGAATTCTTTTATTACTCACATGAACGCCAGCATGGTCACAGAGTCTGTAGCTCTGCTGTGTGCATCATCGCCTGAACCAGGGCAGAGCTCTGAAGTGTGGAATTTGATGCATTAACAACAGGGACTTGGTGCCAGGGGAACGGGGTCTCCAGGCCACAGTGGAAGTTCCCTGTCTTTGTTAAGGTCCGCCCTTTGTTCATGCAAGTAGTCCCCTCAAGCGATTAGGTAATCTACTACCTCCCTAGGACAAGTGACCCTTTCGGGCACTTCACGAAGGCCATAAGCACGTATGTGGGGATTGTGGCAGTTGTGGGGGAATTTGCTGATACTCCCAAGGGTAAGTCAGAAGGAGCAGGACCAGTATGGTTGTACAGAAGGTCGGTCCAGAAATCAGTAGGACCAAGACTAGAAGCAGCAAGCACACAGTGAATGCCTGGCGAAGCCAGCAGTAGAATCTTGGTCCCTTGCATCTGGGGCATCTTTCATGATGGGTCTTACTTATAAAGGCTTTGTCAACGCAGAGTTAAATTAGTTAAGTGGGTAGTAACGTTTTTTGGCAGCTTGTTCTTTAAACACATGCACACTTTCCAGTTCTTGTATAAAATTTCCAGTAGCTCACATTGCGTGTCTCCCACACAGCTTACCACGGCTGAAACATCTCTGTGGGGCGCCTGGCTGGCTCAGTCTGTAGCCCCACGTTGGGTGTCGAGATTACTCGAAAATGAAATATTTTTTAAAAACCTCAACACATCATCGTGGTCGTTAAAATCTCCCAAGGGAAAGGGGATCGAGACCCGGGCAGTCCGTTCTGCCTGTAAATACACTGGGTGGTTGGGCACACGTGTCTCCCTAGGGTTTCATAAAGACTTTGTTTGGGTGCAGGTGTCAGCAGCTCTGTTCCTGTCATCCAGTCTAGAGGGGCCCAAGCTGCAGTGTCTCGCTGTCCTGCCTGAGAGGTTGAGCAGTACGCGGAATTCAAATCACTTCTGCTTTTCTCCACCTGCAGCTGAACTTTATACCCCTTGTAAGATCCTCTCTTGTGTTACATAATGAGCCTCACATTAGGTTGGGACCCAATCCCCATTGGTCCTATTTCAGGTGGAGGGTATGATTTTACCTTAGGCATTTATTCACTCTTACCTTACCACACACCATGACATCCCGTTAGTACAGCACTACATTGCTAGGCACCAGCAAAAGTGCATTCCGCGGACTCGGGACCAGGGCAGGAGCGGGGGGAGGGGTTATGGGCGGTACCCGACGTCTGCGCAGGCTCTGCCCACAAGAGAGCTAGCGCGCCGCGCAGGCGCAACACGAGGGAGGTGCGCCCGGGCCAGAGATACCGGGGCGGGGGCGCCTAAGGCTCGCGAGAGGAGGCGGGTTCGGAATCGAGGGGCCGCCGAGGGTCCCCCCGCGGTGGACGGCCAGCGAGGGGCGGGGCTGGGGGAGGAGCCCCGGGCCCTGGGTCTTCCGGGTTGTGGCGGAGCCTGCTACACCTGGAGAGGGGGAGGTCCCAAACCTCTGGAGCTGGGGTGTCCCTGCTGTTGTCTCAGCCTTTCTAATTTCTTAGCTGACTCTTGGCCTCTGGACGCCCCTTGCGTGAGGTTCTGTGACCACCTTTGCCTGCTTATTCATGTGTCTCTCGGCCAGCGGTTCTTGGCACCAGGCTGCAGATGTTGCCTGCAGCATTAACCCCCATGTTAGCCAACATACACCCCAAATATTAGCCAACAGAATCCAGAGCGGCACATTCAAAGAGTGATGCACCATGATGAGGGGACGAATGGAGGATTAGATGTTAAGAAATCGCTGAATTTGCTATATGGTGAGATCAGGAGAAACTAATCATGTCACCTCCACCGATGTTGAAAAGATAAAAAGAGGGATTATATGATTTTACGAGCGGCATTTGCTTTTAGTACATTAACAACACCACAACATTGAATCAGCACTCTGATGATGTCATTACCTTCTCTAACATCATAATCACATGTATGCACATAACTTATTTAATTAGGGCCGTGACACTCCAGTGTCCTTCAGAAATCATGTGCTTTTATGAGATAATGCTACAGGTCATGCCCCTTCCCCGCTGCCAAAACAGCTTGGCCCAAACATGATGTGGCTCCTGATGTTCCAACTTAAACTATGCAATCGAATTATGGGTTTGGAGTTGGAATTTTAAGTAGTACTCTTACTAAGTTTTGATATTGCTTGTATATTGGAACATTTAAGGGAAACTTAGTTTCACTGATTTCATAGGCTTACTTTTTAAAATAAGTTGAATTATTTAGTATTTGTGATAGTTTTATTCAACGCTCTGTTTTTTTTCCCTCCCATGCTCGCTCTTTCTGTTTTCCCTCCTTGGTAAATGGTAACTCCTTCCTTTCTATTGCTCAAGACAAACACTTTGGTATCTTACTTGACTCTGTTTCTTTCATGCCCATCAGCAAATCCCCAGCTCTGCCTTCAACATGCAACCAGAATCTGACCACTTTCTTACACCTGCACTGTTACTACCCTTGTTCAGACTCCCTTTACCACTCTCCTGGATTCTTCTAATAGCCTCCTTACTGGTCTCTCTGCCTCTTTCTGTGCTCTGCACAGTCCGTTTTTGCACTCATGTTTTGCTGAATACCTGTACATATTTCTGTATGGTAAAGAACTTAGAGTTGCACTTGCTCGGTCACAAGGGATCCTTGTGTTTAGCGTTGGTAGATACTGCCAGTCAGGTTCCCCATTTGTTGGGTCAATTAACACTCCTATTTTCAGTTGAGCTTCACAGTAAGGAGAACAGGAATTGGTGAGGAAGAAAACCCGACCACGATCCCACCTCATCAATGCATCAAGTGTATTCATTTTTCCTCATTCCTTTCTATTTGGGACATGATTTCCTTGTGCCATTGGGATGACACACTGGCATCTAGAAGATGTGTATGCAGCCATTGGTGGTAGATCATGAGGAGTTTCAGACCATAAAACAGAGCAGATCAGGTCCTGTGAGCCAAGATGGGTAGGGCTGCCTCTTCTGGAATGTTAGGGTCAAGGCCTAGTTTCAGGGAGGGCAGAGCCCAGGCTGACCACCATGTGTACTCCTTCTTTCCTCTCCGCCCTGCCTACTCAAGCACACATTTATACAATGGATTTCTGGTGACAGTAAACCTGCAGGACAGCTTTGATAGCAATAATCCAGAAAACAGCAACGGGCAGCCTGAAAAATGTGTATTGGAGAGAGCCCGGCCCCAGCTCTGCACCTCGCCCTGAGGAGGGTTTGTGGACTGCTTCTATGAAGGTGGGGATCAGGGACTTCTCTCTGCCCTCCTGGAAAACTCTGAGTCACTGCCCAGCTGCCAGCAATATGGGGCCCTGGAGAACACAGGACCAAGAGCCATTGGTCATTTGTGTCAGATCCAGATAGCAAGTCAGTATTTTCCAGGGTAGCTTTAGACGGGGGGTGGGGGTGGGTGTCATGGGTGAACATGCCTGGCCTGGCCTTGTGCTCAGTAGCTCCAGTCGCACCGTGGCTCAGGACTGTATATATTTCACAGCTCCCAGGAGATTTAGGCTCCCAGGCTTCTTAACATTGAGGTCTTGGGGCTCCAGGAGAACAAGAATGGAAGCTTCAAAGTCTCCTTGATGAAGCTCCGAAATCCCACAGTGCCCCTTCCACTGCCTTCTATAGGTCAAGGAAGTCACAGGCCACCCCAGATTCAAGAAGGTGGAGAAATAGATTCCACTTCCCAATGGAAGGAGTGGTGAAGTCCCAGTGCTGTGCACTCCCAAGGATGGGAGGGACTGCTGTGGCCTTTGTGATCAATCTACCACAGTCTGTGTATGGAAATATAAGCCAATAGCTAACGCAAAGTCTCAAAAGCAGAATGTGGACTCACGAAAGGACATGAGCTAATACATAAGAACAATGTCTGTGTGTGGGATATGAGCTTACTCAAGGTGTGTGGATCCCTTCTGTGGGTGAAAATGGAATAAAAAACTGGATGTAAAGGAACCATCTGTGAATTTGCAAGGAGTTGGAATTTCAGCTCGGTCTTTTCTCTTTGGACCCAAAAAGGAAGAAAAAATAAAGGGAATCTCTGTATATCCTCCAGGAGAGCGGAAGGGAAAACGAATATTTAGCCCACAACTTGAATGTTGTGCAAAGTTCAGATGCAGGAATGGGGTTTTATTTTTTTTAATTTTTACTATTTACAAAAATTTTCTCGATGTTTATTTTTGAGAGAGAGAGACAGAGTGCTAGCAGGGGACAGGCAGAAAGAGAGGGAGAGACAGAGTCCAAAGCAGGCTTCGGGCTCTGAGCTGTCAGCACAGAGCCCGACACGGGGCTCGAACTCACAAACCATGAAATCATGACCTGAGCCGAAGTCAGATGCATAACTGACTGAGCCACCCTGGTGCCCCACAAATAGGGTTTTAGACCACTGTCTGGGATCAGTAAAACTTGTTGCTTTGTGATGATAAATAAGGCATGGCTTGGCTCCATCTAGGTTAGAAGTGAAAATGGGATATGGACCTAGCACTCCGAGTGGGCTTAGAATATTGGTTCCTGTTGGTCATCACAGTAATACGTTGTTCTTTGGCAATATCCTTCATCAGAGGCAATGAGAACACTGAAAATACACTCCTGTGGGGTCAGTTTATGCTATTTTCCCATGGGAAGTTCCTTAATATCAGGAACAATGATCCATCAAAACATAATAGCTCACTGAGAATCCTAAACTGGAGACTCAGAGTAGCCTTGGATATCTCCTACTACTATAGCCTGACTTGTGTCCCCACCCCCAATTTCATATGTTGAAGCCCTAACCCCAACATGATTGTATTTGGAGATAAGGCTTTTAGGAGGGAATTGAGGTTATATGAGGTCATGAGGGTGCTGTCCTAATCAGATGGGATTGGTGTTCTTATAAGAAGAGGAAGAGAGGGGCACCTGGTTGGCTCAGTTGGTTAAGCGTACAACTTCAGCTCAGGTCATGATCCCGCAGTTTGTGGGTTCAAGCCCCGCATCGGGCTCTGTGCTGACAGCTCAGAGCCTGGAGCCTGCTTCAGATTCTTGTCTCCCTCCCTCTCTGTCCCTCCTCCACTTGCACTCTATCTCTCTCAAAAAATAAACACTTAAAACAATTTTTTAAAGAAGAGGAAGATCTCTCTCTCTCTCTCTTTCTCTCAGCTCACACACATGGAGGAAAAGCCATAGAGAACATAGCTAGAAAACAGTCATCTACCAGCTAGGAAGAGGGCTATCAACAGGAACTGATTTGGCCAGCACCTTGATCTTGGACTTCTAGCCTCCACAACTGTGAGAAGTAGATTTCTGTTGTTTAAGCCACCCAATCTATGGTATTTTGTTTTGGCAGCCCGAGGTCACCAAGACACCTAATCTAGGGTTTTCCTGTGATCTGAGAAACACTGGTGTGTCTGAACTATTAGTAGGTGTTGGTTCTGTGGTCAAACACCTTTGAGAATGCTGCATACCATTAACACCTATTGGAAATCCACAGTGTACATTCGAAGAGTAAAGGTTTCCAGAGCCCAAGACCGAGGAAATATGGTTGCATTGTTGGAGAAGCACCTGTCACCATGTACATCACAGATTTCTAACACAGGAGTACTTTGGAAGCACCTGTGGAATGTTTTTTGTTTTTGTTTTACACATGTGTCCAGGCCCTGACTCTGCCCCATGCTTAGTGAACCAGAATATTTAGGGGTAAAGCATGGACATATATATATATTTTCAAAGATCATAGGTAATTCTGATGAGCAACCTAATTACAAACCACTAAAGGAATAGATGCCTTGTGGGGGTGAGTTTGGGAACCAATGATCTAGGACCACACCCTTATTTTATGGGCAAGGAAATTTAGGTGTGAATAGGGAAAATGATTTGCCTAGTGTGAACACAGCAAATGCTTGAACCCTTCTTCCTCTGCTATAAACGACCTCAAGATGGCAGTCTGTTTCTTGGTTTAGTCAGTGCTTGAAGGTAGAAAAGTTGAACAGTTACTGGATGAACTTGAGTGTGGTAGTACACAGTCTAGTCAAATGAGTGTCCTTCATGATATGTTGCCTTGGACCAGGGAGTTCCTGGGCTGTTTCTGTGTATTCCTCACAGGCCAGGTTTCCAGCCTGGGAAGTGGAGATCTGAGGGAAAATGATGTGTAACCAGGGAGGGGAGAGGTGAGAGGGCAGCCATCCTTTTCCCATGGAGCCTTTTGCGGCCCTGAAGCCAACTACTCTCCCCACAGCACCGTCTCCTCAGACCTGATTGACGGGCACAGAGATATGTCAAGCCAAGACAGCCGGGTTTTCCCAGACCACCCACCAGTTGATACATTCTCCGAGAAGGACTACTTTGAAAACTATATCTGATGAAGAACTATTTAGAGAGATGCTTTCTGAAATCCTGTCATTTCAAGAAACCTTTTCTCTCATCCCTACTGTTCGTCATTAGAATCCTAAGATATTTGGAGAGTTTCAGACTCTCCCAGGCCAATACCAGGATTCTCATCTAGCTGCTAACTTCCAAAGTGACGTTGGGCAAGTCACTTCCCCTTCCTCAGCCTCAGTTTCATCATCCTGTTTATTTTCATTAAACGCCTTCAATAAATCAGTGACAATCTGAATGCTGGTTTCAACTTCAGCAACTCAAATAATTCGTGTTGGGCAAGATCCAGCATCTCACACACACTCATCTTACACACTTAGTAAGAGCTTCTCTTTTTTTAGTATCATCAGGGAATCATTCCAGAAGTATAGCAGGCTCCAGACACAGAGCTCCAGCTCTAGCTCTTTGCCATTCCTTTGGATCTGTCACCCTCCAGGACTGGGTTCCATTGTCAGCTCTTAGCAAGATGGCTACAGCAGTTCCCAGGGGCCATATTCAGATCTAACGATGTCTGCGGCAAGAGGGGGGGCATGGGGGTGTGTGGAAACCATGCCTCCTTGCATTTACTTCTTAGGAGAGGAAAGCTTTCTTGGTAGCACCGTAGTGCACTTTTCACATTTCACTGGTCCTGATTGGATCAGTGGGGCTTTTTTCCATCTTCTGACAAAGGGAATGGTAGAATCATTATTAGCTTGCATTAATCATTGTGTGTGTTGGGGGGACAATGGATATTGAAGTCAACTACTTGTAACCGGGACAAGGTTTGGACAGGGTTGTTCCAAACCCCCCGAGGATTAAATGGTCATTTAATTCACGATGTCAGTCAGTAATTGCTGTCTGTTCTGTGTTTGTGTGTGGAGAGGGAGGAGCCACCTTATGGAGAATATAATTACTCACGATCCAAAGATTCTGTCGTCTTTCTAGATTGACTCAAGGCATGTCATCCAGGGGTCGGAAGTGAGATACAGTGTCAGTCAAGGAACAGAGTTAAATGCAGAATGAGTGGTGGACATTCATGAATTTTGTTCGCTGTGATGGGCTTAAGCAGCAGGCTGTGATTCTATTTTCTGGGCTGTCTAATGCCAATCTGGACCAGATGCTAGCCTGTGATGTATGGCATTGAGGGGCTAGGACTCACTGGCATCATGTAGGGGAAGAAATTCAAAACTTCTGAACATGAGAGTACAGTATTGGGTCCCATGAGCATCTACCCATTCACTCCCTGGCTTTGCCCTCCAAAGAAATGTAAGTGTCTGTCCTGTAACCTTGGCCTCAAGAAACTAGTGAATAAATGAAGCATCAGAAGCTTTCAAAAGCACTTTTGCTAGCTGTCCTCTCTAGACTGAGGATGCCAGCGAAAAGTAGGTGCCATTAAAATGGGCTCTCTGGTTTGTAGTGTGTTAGAGCCAGGAATAGAGTCTAGGAGGTGGCAGTTAACACCAGCAGCAAAGTGGGTATTGTTACCCTAACAGACATCCGGGAGTCTTCTGCCATGCTGTTATACACTGAATTGTGTCCCTCTGGCCCCCTCAGTGTGAATGTTGAAGCCCTAACTCCCAATGTGACTCTATTCAGAGATAGGGACTCCAAGGAGGTAATTAAGGTTAAATTGAGGTTATAAGGGTGGGGCCCTAATCCTATAGGACTGGTGTCCTTATAAGAAGAGGAAGAGACACCAGAGATCCCTGTCTACACACACATAAAAAAAAAAAAAAAACACCATGTAAGGACACAATAAGAAGGCAGCTGTCTATAAGATCGCGTTGGGAAGAATTTTTCTCTCCTTCAAGGGTCTTTCTAGATGGATTAAGAATCAAATTAACAAGAGACAGATTGACAGGAGAAAATCAAATTGAATAGAAATATGAATGGGGAATCCACACAGACATGGAAATTCCAAAGACAGTCAGGCAAAATGAGGTATACATGTGATCCTGAACTAACGAGAAGGGGCAGGGGTCTGGGACTTCAGAGGGAAGCAATGCACTTCACAGGGCGATAAGAAGAGCAGATGTTGGTAATTAGATGTTTGCCTGCCAAACAGATGGGTCACTCAGATAATATTCATCTCTGGTAATAACCCTCATTGTGGGAAAGAGCCCCAATTTAGATTCTCTGTGTAGTTAAAGGAGGGACAAGAATTTCTCTTGAGCCCCCAGGGTCTTGACTGCCTTCAGCTTAGAATAATCTTCATACCAGGGTGGCCCATCTTGGGATGGCCTGCCTTCAGTTTCTGTAACAGAAAGAGAGGCCTCACCAGAAACGAACTTGCTGGCACTTTGATCTTGGACTTTCTGTCCAAGAGGGGTATGAGAAAATAAATGTTTGCTGTTTAAGCTACCCAGGCTGTGATATTTTGTTATGGCAGCCTGAAGAGACTACTACCCACGCAGAGATCTCTGACCATGGGTAATTAAGCTTGGAGTTCCCAGGAATGAAATCTATAAACATTCCGCCAAGGCCTTAGTTGATTTGTATAACCAGAAAGTTTCTTAAGTCTGGCTAGCAGAAGTGTCTAGTATTTGAGTCGCCATACCAGCCTAACAGCTAGAGGAATAGCTCACATACAATTCCCATGCATGAATCATAATTACACAGATCCAGAATCCTTAGAATGGGAAGACAGTCAGGTGCAAGAAATTTGTTATCACACTTGTGAACGTTTCCCTTGGCCTTGCCCTGAAAGTGCCTGTACCCTCTGACCTTGGCAACTTGCAACTGGGAGCAGGACAGTCCCAAACCTTTCAGAGGCTAATGTAACTTCCTTTAAGTCAATGCTAGTGTCACGGGACCCAGAGAACCCCTGCAGTGGTACCTACCACAGAGTAGAGGGGGTGCTGATGGAGGTTAGGGGAAAATGGAGTTCTTCCCTGGGTCTGCCACTCAGCAGGCCGAGTGAGATTCTGTACGCCTCCTCTGGGATGATTCTACCAGTTCCTGGGTATACTTAGCATCAGGCAGCATTTACACATTTCTGGGTCCATACTTTCTGTTATTGTTGTCGTTGATGTTCAATCTCAGGGCATGCCCCTCACCCCCTACTGTGGCTGAGAACCCTCTCAGAGGGGGTACATTTTGGTGTTTGTTTGTTTGTTTAAGCTCTATGCCCAACGTGGAGCTTGAACTCACAACCCTGAGAGCAAGAGTCACATACTTTACCAACTGAACCAGCCGCCAGCCAGGTGCCCCGGGTGTCCTTTGAAACCCACCAGACCAAGTCCCCCAGTCCTCTCCCCAGATGGAGTGAGTGTTCCTTCTCTGGCTGGTAGCTGTCAGGGTTACCCTGAGGTTCTGTTGGTTCTTCTAACCTCCATGCTACAGCACATGGTGTCATGGAAAATACTAAAGTTGTCTTCTGCACCCCCTGAGGGTTGCAGAGGCATGGAAGGGAGGATTGTCCCACCCTTTTCTTCCTATTCACCCCACTGGTACAGGTGGCTCCAGCAAGTCTCCTGACTTCAGAAATCTCCAGCCGGAGACCAGTGCCTGCCTCCTATATACTGCCACATTGGTTACCTGGCCCCTGGAGAAGGGGGTGTAGGGGAAGAAGGGGCAAATGGAATCCATTAGAGCTCCACCTCCTTATGAACAGAGCAAGTAAAATTGATAGCTAATCCTTATGGGAATTGCAGAGATTTTTGCCACCATCCCAGACTTAAACAGATGTTAGCCCTACCACCCAGAGGCTAATGTGGGCCGACAGCTAAAACAGGCTCTCCAAGCTGGTGTAGGCTACCATGCCAGTAAGTCTGCACCTTGGCCTTTATCATCTAGCTGATCCAATGGTGCCCAAAATGTTTGGGGGTAAGTCAGTATGTTGTATGGAGCCTGTGACACGCCCTGATAGGAGGATCAGAGCAGAGACTGCAAGGATGTAATAAATAGTATGAACCAGCCGCCAGTATATAGTGCTGTTTCTCCCACTACCAAGATTTGCAAGCCGGGGAATGAGGGGGTGCAAATAAAGGTCATTACACCTGACCCATCTGCAACATTTTACTTCAGGTTCCTACAACTCTGCTGGTTTAGAGGTTTTAGTTCCCTAGAAGAAACACACCCAATATGCTATGAAACCATGCTTCCACCAAATTTGAAGCCATTCTTAGCTCCTGAAGCCACTCAAAACAGGTGATCATGGTGTTCATGCTATAGAATGAGGACGAGGAGGAATATGGATGAGACTCAGGGAATCCCCACATGCATTGCAACCCTACCAAGGACCATCAAGGGCTCAGACTCCTCAGGAATGAAGGACTGAGCTTCCCCCATAAGAAAGACAAAAATAACGTGAGATTGATAGAGAAATCATAAATGACAGGACCTCGTGGCCACCGCAGAACTGAGGACTTCACTCTCTACCTGTATTTCCCTAATGATTACCCTCTACCTGTATTTCACTGATGATTATTTGCTTTTTCAACTCTCTCACCTCTTAGTTAGTCTTGCAAATAGGATAGAGTGGTGGTGATGAATTCACCATTTGGCCATAGAATTGCAGAATATCAATATCCAGTTGGGATAATGAGAGAGCTAGAGAAGAGTCATCACCGGGAGAAACTGAACTATAAACGGAGGCCCCATGACCTCGCCCACAACTAAAAATGTTTGTATGGGTAGTTCTTGGTTGTACATGGAGTAATTAAGTTATGCCAGGAGGGAGTATTTTTGGAATCCTTTGAAAGGAAGAAGGGTGTTTGTACATGCTAAGAATGCAAGGAGTAGAAGGTTATTACTGTCTACATTATTTTTCTACTTAACATCCCCACCTTTTGGGAACTGCCAGAAATCACTGGGATTCAGTACCCCACACCACAGGAGTATTTGGGGTAGAAATACAGGTGATGGAAAGACATCAGCATCCAGTAAAGCCCTGGAATATTGGATATCCTTGCTCGTCCTGGAGCCTCCACCTTATGAGACTTTGGTTACCTTACCCAGGATCATTTAGATTCTTTGGTTCAACAAAATTTGGCTTTATAAACCCGACCTCCAGGTTCTCAAGCACTTTTCAGGGAGGATTTGAAGTGAAGCTCTTAGATTTGCAGTAAAAACACCCAAAGGGGGACTTATGGTAAGTCATAACTTGAAAGACAATGCTTACAACTCTTCAACTATTTCCACCATCCACTGGAGACAAGGGTTCCAGAGACAGTGTCTTTGCGTTGCTGGAGAAGAGCGTCAATGCTAGTAGTCATTCAAATGGCCCAAACCAGTGTGAGTCTGAAGGCAGTCATGGAACTGCATCCAAGGAAGGGGGTTCAAGGGTCACAAAAGAAAGCCCAAGCTGAAGAAGTCCAGGGTCTGGAGTCTGACATCTGTGTCTGTAAAGTCAGATGCTCGGTCTTACAAGGAGAGGACGTGGAAGGGGGAAATGATAGAGTCAAAGTAGAAAATCGTGGGCATTAAGAGAGGCACTCCCTCCCATCTGGTGCTTTCAGAGAATTGCATAGAAAGTTTGGGTTAAAGGATATTTTCTGTTGCTCTAGGGTGGTGTTAGCAGAGCTCAAGAGAACTGCATCGAACTCTACAACAAGCCTATGCCAAACGATGCCAGAGATATTCAGCTCTTGAAGGTCTGAGGAGCATGGAAAGAGGTTAATAAATCGGAGGATGCTGTCCTTACACTCGTTTCTTTTTTCTTTTTTTTTTTTTTAATCTGTGGTATGAGAGAAATTATCCCTGCAGTGAATTAGGAGAAATAATTTGAAAAGTGAAACCAAAAGCCCCTGCTCTTTGCAAGTTAAAATTTTAAACTGTGACTGTTTAGAAATGTGCACATTTGATCTTTGATAATGGGCAAAAAGATGTGTTTTCTGAGAAGTGGTATATAACTAGTTACACTTTCTACATTGAAACCAATTTGCTTTCATTTGATTATCTGCTGTAAAGAATGCTTTTTTAAGGTTTATTTTATTTTTGAGAGAGGGAGAGACAGAGCGTGAGTGGGGGAGGGGCAGAGAGAGGGAGACACAGAATCCGAAGCAGGCTCCGGGCTCTGAGCTGTCAGCACAAAGCGCGAAGCCGGGCTCGAACTCACAGACTGCGAGATCATGACCTGGGCCGAAGTCAGACACTTAAATGACTGAGCCACCCAGGCGCCCCCCAAGTATTCTTATTTCTATATAAGCGGAGTGCGCAAATATACACACATATATACGTGTGTGTGTGTGTGTGTGTGTGTGTGTGTGCGTGCACTTCCCCCTCTGGTTCAATCATAAGCCATTTGTGACATGACTTCCCATCTATTAAATTCATTCCACTTCTATAAAATAGAATTCTTTATTTTTTTTAAGTTTATTTATTTTGTGAGAGAGATTGCGAGCATGAGCAGAGGAGGGGCAGAGAGAGAGGGAGAGGGAGAGAATCCCAAGCAGGTTTCAAGCTGTCAGTGCAGAGCCTGATGTGGGACTCGAACTTAGGAACTTGAGATCATGACTTGAGCTGAAATCAAGAGTCAGATGCTTAACCGACTGAGCCACCCAGGTACCCCTAGAATCCCTTATTTTTGATGGCTACACAGTACTCCATTATATAGTTGTGCTATTTTTATTCAACCAAGCTTACAGTTGGGAAGTTCCTCTGCCCTTCGAGGTCCTTCTTGCCAGACGAAGAATCAAATCGATAGAAGACAGGTTAACAGAAAATCAAATTTAATAGCAGACATATGGGGAATCCACACACACCTGAGATTACAAAAACAGTGAGGCAACATGAGGCTTATAGGAGCTAAGAAGAGGGGTAGGGCCTAAAAATAAAAGGGGAGAAAGACCATTAGCTGGAAGCGGGGAGGAGATGTTTGGAAAACAAAGGTCGCCCTGTTATGCAGAGAAGTTTCTTAAGTAAAAAGGAATCTCTGTTCCCAGCTCTCTTCCCGGTAAAGACAGGCAGTTGAGGGGGAGGTGAAGAGTTTTTCCTGCATGTGCTGGATTTGGATTGCTTTTGACTCAAAATAATGTTCATGCCAAAGCGGCCCATCTTGGGGCGGCCTGCCCTGTGCCCCTACACTAATGGTGGACATTTCGTTAATTTCCACTGTCTCGCTATTATGACCAACACTAAAATGTAGGCATCTTGTCTAAACATCTTGAGGCACTCGTCCAAATGTCCATCAACATTCTGTATGACCGCACTCAAATGGGGAATCTAAAACAGCCAAACCCACAGAAACAGAATGGGATGGTGTTTACTGGGGGCGGGGATGGGGGTGGGGGAAGTGAGGACCTCCGTGTTGGTCCATAAACACGAACTCCCAGTTAGAAGATGAACGACCTTTAGGGAGCTAAGACAGAGTTGTGATTACAGTTAACAATATTCTGTCATATACTTGAAGGTTGAGAAGAGACTAATCTGGAATGTTTTCACCACAAAAACAGTAATTATGTGATGTGATAGAGGTGTCAGCTATAGGAGGGTATCAAATCAACGCACTATACAGCTTACATTTACACAATGTTAGATGTTCACTTATATCTCAACAAAACCGGAAAACAGTTTTGAAAAATTATAAGTTTTATAAAATAAATCTCTCTCTCTCTCTCTCTCTCTCGCTTTTTTTTTTTTTTTTTACCTTAACTGCGACACTGCAGAAATTTGCCTGTGCAGTTTCAGAGAGTGAGGAAGCTCTGGGCTACCTGAAGATTACTGGTCATTTTCAGTTTTAAACTTTTGCCTTGGGGGTCTACCTGCTCCCCCTCCCCCAAATTTCCTTCTAATTGCAGTAAATGCAGTTTTTAATAAGTTTTAGTTTTTTTTTTAAATGCAGGTTCTGATTTAGGGGACTGAAGATCTGCAATTTTTTTTTTTTTTTTTTTACTTTAGAGAGAGAGTGAGCAGGGGAGAGGGGCAGAGGGAGAGAGAGAATCTTAAGGAGGCTTCACCCTCAGCATGGGCCGGACACAGGGCTCGATCCCTTGACCCTGGGATCGTGACCTGAGCTGAAATCGGAGAGTTGGATGCTCAACCGAATGAGCCACCCAGACGCCCCAATAAGTTTTAATTTTGAATCAAAGCAATCCATACACAGTTTTCAAAAAATCAAATAATAAAAAAGGCATATGATGAAAAGTAGTAAATCCCCGCCCATCCTGTTCAACGCAGTTCCCCCCAGCCAGCAGCAAAAACGTTTACACGTCTGTTTAGTGGTTACCTTTTTTCTTCCTTGAGAATATGCTTTTGTTACTATTTTTTGACTTGATAACAGGAGGCATTTTTTGACTTCCTGCCCTCCCAGAACCTCCTACCCGCTCAAAATGGCTGAATCACTATTTTTAAATCTCCTGTTAGCTACTTTGTTGACTTTAATAATACAATCCCCAAACCTGCCTTATTCTTTCAACTAGAGACAGAATCTGGACTTTCTGCTTTCTGAGAATAACACCACTGTTCCGTTTCCTCCTCTCTGCCTGCCTGCCTATTGCCTGGACTCCCACACTGTCCGAGTGGCTAACATTGCCGTCTGGTTCTACAACTATAACTGTCTTCCCTTCTTAGCTGACAGATTCAGTCTAAAAGCGGAAAACCGTAACGTATATTTCCACTGAAATGATTATTCCGATATCGTTCACTGAAGAGCTGAGTTGAACCGGGTGACTGGTCTCCTCTGTGACCGCAGAGTCATGGTGCACGTGCCAATCAGGGTCCAAGCGGATTCCCTTTCTTCCACTCCTGGCAACTCTTCAAAACCAGGCCCCGTCCGAGGTTGCTTTCTATTTGAAGCATGCCTTCCTTGTACAGTTTGAAAGGTTCGTTCTCCTCCGCGGTTTCCGTTCGCCACTGGGTTCTCTTTGGGGATGAAGAAATGTATGCCTTCCAGATCGTATGCATTTCCTCCAGCGTCTAACTCAACCCATCTATTGCTCAGAATTCATTCCCTTCCGTTGAAAGTCTGTTCACCCCTTTTTCTCGTTTGGAAGATTTGCCTCCTAGTTGCACCACTATGGTACGGTTAGTTTACCTTTAAGTTCTTAGCAACCTTTCCTCTTGTTTTCCCCCTTCGGGCATCCTGTGACCATGGTCATTTCCTACCGTTTGGGCTGTTTTGTGTTTTTATGGATGCAAGAGCCTCTCAAGTATTTGTGAGGATTTTCCGAGTTTAAAGTTCTTTCCTTGTTCCTTGAATTATCTATTTCCTAGAGAATCACCTTTTCATTCTATCTTAGGCTTTCCTGGTTGTACTGTGGGCTTGGGGCAAACGATGATTTCTAGCCGCCCATTTACATTAAAAGATAAGGCAGTGGAAAGGCAGACCGGCAAGTCTGCGTGCGGGAGAGTCGAACTGGCCGCTTTGCTCTAGGGCTGGCGAGCCGGTGGGTGGAAGCCAGCCATCCCGCCGGGCCCCCCACCCCGAATGCCACAAAGTTAGTTGCTCTAAATATGGACCTGCAGGCGGACGTTGAGCATCACCGAGGCCACCACGTAGAAGTAGGGGAAGTTCGTACGCAGCCGCCAGGCCAGGTCGAAGAAGGTGATGAGGGTGCGCGTGAGCCCCTTGCAGAAGGCGCCGTACGAGCCGCGGGCCGCCGCCGAGGGCGACAGCCGCACCCCCGGGCCCGACAGGGCCGCCGCCGCCGCCATCGGTCTGGTGTAGCCTCCCATTTGGTGCCGGGAGCCCAGGGCTTTGAGCCGGCTGCACGGACCCACCGATCGACTCACGGAGGGACGCACGGGGCCGCTCTCCGCGCGGGAGGCCGACCCCGTGACCGCAGATGTCAGCCGCGCTGCCCGGCGGACGCCCTCCTTCCCCGCCGCGTTCGGGCCGCGGCGATCCGCGATCGTCAGTCCTCCGCGAGGGCCACCAAGCTGAGCTGCCTCGAGGCGGGCGGAGCGCCGGAGATCGCGAGCCCCTGGACGCGGAGGGGAGGGGGACGGGGAAGGGGGGACTCAAGCTGGGGGAGGCGGGGGAGGGAGGAGGAGGGGCGCGCGGCTTTCCCGGGAGACCAGGCTTCCACCTCCCGGTGGGTCCTTTTTTTTTTTTTTTAAAGTGTTTTAAATTTCAACGGAAGCAAAACAAAACTTGCTCAAAACGTTAGAAAATTTCCTTCATAAACGTGATCTTGAATAGCTTAGAAGCGTGAACCCGTTTTCTGTTGCCTCACATCCCTTTAGGAATTTTTTCAATCCTCAACTGGGAGCGAGTACGAACACACAAAACCTACCCATTTTCTCCACTGTAAAATGTGTACATTCTGTTTTAATGATTCAAGCGACTTTGGAAAATTTTGTTTTAGATCTTTACTATTCTTCTAATGGGAAAAGTTATACAAACAAGCTGCTAGAGGTTTTCAACAGCACAGTTAGAACAATGGAAATCAGAGTCCCTGCTAAGTTGCACATTCCTCACCCTGCCCCCTCCATGAACTCCGGTTGGGTTTTCTGTATATACTTTCAAACCTGATATGTTCGTATAGTGCTCTTACCATGTCAATAATATATAAGTACCTCACTCTCTTGGACGACTGATCACTACCCCAATATATATGCTGACTAATAATGTTCAATAATTTATTTAACCAGTCCCCTATTGAATGAACATTCTGAATGTTTCCAGTTTTTCTTATGCGGTATGCATCATTGTATGCATGAGTTTTCAAGTGGCAGAAGAGAATGAGGGAATATAAGCCCATCTTTATTTATAAAAAAAAATCATATAAACATATATATATAGAGAGAGAGTGCTCAAGGTCAAAAAGTTTTACTTTTTTTTTAAGTTTTATTTATTTTTGAGACAGAGAGAGACAGAGCATGAATGGGGGAGGGTCAGAGAGAGGGAGACACAGAATCTGAAACAGGCTCCAGGCTCTGAGCTCTCAGCACAGAGCCGGACGCGGGGCTCGAACTCACGGACCGCGGGCTGGAACTCACGGACCGCGAGATCGTGACCTGAGCCAAAGTCGGCCGCTCAACCGACTGAGCCACCCAGGCGCCCCAGCTTTTTAATATATGTGCTTGACCAAAGAAGTTTAGAGACCCGGGCTCTATGAAACATTGAATTGGAATTTTTTCTGCCAATATGAAAGGCAATAATTATGTCTCATTGCTCCTCTAATTTGCATTCATTTAATTATCAGTGAAGCTGAGCAAATTTTCTAAACTTCTTAATCTTTCAGTATTATTTTACTCATTGCTTGTAAAACATTAAAACATTGTAAATATGTATTATGAGAAAAGTACAATTCTTCAGATCACAACCCCCAGAAAGACTATTAACAGATTGGTATATGTTTTATCAATTATTTACATATATTAATAGCAAGGCATATATACATATATCACACACAAATCACAAAACAAGAAATGGAATCATAAACATACTGCCCTGACCATTGTTTTTAAACGTAACGATGTATCTTACATATCTTTCCATGTTGATACCTTATGGCAACTGTGTATTATTCCTTATGGATGGCCAATAATTAACTGATCGATATTTGGATGGTTTCAAATTTTTCACTAGCATAAACAATGTTGAGATTAATATTTTTGCGTGCACATTTTTGTATGCTTCTCTGATATTTCCCTGGATTACATTCCTAGAGGTGGAATTCTTGGATCAAAAGGTTTTCATCTGGGGTGCCTGGCTGACTCGGTAGACCATGCCACTCTTGGTCTCGGGGCTGTGAGTTTGAGACCTATGTTGGGTATAGAGATTACTTAAAAATAAAATCTTTACAAAAAGGTTTTCAATAAGAGACTCTTAAATATGGAGAACAAACAGAGGGTTACTGGAGGGATTGTGGGAGGGGGGATGGGCTAAATGGATAAGGGGCATTAAGGAATCTACTCCTGAAATCATTGTTGCACTATGTGCTAACTAACTTGGATGTAAATGAAAAAAAATAAAATAATAAATAAAATAATAAATAAATAAATAAATAAATAAATAAAGGTTTTCATCTGTTTATGGATTTTGATACATGTTGTTAGAACTGCCTTCCACACAGCTTGTACTAATGTACCTATGAAAACTTTCAACTTTCCTAATAATGGGCATTCACTTTCTTTCAAATCACTGATATCCTGATAGGTAAAAAGATATCTCACTGTTTTCATTTGCATATTGTGATTACTAGCAAGGTTAAACATTATATGTGCATATATCCTTGCATGTTTGCATAAAAGGAATTACCGTGTCAGAGTTTTGCAGGCTTAATTTTATTCAGTATTTCCCACTCCCCAGTAAAAAGGTTGTACCAATGAACACTCAGGCTAATGGATCCCGGAGACCTCAGGGGCAGGGGTGACAGTGAAGAAGGGGATAGTTAGGCAGGCTTCTCCTCCCTTTCCCTTGTCTCCCTGCCCCACAGGCTGCCCAGGTCGTGACCCCTTTGTTTATTTTTATATTAAATTTTTTCCTAAGGCAGGCAGGACAGCACAAGCAGACTGATCATGATAAAATCTCAACCATAGCCCTATGAAAAACCAGAGTAGACAAAATAGCCTCAGGTGATGCATTAAGCAAAATGCCTCCTCCCTCACACCACACACTAAATATGAAATAGTAGCAATGGGCCAAAATTATTGTCTTTAGGAAATTATACAAGTCTCCTGGTTCTTCTTACCCACAATAGAGGGCGTGTGCCTTAATTCTTCTCTCTGAATCACCCACTCTTAACGTATATGGAAAGAACACATTAACTGCTATATTGGTCTAGAGGTAATAGATTTAAATGTAATCAGAGGCTTTTGTAGCAGAAGGCACTGAATTGAACGCAGGTGTTTACCCCTGCAAATCAAATAGAAACCATTAGAAAGAAGTGCAAAGTAAACTGATTCATAAAATTAATGAAAGGGGTGAGGATAAAGGACCAAGAGTTTGAGAAATTCCCCAGATGAATGCGGATTGGCTCAATCTGAAGACTCAGTCCTGGTGGAGGGCACCACAGCCCAGCGAATCTCAGGCAGAAGTCGGTTTCATGGAAGAAGCACCCTCACTTTGCCAGGTATGGAGGGTTGAAGTGGGAGGATGGCATTAAGGGAGCTTATCTCCTGGATGAAAATGGACAGTGTTTCTCTAAAGAAAATGAGTGGGGCCACTTGGGTGGCTCCGTCAGTTGAGCAAGCGACTCTTCATTTCAGCTCAGGTCATGATCTCATGGTTCATGGGATTGAGCTCCATGTAGGCACGGAGCCTGCTTGGGATTCTCTCTCTCCCTCTCTGTCCGTCTCCTGCTTGCTCTCTCTCTCTCTCTCTCTCTCTCTCCCAAAATAAATAAATAAACATACAAAAAAAAGAAATTGAGTGATGTGTTTAAAAGGGCAAGGGCTCTGGAATGGGGTGGGGTGGGGTTGGGGGGGGTGGAATTGGTGACTGTGGCAGAGAGTAAAAATAGAGACAAATGTTTCCCCTCCCTGAATCCCCTAACTTTGCATTGACCTTGCAGATCCTTACATCAAGAGGTGGCCTGTGTCTTTTTTTCTTGAATCCGCTATATGACTTGTTTTGGTCCATAGGACCTTGGCAAAGACAGTGCAAGCAAAAGTGAGGAAGGTGTTTACCCGCTGGGGCATGTACTCTTGCTAGTCTTGGAACCCCGGCGCCACGTGATCAAAGCAGATGAGCCTTATGCCCCAATCGTCCCTGTAGCCCCAACTGATGGCCAACCAACCCCTAGGGGTCGTGTCACCAAGACCACCAGCAGCAACTGACCACAGACACGTGACAGTCCAGCCAACACGAGCAGAGTAGCCCAGCCCAAGCTGTCAATCACCAACTACTTGTTAAGTAAATGAATGGTTGTTTTAAGCCTCTAAACTTTGAGGCGTTGTTTTCATAGCAAAAGCTAACTGATAGCCATGCTCGGGAAGAGAGCTACAGGGCAGGGCGTCAATCAAAATGGTTTGGTCAACAGTGATCTTTGGTGGTGGTTACTAGATCATGGGAGCCCTAGGATTGAAACAGAAGCATGGCCCATTTAATGAAAAGAATTCTGGCAAACAGAAAGTTGGGTCACCAACCCCGCAGGTCATATCCCCAGAGTCCCTAAGATGAAGTGGAGGCCAGGTACCACAAGGAAGGCTGCTATGGTAACATCATAATTATCTACTGTAAATCTTCCTAACTATCCCCCAAAGGACCTGCAGTGATTTCCCAAGGTAACTGTTCAGTGGAGAAATAAAAATCCATACTGTCCAGGGATTATTGGACTATGGCTCTGAGCTAGCACTAATCCAGGGGACTCAGAGCAACACTGTTGCCCACAGAGCAAGGGCTAAAGGAGGGCAAGTGATAAATGGAGTTTTGGCTTAAATCCAACTCATAGTGGGCCTAGGGGGCATACAAATTCACTCTGTAGTAATTTCCCAAGTTCCTGGGTTTTCTTTTTTTTTTTTTAATGTTTATTTGTTTTTGAGAGAAAGAGAGCATGAGTGGGGGAGGGGTGAAGAGAGGGGGGCAGAGCATCCAAAGGATGCTCCCCCCTGACAGCAGCAAGCCCAACTCAAGGCTCAAACTCACGCACCGCGAGATCATGACCCCAGCCGAAGTTGGACGCTTAACTGGCCGAGCCACGCAGGCACCCCTCAAGTTCCCGGGTTTTCAGTTGTAACAGAGGTAACCAGCAACTGGCAAAACACCCCAACTGGCCTCCTGACCTGTGGGGTGAGACTTTTTCTGTTAGGAAGGGCCAGATGGAAGGCTGGAACTTACTCTCCTTTACAATCCTAGCAGTAATAGCAAACATACATTATTTTGTGTCAGTCGGTCTTCCAAACCCTTTACGTATACTAACATATCATTCCTCAGAACAGCGTTACCAAAACAACAACAACAACAACAACAACAACAACATTACGAAGTAGACACTATTATACACATTTTACAGAAAATGAAATCAAGGCTTTGAAAGTTTAAGCAACTGGCCCAAGGTTGTTTGTAATTGGTGGAACCAGAATCTAAACCAGAATCCATGGTCTTAACCACTATGCTGTCCTCTCCAAAGAGCAGGCTAAAACCAATACTATATGCATGGAGGACTCCCAGAAATTAGGGCTACCATCGCGACTAAAAATTCCACGGTAGTGATCCCCATCACATCCCTGATGGATGTACTTGTTTGGCTAGTGGAGGATACAGGAGGATCCTGAAAAGAAGTGGTATATATGACTTGGCCTTCAGCTGGTTCTAGGGGCACATGTAAGGTTCATGAGCAATGGTTCACACTCCTCGTATGTCTTTGCCACACTGCCTTCCTTTTCTCGACCCACACTTATGGTTTCATGGGGACTCCAGCGGACTGAATTGTGTCCCTGCCACATTCGTACGTTGAAGTCCTAACCTCCAGTATCACAGAATGTGACTATATTTAGAGATAAGGCCTTTAAACAGGTAATTAAGGTGAAACGAGGTCATCAAGGTAAGTGATAATCCAACATGACTGGTGCTCTTATAAGAAGAGGAGATTAGGACATAGGTCCAGAGGGAAGACTGTGTGAAGATACATGAAGAAACCAGCCAAGGAAAGAGGGCTTCAGAAGAAATCAACTCTGCCGATATCTTGATCTCTGACTTCTAAGCTTCCAGAACTATGAGAAGATAAATTTCTGCTTCTTAAGCCACCCAGCATGTGGTACTTTGTTATGGCCACCCTAGCCTGCTGATACAGGGACCTCTCTATAACCAGTTGTATTAGTCAGGGTTCCCTAAAAATTTAACCAATAAAAAGTCATATGTGGTGGGCCCTCTAATGGCCACAGGGTATAAACACATTTGTGTTCCATATAAATGCCCACCAGGGGTCATGAACTGTTCTCGAGGACTCACAATTATGTGAACAATATGGCTCGCTCAGGGGCCATGTAAAAAGTGGTCATGGTTGCAGAGACAGAGGCTTTCCATGGGCTCAGTTATATGGACTTCCCCTCACCAAGTCTGATCTAGCTATCAGAACAATTGAGGTGTCCAATTCCAACCTGCCAAGAGCAGAGGCCAACGCTGACCACCCCCCACCTCCTCCAAATGTACCATTTTCTTTTGGCGGGAGGAGGCTCCAATCAGCCATCTGCTGGGAGGGTGATTACAATGGGCCCCTTCCATCATGGGGGGTGCCGCAGTGTGGATTTATCTTCCATGCCTACAACACCTCAACAGATACCACGTTTGTGGGCCTACGCACAATCATGATATCCCATACAACACTGCTTCTGATGACAGAACTCATTTTACAGCAAAATAAGGCAAGAAAGAGCTCAAGAGAATTCACACTGGTGAATCCCGGCCATGTCTTATTTTTCATCATCTGGAATGGTGGATTGCCTGTTCAACATCCATTTGCACGTAGTTTCTATCTGTTCCCTTGATTTTAGCCTCTGCTGATTTAGGGGTCTGATTATTAGTCTACCAGTAGAAACTACAAGACTCCATTGAACTGAATGAATGTTGAGACTGCAGCCGAGCTATTTAAGCTGCACATGTCACTGGACCAACGGGAAAAATAGGACTTTGATTGGTGTGATTGATCCTGATCATCAAGGGATGTTTGGTTGCTTTTATGCAATGCAGGCAGGGAGGATTAAGCCTGAAGGTGCGCCCCCCCCCCAATACTGCAATGTTCAGTGGTAAAAGCTGATGAAAGATTACAGCAACACCATATAGGCAGGACTACAAAGGGCTCATATTTCTCAGAAATGAAGCTTTACCTCAGTCCACCAGGCAAAGAGAACTTGGTAGCTGAGAGACTGGTTGATGGCAAGAGAAAACAGAATGGGTAGTAGAAGAAAAGTTATAAATATCAACTATGGCCTTGTAGCTAGTTTCAGCAACAAAATGGAAGTGGTTGTTCATATGTTTTTCTTTCCTTATTTTGGAGTGTGTGTGTGTGTGTGCGCGCGTGTGCACGCGCGTGTTGTTTTGGTACGTTAATGTATTCTCTTTCCCCTGCCCCTTATATAGGGTATGTTGATGGTAGTTGAAATTTACAGTTTAGCCCACAAATGACAGAATATCAGTACACGATTGTGACAAACTTAAAGAAGGATGAACATTGTTCAGCTATCATTTTTACATTTTTACATTTTCTTTTTTTGAATAAGCTCTATGGCCAATGTGGGGCTTGAACTCTGGACCCCAAGATCAAGAGTCACATGCTCTACTTACTGACCCAGCCAGGCGCCCCTCAACAGTCTTGAATTTAGAACTGGATGTGCTCATGTGTGAGACTTTTGAGAAGAAGTTGAGTGGGATTTGTTTTGTACAAAGCATAGTTGTACAATGCGAAGTGGGAGCATGTGATTGTAGGAGAGGAAAAGTTTTCCCTTCTTCCCTTCTAGATTCCTGAGCTGGTCTAATAATTAAATTGACATAAGACAGATTAACAAGAGAAAAACAAATTTCATTTCATACATACGGGAGCTCATAAAAACACAAGACTCAAGAAATGACCAACGCAGGCAGCTTTTATACCTTTTAAACAAAGAAACAATATATTTGTGAAGAACCTGATGAGACAAAGAAGTTTGGGATTAGGGTAGTGAATTGGTGAAGTAACGGAGTTTGTTTATAAAGCCTTCTTGGCTCTGAATTCCCTACTTCTGGTGATAAGGATGCCTTCTACTCTCCTGGTACAGGGATGGTACCTTTCACATGGGAAATTAATTTCCTGTTTTCAGGGGGGCAGAGGGGGGTCAGAGTGTCCTCGCACTGGCTCTTTCTTAAGTGACCTTATTATTTCTTCCCTCCCACCTCCTCTGCCTATGTCCTCTTTTTTTTTTCACTAGGTTTTCACGCCCAACATGGAGCCCATACCCCTCTCTTAAGTAACTTTAATTCAAAATAATCAATATGCCAAAGTGGCATATTTTAGGGCAGACTGCCCTGAACCCCACCTTTTTTTAAAAAAGTAATCTCTACACCCAACATGGGACTTGAACTCACAACCCCAAGGTCAAGAGTCACATGCTCTACCAACTGAGTCAGCCAGGCACCTTTGAACCCCAACATTGTTGTTGCTGTTTGTTTTATTTAGAATTTTAACTGTGGAAAAAGACTGTGTAGGCACTCCTCATTATTTGAAACTAATCTATTACTGGAAATATGTTGGACGTCACATTTTTGGATGGCAGAATTCTATCTTTTGTTCATTTATTTTTTTTTAATTTTTTTAATGTTTTTATTTATCTTTGAGACAGAGAGAGACAGAGTGTGAGGAGGGGAGGGGCAGAGAGAGAGGGAGACACAGAATCCGAAGCAGGCTGCAGGCTCTGAGCTGGCAGCACAGAGCCCGACGCGGGGCTCGAACTCACGGACCGTGAGATCATGACCCGAGCTGAAGTCGGACGATGAACCGACTGAGCCACCCAGGCACCCCTCTTTTGTTCATTTAAATGGGAAAAATAATAATGCTTCTCATCTCATCCAAAACAATTTTCCCAAATATCACTAAAACACCAAAGGTTTCTGCATAGTATAAAGCATTTATAACCCAACCGCCTAATTATTTAATATTTCATGGCGATTTCATACAGTGTGCAATGTGAATTGTATTCTCCTTGCACACTGCAGGAAACACATTCTGTAACATAAATAGGACGAAGTCTTATGTTTGCATTTTATCTATTTTATTTTGTAAACTACCATACCATAATGTAACAGTGTGGTATTGAAGAAGAGATAAACACACGTATCAATGGAACAAAATAGAGTCCAGAAATCGACTTACACATATATGGCTAGCTGATACTTTACAAAGATGAAGAAGCAATTCAAAGCTTTTTTGCCTTTCAGCAAACATGTTGAAATAATTGAACGTCAATAGTCAAAAAAAAAACAAAAGAAAGAAAGAAAGAAGAAAGAAAGAAAGAAAAAGAAAAATTGTGCCTTGACCTAAAAAATAACACCTTATTCAAAAATTCATCCAAACTGGATTACAAATCTAAATGTAAAACATAAAGCTGCAAACATTCTCAGAAGAAAGCACAGGAAAAGCTGCATGTGCCCTGGGATTGAGCAGAGTTTTTATACATGACATAAAAGTATGATCCACAAAAGAAACAATTGGTAGATTAGACTTTATCAAAATGAAAAACCTGTGCTCTTTGGAAGTCGCTGGTAAGGAAATGAAAACACAGGGTGATGTCAAGAATTCTACCAGCTCTGAGAGTTTACCATAGGCATAGGCTAAAAAGTTAACTTGTTACTGCTTCGCCGATATTGGCAAAAGACACAAGATTCCCGAGTCTGAGAAAATGACCTTATTACTCCCAGCAAAGCAACTTCCAGGGGGTCTGCCGAGTGCCCGTGCTGGCTTCCCACGCTCCCGAAGTCCCACGGAGGTGATGCAGCAGACTTATCATGGGTGTTGGCGCACGCAGTGGACTCCAGTATGGGACAGCAAGTGGAAACAAGCCTTGTCTGTGTGGGGGGAGACATCACCTCATCCCTCAAGGCTGTTTGCCGTGACGCAAAAACAATCTCGAGAAAAGCCAGGTAAAGAGCAGTCAGGGCCTTCCAGTCTTGGCATGCCCGGCAAAAAAAATGTGCGAAGGCACCGCCGGCCCGGCCCGTGGTGGATTGCCTCCCCCAACACTGCACCCTTTAGCCCATCACATTCGTAGCCAAATTTGAGTTTTTACGTGAGCATGCCACTGATTCATCAGAACACCAGCGTGTGGGGTCAAATCTGCTTAATTTGTCTTATAAACGATTTTCATTCCTGCCTCCCAGAGTCCTGGTGTCACCCAACTCTGAGAAAGTCCCCGGGGACTAAGTCTTCTTTGAAACTGTAAGGATATAGTCCAAGGCCAGACTGTTAGCCATCACACATAACCCGGGGCCACCCAAGTGTCACAAGCATAGGAATTGTACTGCGTCCCGTGTTGACACGTGTGACTTCTCAGGAGCTGCCATTCATGGCGTCAGGAATAAAATAGTCTCCGGCCAGCATCTGCACACGAGCTTTTCTGTTTTCGTAGCACGTGGAAGGGGACTACAGACTCAGCAGCAGGTCAGAGTGCCAGTGCAGCTGCTGTTTGACTCCAGTGGCAATGCCGGACCCAGGGAACAAAAGCAGTATTAATTGTCCCCTATCCTTCAGAGGTCTAACGGAATTCTCTCCCAAGCTCCTAGCGTTGACACTTTTCCCCCACCACCACACAGTCGCTATGTCCCGTACAAACACCTGGAACTTCGTCTTACCTTCAATCAGCCCCTGCTGTTTCCACCCTACGCGTTGCCAAGAGATCCCTTGCTGGGGACCTGCATTCAGTGACCAAATCGCCCCACCAAGGTGTGAGGACCCAGAGGAAGCAGAGGCAGGTAGCGTTCCAGAGCTCCACGATAGCAGATACTAATGCAGTGCGGAAAGTGCATCAAACCGTTTTGACTATTGGCCCGTTCCGCGGTGACTCACGCCCGAGGAAAAAAGACGCACCGTTTGTCAGGCTGCAAGTGGATTGGGGAGCGGAAAGCACGCCACAGATAAGACTGATGGAAGCCGCAACAGTGTGCTGGGAGTCAGCTGATCAGACCGGAACGGCAACGTGTGACCTGAAAACGTATCAAAAGTGGTGAGACCATTGGTAGCACCGAGAGGTACACACAGTCCGAGGTCTGATGTAGTCAACCTGTCAGGAGCGAGCAGGGTCAATGCCGAGTGCAACGTGGTCTCCTTCGTTGCAAGAGTCACAAATGTGGCCTGTCGCAGTGGCTTCTGTATCAGAAACATAGGGTCCTGTACTTTGTGCCCAGTCCCTGATGGTAGATGTGCCGCCATGTCTGATGGCAATCTGGGTAGTGCAGGCTTGATCAGCAGCTTGATTTTAGTTGGTCTCATTGGAGAACGGCCCTTTACTGTGGGCATCTCTGTGAGTGACCCAGACAGTCCCATAAGCATCCGTAGTCGGCTTCCACACTCTGTGACTCCAAAGAGAGGTGTCTTTTTTTTTTTAAGTAGTCTCTACACCCAAAGTGGGGCTCGTACTCACAACCCAGAGATCCGGAGTCACATGGTTTTCCAACCGAACCAGCCAGGTGCCCCAAGAAAGGTGTCTTTTTAAAAAATAAAGTTTATGTATTTATTTTGAGGCGGGGAGAGAGAGAGAGAGAGAGAGAGAGAGAGATAGCTCAAGTGAGGGAGGGCAGAGAGAGAGGGAGAGAGAATCCCAGGCAGGCTCTGCACTGTCAGCACAGAGCCCGACGTGGGGCTCAAACGCACAAACCACGAGATCATGACCTGAGCTGAAGCTGGACACTTAAGTGACTGAGCCACCCAGGTGCCCCGAAAGGTGTCTTTAATCTGCCAGTCTAACTCTTTCAACTGGCAGATTAAATGGCTAGGCCATCAACAACAGCCCCAGGGTCGGTAAAAATATAACAGGTTTCATCAAGGGAAGGATTGGCCGAACTTGTGAGAGCAGCCGAGTCCTGCCCATGGAGCGGGAGTGTGGAGCCAGGGAGTTGATCACGCTAAATACTGACAGCCACCCCCTCACACGCACTGTAATAAATCACAGGGGAATTTGTCGACTTGTGTCAGTGCCCTGAGCGGGAGATTCTCTTCTGATGCTTTATGAGCATTTGTAGTACAAGCCTGGAACACATCACTGTCCTTATACGTTTTCACAACAGTGGATTGAATCGGTACAGAGGGCCCCATCCACAGGGTCACTTGAAGTGCTTTTCTTCACTGAGAGCTTGACCCGGACCCTAATCAGTTAAATTCAGCAGCTTTACTCAAACCCTAATCAGTTAAATAATTCAGCAGCTCTGGGCATTTCTGCCTGGGAGGAGGGAATGGGGAGGGGACAGGACTGGAGGAGGTCAGCATGAGGGAAAGGGCTGGAGGCTTTTCCTCCTTCCTCTCCTAGCCCCAAGAGGTACCTGCACATCTCTCTCCTCCCCCTGTGTCTCCTCACACACGGACACCTCAAGCCCTTGGCCGCGTCTGTGACCAGCGCCCTTTGCTGGGGACTCGGATGCTTGTTGCCAACAGTCATAAAAGCTGAAGTCCTCCCCCCTGCAAGTTCCCCTCTGTACCCCTTTATAAAGCAGCTGAAATCCTGGTGGAGGAGGAAGCAGTCATCCGGGGGTGTGGAGGGAGACAGAGGTCTGCAACAGTAAGCCAAGCTTCCAATTCTGAATGGCTGCCCACTTGGGCTCAACAAATGAACATCTGATGTTTTTCATTACCTACCTACCTACCTGTTCATCCTTGGTTCTGACACTGTATTTCGACTTCGGTGACCCCTTTGAATCGGCCACCATAGTCACAGTCACTTCTACGTAGGGCTCCATGGCTTGCTGTCCTACTGTCATGGTAACGACCCTTCCTCTGCCCACCCAGAAGACAGGGATCAAGAACTAAGGTACTCAAGTTCCAGAAAAAGAGATCACACTTGTAGTTACCAGGGGCAGGGGTGGTGGCAGGGAGGTGCCCTTGGGGAAGGTGCTCAAAAGGTGCAAACTTCCAGGTATAAGACAAGTAAGTACTAGGGATGTGATATACAACATGATGACTACAGCTAACACAGCTGTGCGATAGGGAAGTTGTTAAGAGAGTGAATCCTAATTTTACCGACTGATCCATCATGGCTACTAACTCTGGAAATGGAACAGGTGAGCCCTTGTGCTGTGGGGCCAACTGCTCTGGCCCAGAGAATCCTGAGGGTGCTGGACAAATCGAGACCACAGCTCCTGGTGGAGTTTGCCAAATTGTTGCCAAACTCTGATAAGTTCGTCACGAGAGAAGCCAAATAACTCAAGAGACAAAGGTTTGGAAAAGAGAAAGAGAGAAATGTATTTCAGGTGCCAGCATCGGCGGGTGGGAGGGAGGTATGGGGGTGGGGGTGGGGGTGGGGGTGCGGTCCGGATGTATTCAGCCCATGATTGCGGGCAGGGAAGGGGATGCGTTGGGTGTGGTCTTCTAGGCATTCATTCCACTGCCGTGGGGGCTTTTCTGGTCTGGCGGTTGGAATGTTCCAGTCATTGTCAATGCCCCAAGAAAATGCAATAAGAAATAAGCGCAATGGGTTCTAGTTGAAGCATGAGTTAAGCGGTCTTGTCTCTTTTTGATTGTAACTGTTGGGGTCTACAGATGAGCAGGAGGGCTCGCTAACACTAAGAGTTCGGTCTGTCACAAAGAAAACATTTTTTTCTCCATTTCTTTCTATTGTATCTATATGAGATAATGGATGTTAACTAAACCTATTGTGGTAATCATTTCACAATATATGTAGGCCAAGCCTTTATGCTGTCCACCTGAAACTCATACAGTGATCCCACTAAAACCACAGGAGCAGAGGGAGAACTATGGTACCCAGTGGAGTTTTCCACAGTTGGAGTGTGCATTGATGTGGGAAACAAAGGCAAGACAAAAAATTCAATTTCCTTACTACTTACAGCCCACTGACAAGTCCTTGAAACAGGCAGACTGACCTCCCTCTAGGAGCTCAGCTGCCTCGATGTTGACACTTTGCTAAGGGCAAAAGGCAATCTTAGCTCAACATTATCCTGACCTCCAGGATCCTGTTAAGTCTTCTTTTTTTTTAATTTTTAAAAAAATGTTTATTTATCTTTGAGAGAGAGAGAGAGAGAGAGAGATCGAGCAGGGGAGGAGCAGAGAGAGGGAGATACAGAATCCGAAGCAGGCTCCAGGCTCTGAGCTGTCAGCACAGAGTCCGATGCGGGGCTTGAACCCACGAACTGTGAGATCATGACCTGAGCCGAAGTCGGACATTTAACCGACTGAGCCACCCAGGTGCCCCATAATATATAAAAACCCTTTGGAAACTTCCTTTATCTCTACACGCCCCCCCCCCCCCCGATATATGTGAACAATTATCCTCCAAGCATATGGCCCACTGACATATATCTGAAGGGTCTCATGACTAACAGTTTACTAGACACTAGTAAATGACCCCTCAAGGTCCTGGAAACCTTGCTTCCAAATTCCTTCAAGACTTAGGCTATCCCTAACTCCCTCCCAACTTGCAAGTATATAATCAGCCATGCCTCACAACCCCAGTACAGCTCTTTCTGCCCACAAGGCCTGTGCCTGTACTTTAATAAAACGGATGGGGTTTTGGAGTGCTGGGGGTCAGGAGCTGACAGCCAAAAAGAATTTTGGAGACGTCTCTGGTGCAAAAAGGTGATCTTATTAAAGCACGGGGATAGGGCCCTGGGGCAGAAAGAGCTGTACTGGGGTTGTGAGGAGGGACTGATTATATACTATGGAATTGGGAGAGAGGAAGGTAAAAGAGAGGCCTCCAGAAGGCTTTGATATGCTAAAGAGGACTCCTAAGATGCCAGAGGCCTTGCTATTGTCCAGAAGCTAAGGTTGTTTTCTGGGTGGTAAGGTATTAACATTAAGACAGTAGGCAGTTCTGGAGAAACGTTATACTCTGCCTATCTCAAGGATGTGTCAATGGGCTGCAGGCTATAAGGAAATTTAATTTGACCGCCATTTCCTTCTTGCCTTTGTTCCCCACATCACTACGGAGGGGAGGGTGATGTTGGAGCTCCAGAAAACGGAGTCTGTAGGTTTCTGGAGATTAAGCTATTGACAAGGTTGCCTTTTCCTTGTAATGTACTAAGACATTTGTAAACGGATGGAGACTTGTCCTGCAGGACTGTGACCTCTATCAGTTAACTATTGGTTTTTCCCTTTCCTTAGTTCTTGGGCAGCCAGGAGTGCCCGAGGAAAGTCACATATATCCCACCTGGGCAGGGGGAGGCGGGTTGCGGGTATCAGCTTGCCTTATGCTCCCTCATCAAAACCGCCTGTTTGCACCGAAGATGTCTCAAGAATTCTTTCCTGACCTCTGAACCCCAACCTTTCCACATCATGCGCTGTCGTTATAATTATAAATGTTCAGGCTTGAAGCCTCCCACCTGTGAGTCCGTGTGAGGATGAAGAGAGAGCCCGGGGCTTCTGCTCAGGGGCTTGGGGTGATCATTTCCTTCTGGCCATCCCTCATCACAAGCAGTGGCTTACCCTGGGTGTGTGTGTGTGTGTGCGTGTGTGTGTGTGTGTGTGTGTGTGTGTGTGTGTGTTGGGGGTGTACCCATTCGGGGCCTGATGCACTTGTGTCTGCTTTTGCGGTGAGACAGGAGGCAGGCCACCTCAGCATTTTACTGTTGCAGCCCAGAGACAATGGCCGAGGAGTGGAGTGTGCGCTTTCCAAGATGTAGGACATCCTTATCATGGCAGCAAGCTTCTTGTCAGCTTCCCTTTACCCCCACTCCCCCCCACACCCCAGTTCACGATAGAAGAAACAGGGTAGCTGAAGAGCCTAAGGGAAGGCAACGTTTAACCTCATCAGCAGTGACGGGGAGCAAATTTCGCCACCCCAAAATACGCTTCTTTGGCATATTTATTATTCTCCCCAAACCCAGTTATAAATTACCATTTTGTGATGAGGTTTTTGGGGTGATGGGGTTGGTTCGGAGCCGACGGCCAAAAAAAGAATTCTTGAAACGTCTTTGGTGCGAAAAAGGTGATTTTATGAAAGCATGGGGACAGGACCCGTGGGCCGGAAGAGCTGCCCTGGGACCATGAGGAGAGACTGGTTCTATAGTTGGGAGTTGGGGGACCTAAAACCTAGGGGAAGTTTCCAGAGCTTTTCATATGCTAAAGAAGACTCCCAGGCTACTGGAGGCCTAGCTATTGTCAAGCTAAGATTGTTTTTCCCTCTAGTTAGGCATTAACATTAAGACAGTAGGGGGTTCCCAGAGAAAGGTCACACTCCGTATTTGCCTCAAGGATGTGTCAAAGGGCTGCAAGTTATAAGGAAATTTAATTTGACTGCCATTTCCTTCTTGCCTTTGTTCCCCACATCACTATGGAGGGGAGGGTGATGTTGGGGCTCCAGGAAACTGAGTCCACAGATTTCTGGAGATTAGGCTATTGATAAGATTGCCCTTTGCTTGTAGTTTACTGAGATATTTGTAAACTGATGGAGATTTCTGTCCTGCAGGACTGTGATCTCTATCAGTTAACCATTCGCTTTCTTTCCTTTCCTTTGTCCTTGGACAGCCAGGCGTGCCCGAGGAATATCACACATATCCCAAGGCGGGGGTGGCATTTGTGGGGTATCAGCTTGCCTTATCCCCCTCATCATTTTGTATCGGACATTTCCATTTATAGGAGAAATCTCCATTTGTAAGGGTGTCTCCTCCTCTGTTCCAGGAAGAGGGGGATGGCTCGAAACCTATAGAAACTTTTACCAGTGGAAAGGGTAACGATTTAAATCTGCATAACAAACTTAACAAACTTCCCCTGGTCCACCGTACTTTTCCCCATTGTTAGCCTCCCCAAACTGACTCCCCACCCCCAACATCTTCCTCTTTTTTAGTTTATTTACTTTTTTTTTTTTTTTAGTAATCTCTATACCCAATGTGGGGCTTGAACTCACGACCCTGAGATCAAGAGTCACATGCTCTCGTAACTGAGCCAGCAGGCACTCCCCCCTTTTGTCTTCAGCTGAAGGCGGTAGTTAAGGTGATGCCTTCAGCCATTTTGTAGAGTTACCCTGGTTTCCTGGGTCTCTTCCCACATACACCAGAGATACACATTGTTAGTAACAAAAAACCAAGTCCATTTAAAACATTCAATTGGCTTTATTAAACGATTCATGAATTGGGCCCCATCCCATCTAGCAAATAGAGGGCGCTTCAAGGAGTCCCACAAAGTGGAAGGTTTTAACAGGGGGGTGGGGCAAGAAGTCACTAGGGAAAAAACAAAACCAAAAACACCCAAAAGATTGTTCCAGACAAGGTGGCTTTACTTTCGGGGGCGGGGGGGGCGGGGGGAGAAGCAAGGGGTCTTATCATGCAGATTACCTCACCTTTCTTTGGAGAATCGGGACGCTGACTCCTTGGTGCTGACCGAAAAATTCCTGACTGTTTAAGACCACATTTCTGGGGGGAGGCTGAAAGTGCAGTTAGATTAGGTATTCACCCCCAGTTCGGGAACTCGGTCTACGTGACACCAACTTGGGCCTGGGGTTTTCTTGTTAAAGAACATGTTATTAAACTTTCGTTTTTCTCCTGCTAATCTGTCTCAACCAAGAAAGAATCCACTGAGAATATAAGCAAATGGGCATTTAGTTGGGCAAGTAAAATTGCAATTTGGGAGACACAGACTCCGGTAGAGACACTAGATTCGTGTTCGCAGGAAGATTAAGAGGGGGCCGAGTTCCAACGGCGAAGTGACAAGCCTAGTTCTCCTGTAGGTCCTCAAAGCAAAACAGGGATTGAAACTAGGTTAACTGGGATTGGTTGGGTCAATATGTAAATGTGGGACTGAAATTTGTTCCCGGCTTTGGCTTTCACAGTGGAGAATGTGGAGGGAGTGAAGTCCAGGCTGAGGGCTGCACCCGGCTTGAGAAGTTTATCGTTTACAGTTTCGCCCACTGAGGACGCGCATAAATTCTGCCTCCTTCGTGGCCTCCCTACCCTGTTTTAAGAGAGATTCTCTTCGGTAGGCTGGCTTGCTCGGTTTGGAAATCTACTTTTACATCTGTTTTACATCAATTGAATTAATAGACCAGCCAAAGAACCTAGGAGGTGGAAAGGAATTTTTGTTTTCTTCCCAACAGTAGCTAAGGAGCATGTCCCTTACATTCTGTTTATTACACACTACCCGGTTTATTTCCTCTGCAACCCGTATCTGCGGGCTTATTGGTGTCTTATTCCCTGGGTTTCCAGTGTCCGGAGCGTGAGACCGAATCAACGCTCAGTAAATATTTGTTCTACATCTGATTGTTGAAGAGGTACAATTTAAACCAACTATGATGTAATATGTTGCCTGTCAAATTGGCAGAGATTTCGAAAGATAGTGCTACAAAGAAAACCGCAGGGCCATAATGGAGCCACTAAACTAAGGCCCCAAGTCAGTAAACCCAGGATTGATACCCAACCCGACTGCAGCTTCAACCATCCTAGGAATGTAACCTTTCGCCAGTCAACACGGGAATTTCCTGGTCAGCACTAGGAAATTTACTGATAGACGCTTTCCGTTTCCTTTAGGAGGATGACCTTGCCCAAAACAATGGATTCTTTGCTATAATAATTTCCTTTTTTCCCCTGCTCCCTCTTTACTTTTAAAAACCTTTCCCGTTCCGTAGCCCTCGGGATCTCCTTTCTGTTTGCTAGATGGAATGCTGTCCGATTCATAAGTAGTTTAATAAAGCCAATTAGATCTTTAAATTTTACTGGGTTGAATTTTGTTGTTTTAACAATAGGAACAGCGTTGCAAATGACAGGGCAAAGAGTATCTGTCACCCTCTTTGTGGAAAGTAACTTGGCAATGTGTGTCCCTTTGAGCCGGCAATCCCTCTTAGAGTCATCGATAACTTACAATGAAGGGCTTACCAATGATGTTGAAGGGGAGCAGACTTTGCTGTCCCCAATTATTTTGCCTCTTTGGCATATTTATTTTGGGCTGATTATTTTTGAGAGGCTCTGAAAACAAAGAAGTTACCCCTTCATAAAAGACATTTACATTTACTTATTTCTAAATGTTTATTTATTTATTTTGAGAGAGAGAGAGAGAGAGCACAAGCAGGGGGAGGGGGAGAGAGAGAGAGAGGAGAAAGAGAATCCCAAGTAGGCCCTGCAATGTCAGCGCAGAGCCCGACAAGGGGCTCGATCCCACGCACTGTGAGATCATGACCTGAGCCAAAAGCAAGAGTCAGATCCTTAAATGACTGAGCCACCCAGGAGCTGCAAGAGACATTTACATTTATAAGAGAAATCTCCATTTTGGAAATTTTTTTTTTATTTTTTATTAAAAAAAATTTTTTTTTTTTTACATTTATTTGTTTTTGAGACAGAGAGAGACAGAGCATGAACAGGGGAGGGTCAGAGAAAGAGGGAGACACAGAATCTGAAACAGGCTCCAGGCTCTGAGCTGTCAGCACAGAGCCCGACGCGGGGCTCGAACCCACAGACTGTGAGATCGTGACCTGAGCCGGAGTCGGACGCTTAACCGACTGAGCCACCCAGGCGCCCCAAAATTTTTTTTATTTTAGAGGGAGCACGTGTGTGTGTGGGAGAGGGGCAGAGGGAGAGAGAGAGAGAAAGAGAGGGAACTCCAAGTAGGCTCCATGCTCAACGTGGAGTCCAACATGGGGCTCGATCCCACGACCCTGGTATCAAGGCCTGAGCTCACATCAAGAGTCACCCAACCAACTGAGCCACCCAGGCACTCTAGAAATCTCCATTTGAATGGGTTTCTCCTTCGCTGTACCAGGAAGGGTATGACTCTGAATCTCCAGAAACTTACCAAAGGAAAAGACGGCAACTTAAATCTGCATAATAACCTTATCCTTGTTTACTGTGCTTTTTCTCATAGCCTCCCATAACTGGCACCTCCTACCTCCAACATCATTATCTTTAGCTGGAGATAGTATTTAAAGTGGTAGCTTAGGCCATTTGGGGGAATTAGTCCATTTTCCTGGATATACATATTATTTAAATTGTTTTTCTTCCGTTAATCTTTTATTTTTTTAAGGTTATTTATTTGTTTTGAGAGAGAGAGCACTAGCAAGGGAGGAGCAGAGAGAGAGAAGGAGAGAGAGAATCCCAAGCAGCCTCCACACTGTCACTACAAAGCCCATCTTGGGGCTTGAACTCACAGACCGTGAGATCAGGGCTTGATCTGAAATCAAGAGTCGGATGCTTAAACACCTGAGCCGCCCAGGCACCCCTCTATCTTTTATTATCAGGGAGAGTTCTGAATTTATAATCTAGAAAGTTAGAGGGAAAATTTTTCCTCCCCTTCTGTATGTACAAAAATTTAACCACAATGATGTTAGATAGGGTTTTTTTTTTTTATAATTAAATAGAAAATAATGCCATAGAAGGATATATAACACCTAGGAAAGATTTTTACAAGATTTTGTTACAGAGTAGAAACAAGATAGTATGTAGAGAAATAGTACATTTAAAAAGTTTTATTTACATTTAGGTAAAGGGAAAAAGAATGTAAACAAAATGTTGTAATGTTCTGAGTGGTTATCAGAGGTATGGGCTATCAGGTGATTTTTATTTTCTACTCTTGGTTTATCTATATTTTCCAAATGTTGCATACTTTGTCATAAGAAAGAGACAGTTAGTGGGGTGCCTAGGTGGCTCAGTCGGTTGGGCAACCGACTTCGGCTCAGGTCATGATCTCACGGTTCATGGGTTCAAGCCCCGCATGGGGCTCTGTGTTGACAGCTCAGAGCCTGGAGTCTGCGTCTCCCCTTCTCTCTGCCCCTCCCCTGCTCATGCTCTGTGTCTCTCTGTCTCTCAATAATAAATAAATGTTAAAAAATTAAAAACGTGGATATTTCTCAAGACATTAAAAAATATATAAAAAAAAAAGAGAGGGAGACAGAATTTACTAAACTAAGGCAGTTTTGCCCCCTGGTGGCTCATTCAGTAATCGTCTGTCTTTAGTCCGAGGGAGGAATGTCGTCATCCACCCAAATTAGAGAGTAGACAAAACTGCAGGCTTTAATCCCACGGCAGAACTTTCAAGATTCACAAGTCCTTTGGTAGGACAAGCGGTTGGGCCCTAAAGGAGTGGTTCCGTGGAAGTCTAATTGTTACCTTTGACTACATGACAACATGCTCTCAGCTGCCACGAGACAGAAGGAGACACCAACAGCCGGAAGAGAAAAGAGGTTCCTGAATCAGCTGGGCACTTGCGCCGGGGCCCCTGCAATCCCCGGATAGAGGGGGCAAGAGATCGGAATTGGGGCTGGTGCCTTGGGGCTGGAGAAGAGGGGACCCACTGAAGCGAAAGCGGGGCAGAACGGATTTGGGGACTGTCTATGAGGCACCAGTAAGAGCGTGGGCATGAAGAGCACTCCCCCCGAGTGCTCGAATAGAGGCCACAAAACTGGGGGCCGGTGGTGGAACCAGCAAGGGAACCGACGGGAGCAAAGGGGAAGGTAAGGAGCTCAGTTAAGGACCAGAGGCCACTGAATCCGGTCACGCAACCAAAGCCTTCTCATAGACATGTCCTACATCATCATGATATCAAGGGCCACCTTCCTCTCCTCCAGGTTCTTAGGGGTCCATGGTTCCTCTTCAGGGGCCCAGGGAGACCCTCACATTTTCCATAAATAGTGATTTCCCAGCTGACCTCTCCTTATCCATCGAGTGTAACAGGAAGCGGTTAGCACTGGGTCCGGGTCTGGGCCTGGGGATGCCCCTATCTTAGGACTGTCAGGTTTTCCCAGGGGGAGAAACATAAGGGGGAGAGGAGAGAACTCACTGACATAGGAGCGCTCTCCCAGGGTTCAAGGTTTAATGTCCTGGCAATGACCTGTGGATCCAGTCCTGCTTGAAGCTGGAGAACAGGGGAATGGGGCGGACAAACAATGGCTGCAATCAACGAAGTGAACATGCCAGAACAGATAACATATTGGGGAAGGAATCAGAAAGTTCAAGGTGTCACAGATGTGGCAATTTTATAGTGAAGTTACAATGTGAGCCCAGATAATCTGCTACCTGGCTATGTTCCCTGGAGGGCCCAGGAGACAGTCGTTCACCAGGAAGGCACCAGTAAGCAGGGGCACCAGTTTCCCTGTGAAGGTCAATGGTGGTTGTCGTCTGTAGACCAGGACTGACAGTAGGAGATGCTGTGGTGGAGCTGGGCCCCCTTACGTCAATGAAGATTCTGGCAGGAGCCAATGACGATACTTAACTGGCCTAGGCAAGATCGAAGTCATTATCGAAACAGGCCGTGTCGTGGGCTGAATTGCATCCTCCCCAAGTTCATGTGTGGAAGTCTTAACCCCTCGTACCTCAAACAACTGTGTTTGGATACAGTTTGGATAGTGTTTTTGAAAAGATAATTAAGGCAAAATGAGATCATAGAGGTGGGTCCTAATCCAATATCTGGTGTCCTTAGAAGAAGAGGAGATCAGGACACAGACACCCACAGAGGGAAGACATGTGAAGACACGGAGAAAGCAGCCGTCTATAAGCCACGGAGAGAGGCCTCAGATGAAACCAAACCTCGTGACGCCTTGATGTCAGATTTGTAGCCTCCAGAGCTGTGAGGAAATACATTTCTGTTGTTCAGTCACCCAGTCTGTCGTACTTCAATATGGCAGCCTGAGTAGACTAATACAGGCCACAAAACTGGAGAAGCAACCAGAATGCCTTGACCTGCAGTAATCTGTAGTGATGGTAAATAGACATGGTATTCTTAGGGACAAGCGAGAGTGTGGCCAACTAGGGTGATAGTTGACTTGTACACGCCCTAGAAATTTCAATGTGGGGAGCAAAAGGCCGGTGTCAGCCATTGCAACAGAAAATCATGATCCTTCGTCCAGTTTCGAGATCTAAGTCAGTTCACAGACCCAGAGTCCAGCAATTGAAGGGAAGGATGAGTACCTTTGGGGAAGCACTCTGCAGTGCTATGGAAATCATATGTAATGACTATTCCCCCGATGCTTCTCCAAAGGTTCCAGTGTCCATTTACCTTCAGTTACACCGGGAAGGAGGTTCAAGCAAGCTGGTTACTCACCAAGGCCAGCACTCATATGACGAGGAGAACAAAGAAGCTGTAGGTGGAAACAGGACAGTAGTATGTTGCCATGGACTGAATATTTGTGTCCTCCCACAATTCATATTTTGAAGCCTTCACTTTCTTTTTTTTAAATTTTATTTATTTTATTTTATTTTATTTTTTCAATATATGCAATTTATTTTCAAATGGGTTTCCATGAAGCCTTCACTTTCAAGGTGATAGTGCATGGACCAAGAAATGGCTATGTGAGGATATAACCAGGAAGAGAGCCCTCACCAATCACCACCAGAATCTGGTCATGCTGTCTCCGTGATTTGGGACTTCGAGGCTCCAGAGCCATGAGAAATACATGTTTGTTGTTGTTGAGGCCACCCAGTCTATGCTATTTGTTATGGCAGCCTGAACCGACTAAGACTTATCTCAGAGTCAGACAAATCATCATCAGTGAGTACCCAGAAGGCAGACATCAAGGTGAGACAGTGCGTCAAAACCAGTTAATACCCAGCAGCACAGAAGTGCGCGTAATTCTTGGCAATTCTGTTACCCGATCGTTTAAGCTCGACTTGTGATAACTTTAAAAAAATATTTGCATGAATTCCTGAGTCTAAAGCTGTCTGATTACATTCTTTTCTATCATTGGTCTCTTGGTTGCTATCAATACCAGGGTCCTGGACTATACAAACTTGAGTGTTGACTCATTTGCAATCCTTTTGTTTCTACAGTTTGTTTTTTGTTTTTTTTTTTTGGAATGATGCCACATTCTATGATATCTCAACTGCCTAGAAAGTATCATCATTTAATAAAACCATCTTGTTCATTTAAAATGCAAGTAGTGGTGAGCCTGGGTGGTTCAGTCAGTTAAGCATCTGACTCTTGACTTAGGTTCAGGTCATGATCTCATGGTCGTGAAGTGGAGCCCCGTGTCCAGCTCTCTCTCCCTCTCTCTCTCTCTCTCTTTCCCTGTGCCCCTCTCCTCTCCTGCTTGCTCTCATCACCCCCCCCCCCCGTCTCAATCAATCAATCAATCAATCAAATAAAATGCAAGTAGCTGGAGAAAATAGACCCACAGCATCAAGATGTGGCTTGGCCAATATCTTCACCAAAGAAACAAAGATTATACACAGTGGCTGCAGCATTTTGCTAATTCATATCAGCTTAACAAAGTTTTATGGCATTTCCTGGCACCCACCTTTTAACACAGAAAATCCTCGGGCCTAGTGAATCCTGATGAGACGATCTTAGCCTGGCTTTGGGAGCACCCGTGCAACTGGATTGGCTTAAAGGATGGTGTTGCTCGCAGCTTAAAATCTTCGTAAATGAATGCTGAGTGTTTGTTGTTATTCTTACACGAATGCTCTGAAGAAAGGAATTTTCATATTGACATTAATGGGATTCCTGCAACACTTTAATAAGTCGTGCAGCAGGCACTTAGCAAGGAGCTTAAGGTGGAGTTTTTTTTCCCTTCTTCTAGGGCTACAGTAACCATATCTATTTTTTAAGATTTTATTTTTAAGTAATGTCTACACCCAACATGGGGCTCGAACTTACAATCTTGCAACCAAGAGTCGCAGGCTCTGCCGACTGAGCCAGCCAGGTGCCCCTATTGTAACCATATTTTTAAGATTATTGTTTTCTATCACGGAAGAGAGTTTTGTGCTGTACATAAACTGAGTACCACATGTTTGTTTGTTTTTTTTAACCTGTCGACTCATACTGAGTTATGCCCTCACACGGAAGGGAAAACCTTTATGTTAGATCTGAGGGCCAAGGCCCAGTTTACTGCAGTGGGGCCACCCAGACAGTGACGATCTGAGAAGTAAAGCTGGAGTCTTCCCATAAAGAGTGGCAACAGGCATGAGGGACGGATACAACTGTAGAGTCCCAAGCAAGGAGGTGGCTTTCGGTTAGGGTGTGTGGTCAGAGTGAGTTGAGGGGTTACAACTGGAAGTGACAAGAAGTTTATCTTTTTTTAATGTTTATTTTTGAGAGAGAGAGAGAGAGAGAGAGAGAGCAGGGGAGGGGCAGAGAGAGAGGGAGACACAGAATCTGAAGCAGGCTCCAGGCTCTGAGCTGTCAGCACAGAGCCCAATGTGGGGCTCGAACTCACAAATCATAAGATAGTGATGTGAGCCAAAGTGGAACGTTTAACCTACTGAACCACCCAGGCACCGGGAAGTATATCTTGACAGAATCTTAAAGCAGGGAATGAACCAGAGCCTGTGCAGCTTTATTCTGAAGAAGCAGGCCTCTGGTAGCTAAAGAGGGAGGAAAGTCACCAAATGGGAAGGATACAGAGACCTAACACTTACACTGGACGCCCTTGAGTCTCCACTGGAATCTCACTGTTACCGCATGATGACGTCTTCTCCTCCCCACGTCCTTGACACACACATGTCATGGACGGCACATAGGTCTCAGGGTTGAGTGGACCTGCCTTCAAGTCGTGGTCCTGTCATTTATTTATCTGCTCTGTGACTTTGGACACACTACGTGCCCTCTCTGTTCTTCAATTCCTTCATCCATAAACTAGGAATAACAAGAATACTTACCTTATAAGGTGTTTTTAGGATTAATAGAGGCATTGAAAGTGTAACAAATTGGGATGCCTGGGTGGCTCAGTTGGCTAAGCGTACCGCTTCAGTTCAGGTTATGATCCCACGGTTCGTGGGTTCGAGCCCTGCATCAGGCTCTGTGCTGACAGCTCAGAGCCTGGAGCCTGCTTCAGATTCTCTCTCTCTCTCTCTCTCTCTCTCTCTCTCTCTCCCCTTACCCTACTCATGCTCTATCTCTCTCTACCTCTCTCTCTCAAGAATAAATAAACATTAAAAAATATTAAAAAAAAATTTTTTTTTCAACGTTTATTTATTTTTGGGACAGAGAGAGACAGAGCATGAACGGGGGAGGGGCAGAGAGAGAGGAAGACACAGAACCGGAAGCAGGCTCCAGGCCATCAGCCCAGAGCCCGACGCGGGGCTCGAACTCACGGACCGCGAGATCGTGACCTGAGCTGAAGTCGGACGCTTAGGCGCCCCTACACTTTCTTTTAAAAAAAAAAATTTTTTTAGGGGCGCCTGGGTGGCGCAGTCGGTTAAGCGTCCGACTTCAGCTCAGGTCACGATCTCGCGGTCCGTGAGTTCGAGCCCCGCGTCGGGCTCTGGGCTGATGGCCTGGAGCCTGCTTCCGGTTCTGTGTCTCCCTCTCTCTCTGCCCCTCCCCCGTTCATGCTCTGTCTCTCTCTGTCCCAAAAATAAATAAACGTTGAAAAAAAAATTTAAAAAAAAAATTAAAAAAAAAAGAAAAAGAAAGTGTAACAGTTTATTGAGGTGTCTCAACTCACTGGGGTTCATATGTAAAATGGTTTCATTTTATTTATTTCCTATTTCCCAGTAAATATCCCTCAACTGCGCTGTGCCCCTGATGGAGGCATAATACCACATTCTGTTGAGGTGTGAAACTCATTGCCCTCATACTATGGTAGTTTTTGGCCAGACCATGGGTCAATCTGATCTATCCTTTTGGGACAATTCTTGGCCTTGCAGACATAAGCCATATACGCAAGAATCAGGACATCCAGGGGCCTATTCTTGGCCCTGCCTGCCAATCCCCCAGGCCTCCACTGCTCCAGAAGCTTCTTCCTCTCTGCCCCGGCAGCAGCAAGCACAGTGCCAGCGCGTTCTCTTCACAGGTTTCAGGGAAACCCCGTCTTAGTAAGACGCTGGGTCACTTCCAAGCCTTACTTTTATGAGCAGGTCTCTTAGAGCGTCTCCTCTCTCTGCTTGGGGAAGGAAAACATTGTGAAGCCCCAAATTAGACCTCTTCTATCAGCTGGGCACTGGGGCAGAGAGCTGGTTTCTCCCCAGCGAGATCGGGGGCTGGTGGCTGGTCCTAACAGCTGCTGGTCCTCTGAACTCAGAATATGGGGTAATGAGTGTCTTTTGCCTCAAGTTTTGGGCCCTGAGCTGCGGTCCCTGAAATATAGGCATCAGACCAGTAGTCTCCAGGGGCTCCAGATGGGGCTAGGGCATTGACTGGGAAGGGGTGTGCAGAAACTTCTGGAGGTGATGGAACATTCCACATCTTATTCTGGTGGCGATTCTGTGATACAATTCATGGGACTGGGCACCTAAAAAGGGTGAATTTTACTGAATCTAAATTATACCCTAATCAAAGGGAAATAAAAAGCCAGGGGACAGGGAAAATCGTCTCTTTGGGGAACAGTATCCTATCGCAAGGGCAAGTGCTTGCCCCTGGCACATAGCAGTCAAGAAATGGTGGCTCCTGTCCCCGGTGTGGGCCAGCTGTACTCCTCAAAGTACGCATCTAGTCACCCTGTCGCTGCCTCTCCTGGGCTGTCCTGTGATTGTGAGAGTGGCACCTCTAATGCCCACGCTGGTGAGGTTCCTATTTCGGTGCGTCTCTGGCAGAGGGAGGGCCGCTTCAGCGTTCCTGCAGGGGGTTCCTGAAGGCTGGGAGCTGGGCGGAGGTGCAGAAGCCCTCCAAAGAGGAAACAACCCTGCCTACGACCTCCCGGGAGACTGGCCGGGTCGGTACTTTGGGCCCTGCCCTCCACGCTGCCTTTCCCGACCCTCCTGCAGAGACGCAGGACCTCACCCTGAGCCAGACCCACTTATTCTCATATGGAGCATGCCTCCCTGTTTTCAACGGAAAGTTTAAAATATTTTATTTCCATATTTCAAGCTCTTGAGGCTTGACACTTTGGAAAAGGAGGCCTTGCCCAAGGCTATCGAAGAGCAGTTATAGAGGAAATGAGTGACCGCCTGGGGCGGGCAAGGGGTCCGTAAAAGTCAGATGTCAACTGGGATCACCCTGTCACGTGAGATTCTCATATAATTGGCTTAACCCCCTGTCCCACATCCACAGGGACCCTACCATGTGTCTGGGCACTCTAAGGAGAACCTGCTTTTCTCCTAATTATACGCCTCTGGCTCCAAGTTCTTGCTTGGGCTGAGTTAGCTCAGGGAACAGATGTTCTCACCATCTCACCCACACTAACCCTGTTCCCCGCCCTGGAGACTGGGGACTGTAGAAATTAAGAGCTCTGCCCTGGCTGCACATTTGCGACACCTGTGGAGCTTTTAAAACTCCCAATGCCAAGGCTGTAACCTGAGCCGGTTCCATCAGAATCTCTGGCAGTGGAACCCAGGCATCAGTATTTTTTAAAGCTCTCCAGATGCCAGTGTTGTGCAGCCAAAGTTGAGAAACAGTGGTTTCGAAGTTCAGACAGACTTGGGTTCATTTTTTTTTTTTTTTTTTAAGTAGGCTCCGTGCCCAACATGGGGCTTGAACTCATGACCCTGAGATCAGAAGCCACATGCTCTACCGACTGAGCCAGCCAGGCGCCCCGACCTGGGTTCATTTCTTACAACTACAAGTGAATCTATAATTAAGTCAAAGTGAAAAGTTCTTTGGAAAGCCAATTTCACAGAGAAATAAGTGTGGGATGATTGATTCGCTTTCTATTCATGCCCTCAAAAGGATACACACATAGATATGTGTTTCTCTATGCCTAAAATTTTCCAGAAGGCCATACAAGGTATGATTAGTAGCAGTAGTTTTGTGGCCCTGTGGTAAGGAGACCTCCTTTTCAATATACATCCTCTTATACTCTCAATTAGTTTAACAATGTGTATATTTCCTTTTTGATTTTATCCATTTCTTCAAGTTTTTTTTAAAGTAATCTCTGTACCCCAAGTGGGGCTCAAACTCACAACCCCAAGATCAAGAGTCACACGTCCCCCCCAACTGAGCTGGCCAGGTGCCCCTCCTTTTTAATTTTAAAGAAAAATTAGGGACGCCTGGGTGGCTCAGTCGGTTGAGCGTCAGACTTCAGCTCAGGTCATGATCTCCTGGTTCGTGGGTTCAAGTCCCACGTCAGGCCCTGTGCTGACAGCTCAGAGCCTGGAGCCTGCTTCAGATTCTGTGTCTCCCTCTCTCTCTGCTCCTCTCTTGCTCATGCTCTGTCTCTCAAAAATAAATAAATGTTAAAATAAAAAAACAAAAATTCATTGCAGAGAAGACATTGTTGTAGTCACTGGAGTCAGATGTACTGCATCATCAGAGTACCGGCATCTGATTCCTCTTGCTTTGCTGCACCCTGAGGAGTAACTTTCATCTTTGCCTTGTTGGATGAGACTCTGATGGCCTGCTGATGCTACTATGGGCTGAGACCCATCTCTGATGGATAATTTTAATGTAACCTATGCCCTTTATGGTTAAAAGTAGTAACCCTCTTCTGTTTAAGTGGATAAAAATATTGGGTGGTTCTATAAAGGATGTTATTAAATATATATATATATATATATATATATATATATATATATATATATATGAAATTTATTGTCAAATTGGTTTCCATACAACACCCAGTGCTCATCCTAACACGTGCCCTCCCTCAATGCCCATCACCCACTTTCCCCTCCCTCCAACCCCCCATCAACCCTCAGTTTATTCTCAGTTTTTAAGAGTCTCTTATGGTTTGCCTCCTTCCCTCTGTAACTTTTTTTCCCCTTCCCTTCCCCCATGGTCTTCTGTTAAGTTTCTCAGGATCCACATAAGAGTGAAAACATATGGTATCTGTCTTTCTCTGTATGACTTATTTCACTCAGCATAACACTCTCCAGTTCCATCCACGTTGCTACAGGGATGTCCACTCTCACCGCTGTTGTTTAACACAGTGTTGGAAGTTCTAGCATCAGCAATCAGACAACAAAAGGAAATCAAAGGCATCAAAATTGGCAAAGATGAAGTCAAGCTTTCACTTTTTGCAGATGACATGATACTATACATGGAAAACCCGACAGACTCAAAAAATATATATATGTATTTTTAAATTTTTTTAATGTTTATTTATTTTTGACAGAGAGAGAGAGACAGAGCATGAGCAGGGGAGGGGCAGAGAGAGAGGGAGACACAGAATCTGAAGTAGGCTCCAGGCTCTGAGCTGTCAGCACAGAGCCCGACTCGGGGCTTGAACCCACAGACCGCGAGATCATGACCTGAGCTGAAGTTGGACGCTTAACCGACTGAGCCACCCAGGCGCCCCTCAAAATATATTTTTAATCAAAGAAAAAATAAAGTTACAGAACCATGTTACGTTTAAAAACATCTGCATATGTGCATGAATTGTGAGCACTGCACATGAATCAGCACTTGTATATACATAAAACGTTTCTGAAAAAAACTATCAGCGGCCACCGTTAAGGAATAGTGTGGTAGGCAAAATAATGTCCCCTCAAAGATGTCCATATTCACAACCTGTGAATATGCTTTGGTACATGGCAAGGGGCAGTTAAGGTTCTAGATGGAATTAAGGTTGCTAATCAGATGACCTTGAGATGGGAGATTATCCTGAATTTTTCAGGCATGCTCAATGTAATCACAGGAGTCCTTATGAGTCAAAGAGGGAGACAGGAGAATGGGAGTGAGGGTGAGAGAGACTTGAAGATGGAAGAAGAGGCCACGAAGCAAAGGATGCAAATGGCCGCTACAAACAGGAAAGGCAGGTGAACAGATTCTCCCTAGAGCCTGCAGAAGGAATTCATTACCTTGATTTTGGTCCATTGAGAGCCATTTTGGATTTCCAACCTACAAAACTATAAGATAATGAATTGTTGTTTGAAGCCACCAAGTTTGTGGTAATCTGTTACACCAGTGATAGGAAACTAACATAAATGGACATCAAGGCAAGAGGATACACTGGGATATTTTTACTTTTCCATTTATATCCTTAAGAGAAAACGAAACACATTCATCAAATTTAAGAGCTAAGTGGTAACCTGAGACAAATGGTTTTCATCAAAGCTCTGGGGCCCAGAAGGAGACAGGGGCTCTGAGTGGATGGGGCTGTAGACCCACTCAACCGTGTCAGAGCTGAAGCATTTTCACTGGTATCTGTTATTTATATTGGGCTTTGGTGGCTGTATTAGGCCAAGTTCTCTAGGTAGAGGGGGAGAGAGAGAGAATTGGACAAACCTACAGTTTTCCTTTTCTCCTTCTGTGTCTTTCCTTACTATCACACAGAATATTCACAACACCTCTGACACCAGATATGGTGGGGTTTTCCCCTACCTAGCAAGTCTCTGTGACACCAGCTGGGTGTCCTACAATTCAACTCAATTCTGACACTATCTACCTGGATGGGGCATTATATCCCACAGGTTAAGGGCTTAGTCTCACAGGACTGCTCGTATCCCACTTCAGACTCTGTGCTTTTAACAACTAGGCTATAAATTGCGGGTTCCAAAGACTCCCTTCCTTGGGTTTGATTAATGTGCTAGAATGGCTCATAGAGTTCAAGAAAACATTTATATTCACCAGTTTATTAAGGGATATGATAAAAGGACACAGAGGAACAGCCGGATGAAGAGATACATTGGGCCAGGTCTGGGAGAGTCCTGAGCACAGGCACTTCTGTCCCTGTGGAGTTGGGATGTGTCACCCTTCTGGTATGTGAATGTGCTCACTGACTTGGGATTTTATGGAGGCTTCCTCATGTAGCCATGATCAATAATTAACTCCATTTCCAGCTCCTTTCTCCTCTCTGAAGGATGTGGGGGTGGGGGGTAGAGTTGGGCAGGACTGAAAATTCCAAGCTTCTAATCTTGGCTTGGTCTTTCTGGTGACCAGTCCTAATCCAGGACCCCAACCAGAGTCATCTCATTAGAACAAAAGATACTACTAATGCTCAGGAGCTTCAGGAGCCCTGTGTCAGGAATGGGGACAAAGACCAAATATATATTTCTTATTATAAATCACAATATCAGAGACATCTGGGTGGCTCAGTTGGTTGAGTGTCTGACTCTTGATTTTGGCTCAGGTCATGATCCCAGGGTCATAGGATGGAGCCCTGCATTAGACTCCGTGTTGAGTGTGGAGCCTGCTTAGGATTCTCCCTCTCTCTCTCTCTCTCTCTCTCACCCCCTCCTTTTCCCCCTCCCCCCACTTGCACAATACTCTCTCTCTAAAATAAAAAAAATCACAATATCAGCGAGAGAGAGATTTATCATAAGGAATTGGCTCACATGAATATGGAGGCTCATCAGTCCCAAGATCTGTGAGTTGACAATGTGGAGTCCCACGGGAGCTGATGGTTTAGTTCCAGTACATGTACAAAGGTCTGAGAACCAGGAGAACCAATGATATACTTCTCGTCCAAAGGCCAGCAGGCGTGAAGCGTAGAAAGAACAGCTACTTCAATTTGAGTCTGAAGGCAGGGAAAAAGCCAATGTCCCAGTTCAAAAACCATTAGGTAGGAAGAATTCTCTCTTACTTGGGAAGGGTCAGCCTTTTTGGTCTATTCAGGCTGTCAGCTGATTGGGTGAGGTTCACCCCCACCAGAGAAGACAATCCGATTTTATCCGTCTACCAATTTAATATGTGTGCTGCTGAAGCAAGCACTCAGTCTACCAAATTAAATGTTAATCTCATCCAAAAGTATCCTCACAGCCACGTCCAGAGTAGTGTTTGACCAAATATCTGGGCACCCTGGGGTCCGGTCAAGTCAATACATAAGATTACCCATCACAGTGACTAAAAAAGATTTGAACATCATTGATCTATTAAAAATCCACCATTTTGCTGATGAGAAATTTGAAGCCAGAGAAAGGAAGGCCCTCGATCTTCTGAATCTTCCTTACTGCATTTACTTTTGCTGATTCAATTTAGGTGCCCAGCTTCATTCCCTTGTGGAGGTTCCAGGGTAGAATCTGTTTCCTTGCTTTCTCCAGCTTCTGGAGCCCATCACATTCCTTGGCTTGTGACCCTCTTCTTCTATCTTCAAAGGTAGCAAGATGGGTTGAATTTTTCTCATACCAAATCACCCCAACACAGACTTCCCTGACTCCTTCTTTCACTTATAATCTTGTGATTACTTTGGGCCAACCTGGATAATCCAGGATAATCTTCCCATCTCAAAGTCAGCTAATTAGCAACCGTAATTCTGTCTACAATCTTAATTCCTCCTTGCCAAGTAATATAACATATCCCCAGATGCTGGGGATTGGGAACTGGACATCTTTGGGGGTACATTATTCGACCTACCACAATACTACTGCCAGAAGTCTCTGAAAGAACCCCTCTCTTCACACTGCTGACCTGTGTCCAGAGGGACACTAGCTCCCTAGATCAACACTGAACCCTCCCAGGGCACCTGGGTGGCTCAGTCGATTGAGCGTCCAACTTCGGATCAGGTCATGATCTCAGAGTTCGTGAGTTCCAGCCCCCCACATCAGAGTCCGCTTCGGATCCTCTGCCCCCCTCTCTCTCTGTCCCTCCCCCACATGTGCTCTCTCTCAAAAATAAAATAAACATTAAAAAAAAGACAACCTTCCCAACTCTCTAGCTCCAGGTCCCTGCTTAGCCAGCATTACCTTCTCAGAATCTCTTCTTGTAGTGATTGCCTGCCTGGAGAGTGGTTGTTTCTTTTGGGGCCAAGATTTTGGAACCCAAACCAACCAGCCAACCTAAGGTCAGCTGACCTGCATTAAATGGCACATCTAATCAAAAACTTGGCGCTGAGGCTTTCCATAATTTGGTGCCCGTCCACTTGTCATTTGATCACGAATTAAGTGCTTCATGAGCACCTACTCAATGCCAGAAGCCGTTCTAGACGCACAATAGTGAATGCAACAGAAAGCTCATAGGACTAGCTCATAGGTCCTGAAATTAACAGATATGGAAAACTGAGTGCATTGAGGGATGGAAGTCAGAGTGGAATGGCTGAAACAGAAGGTGTAAGAAGTAGCATTGGTAACCAGCACCCACCCCAGTGACTGCTTTCTTTACAAAGCAAAAAATATACCTTGGGGGGGCCTCAAGAATGAGTACTGGGACCAGGGAGAGAGGCAGAACAGAGCCTTCTGACCTCCACAGCAGCCCCAGAATTAAAGAAGAAAAGAAAGCAGCACTCAGGGATAAAATGAACTAAGAATAAAGTCCACCTCTCATCAGCAGTGCGGTGTTGGGAGAATGACCCGTGCTGGCTGCTCCGCCCATTACCCAAAGGAAAGCCTGCTTGCTGGGGACCCATTTACTTATACAGAGCCTGCAGTCAGGCAGTCCTTTCAAGGAAGATGATCTTGGGGTAAATAGGTCTATTCAAAGGCAAAGCTGTATCTCCTATTCATCAAAGTCCCCCAGTCATAAATATATAAATATAAATATAAATATAAATATAAATATAAATATAAATATAAATATAAATGTAAATAGCCAACGAAGGAACACCAAATATTTGAAAGAAATGGCAACATAAAAGAAGTCCAAGACGGGGCATCTGGGTGGCTTAATCAGCTGAGCGTCCAACTCTTGCTCTGGGCTCAGGTCATAATCCCAGGGTCATGGGATCGAGCCCCACGTCGGGCTCCACACTGAGGGTGGAGCCTGCTTAAGATCCTCTCTCTCTCTCTCTCTCTCTCTCTCTCTCTCTCTCTGTCTCTCTCTCCTTCTGCCCCATCCCCTGCTTGCACTCTCTCTCTAAAATAAAAAATAAAAAATAAAAAAAGAAGTCCAAAATGAACAAAGAAATATCCTGAAGGGAGCAGATCAAAGGATCTAAAGGATCAAAAATGATCTTTAAAAAGATCCTTTATTGGGGCGCCCGGGTGGCTCAGTTGGTTACGTATCCGACTTCGGCTCAGGTCATGATCTCGCAGTTTGTAAGTTCGAGCCCGACGTCAGGCTCTGTGCTGACAGCTCAGGGCCCGGAGCCTGCTTCGGATTCTGTGTCTCCCTCTCTCTCTGCCCCTCCCCCGCTCATGCTCTGTTTCTCTTTCCCTCCCAAAAAATAAACATTAAAAAATTGCTTAAAAGATACTTTATTTAGCACCCCCAGAAAGATTAGAAAACACATCATGTGGATAAAACCAAAAAGAGCAATCAGAAAACAAGAAAGCTCTTGGATAAAGATATGATCAGAAGGTACTACAAATATGTGTGAGACAGCACAAGAGCTAAATTGGATTCTCAGGGAGACATAAAAAGTATGAAATAGATTTTTACCTGTAACATCGAGCTCACAGAAGGGAAAAATATTTTCCAAGCTGTTGCCACAATTGTTCGGAAAATCCCTGCTTCCGTACTCAGTGTTGATGGACTCTTGCCATTAACTTTTAGGCCTACAACTTGTTCCATATTTGATGGCACAACACATCATTGTGAAAACCAGCATCCCTTAAATCCTGAAGACCTTTTTGACAGTTTCACTCCTCATATCACAGCCAATGTTTAGAATTAGTAACTGGTAAAACAAAAATTAGCCATGTATAAGGAGTAGAATTACCCAAGTATTTAAGAGAATCCAGGAATATTTCAATTTATACCAGTAGGTCTGGACAAAATCTTACTATCTCAGTTTTAGGAAAAGAAAGCTGAGGACCATAGAGAGTAGTGCTGAGACTGGCTTTCAAATTTCTAGCGCACTACGGAATGGAAAACAGTTTAAAGTTAGCTTAAAACCGTCTCAGAGTTTCTAAATTATATGCTTTTCAAAACTTTGGGGATTGATTCAGTTGAACAGACTTTTAGTAATAAAAAAGAAAAAACAATAGCTCCCTTACAAAATAACTTTTTAAAAAATGGTTTTATTTTTTTAGGTAATCTCTACACCCAACATGGAGCTTGAGCCCACAATCCTGAGATCAAGAGTCGCATGCTCCACGACCAAGCCAGCCGGGTGCCCCCAACATAAATTTTAAAAAGGACCCATACAGGGATGCCTGGGTAGCTCATTCAGTTAAGCATTTGACTCTTGATTTCGGATCAGGTCATGATCTCATGTTTCATGAGTTCAAGTCCCGCATCGGGTTCTCTGATGTTAGCACAGAGCCAGCTTGGGATCCTCTGTCTTCCTCTCTCTCTGACCCTCTCCCGCTTGCTCTCTCTCTCTCTCTCTCTCTCTCTCTCTCAAAAATAAACAAATATTTAGGTGGTGCCTGGGTAACTCAGTTGGTTAAGCGTGTGACTTTGGCTGAGGTCGTGATCTCACAGTTCATGAGTGCAAGGCCCGCTTTGGGCTCCATGATGACTGTGCAGAGCTTACTTGGGGTTCTCTCTCTCTCCCTCTCTCTCTGCACCTCCCCCTCAAAATAAAGAAAGAAAGAAAAAGAAATAAACCCTTTTTGAAAATGTAAAAAACTTTTCAAAGGACCCATACGGATAGTTTTAGAGAAACAGAAACAATTCAGCTCAACTGCTATGGGGCTGACAGGGATACCAACAGCTCTTGACCAGGAGTTATTTATATATATATTTTTAACGTAAGTTTTTACTCTAATTTTGAGAGAGAGTGAGCAAATGTGAGCAGGTGAGAAGGGCAGAGGGAGAGAGAGAGAGAATCTTACACAGAACGTGACCTGAGCCAAACTTAGGAGTTGGATGCTCAACCAACCGAGCCACCCAGGCGCCCCTTGACCAAGATTTAAACGTCTGTTCTCACATAAATGTGCACATTCCATATGACATTCTAGGGCTTGTGGTCACGAGTTCCCACAGAACTATGATGTCCTGTGAGAAATCACTTGTCAGTGCCTTTCACATTTTATGAGTGATGTCTGTATAAGCTCATCATGTGGGCTCTACCTCTGGGTCTGATGTTAAAGACTATGAAGACTGGGCAAGTGACCTCTCTGAGCTGTTAGACAGTCAAGAAGTTGTAGCTGTTAGTATTATTACTATTATTATAAATTCCTGCTTCAACTGAGGATAATTAAGTACCTACCTCAGAGGATTGTTCTGGTAATTACGTGACATGAGGCACTTAGCACTCTGGTGTGTACTAATCGCTCAGTAAATGGTAGGAGTTATTAGTAGCAGTGGCAGTGTTCTATCTAATGCCAAGGTTAAGTTACAAAGTCAGCATGTCAATTCCAAGTCGCATGAAGACTATTCTTGAAGAGTCCTACAAATTCCCCAAAAAGTGCGCTTTTGTGTGTGTCCTGTCCAGATGTTTTGCTTCTATCTCCGGCTCATCCTGTGGCATCCTCTTACGGAATAGGATGCCAAGTGGAATTGTTCTTTGTATTTCTTTTCTTTTCCTGCATTGGCTGGAGACGGAGGGGCGGCATGAACCCACAGTTAAATTTGCGTAAATTAAATGCAGCAGATGGGACACCACTGGTTTATTAGTATTAGGAAGCTGGCTCCCTTCGGTGTCACCTACGTGAGAGCCCTACACTTTGTTACTTTCTTGTGCTCTGAGATGAAACAGACTAAACGTTTTAAAAGGCTGGCCATGAGACTCCTTTCTATAGAAATCACAGAATTTTAGCATTGGAAAGGACCTTGAAGGTGTTGCCCAATGCACCACATGGCAGAATATCGAGCTCCAGATGTGAGCGTGCTACTTATAAGCCAGATAAGCCATTTAACCCCTCTTTCACTATGCTCACAGGCGAAATGTTAGCCTATGCTGTCTGCTTTCCAAGGTTGTGGAAAAGACTCTCTGAGATAGCAGTTATCAGTAAAGACACCAGCAATAGCTAACACTTACTGAAGGCTAAGTTATCTCATTTAATTCTTACAATACTCTTGGGGTGCCCGGGTGGCTCAGTTGGCTAAGCGTTCGGCTCGGTCATGATCTCATGTTTCATGGGCTCGAGCCCCATGTCGGGTTCTACGCTGACCCAGGAGCCCTGTTTGGGATTCTCTCTCTCCCTTTCTCTCTGTCCCTCTCTCTCTCTCTCTCTCTCTCTCTCTCTCTCTCTCAATAAATAAATAAATAAACATTAAAAAAAAAGAAAAGGAGGGTGGAACACTTTCAAGGTACATCTAAAACTGCAAGGGTCTAAATACAAAAGCTTGAAGTAAGGTCTGTTACCTATACACCATAAAGTAAATTATTTCGAGAACAAATCCTAATGAAGTCACTTGTCAAGCTCTCTGCAGCAGGTCTATTAGGTTCACGTGTTGAAGCACGCATGCCATTTCACCCATTGCCAAATAGCCCCTTTCTTTTATGTTTAATTGACAAGCATGAATGCTTCAAAATGTTCTGCATATTTCCTCCTTAGAGCATAATAAAAGGACCCAGGAACATTCCCAGTAAAGCCTGCTTAGTGCCGGATTATACTTTAATAATACATCCTTGGTTCCTTTGGTGTGCCTTACTGAAATATTTACTGTGCATTTTTCTGTAAGACCGACAGAATGTCTTTATTTTCCCATGTTTTAATTATAAATGTAACAGTAAAATTTTTCAGAGAGACAGACAAGAGGGAATAAAGGAAGAAAGGAGAAAGGAAGGAAGGACAGAGGAAGGTGGGGTGGGGGGGGAGAGAGAGAGAGAGGGAGAGAGAGAGAAAGAGAGAGACCAAGACCCTCTGCTCTAACACATTCCCAATATTTTTCATTCACAGATGCTTCCTTCAGTCCCTGTTCAGCTGCTTACAGATTTTTCCACAGTTCGTTCGTTCATTCCACAGGTATTTATTAGGCCATATCATGTACCAGGCACTCACTGTTCTAGGAACTGAATATGCAACAGTGAGCACCACAAAGTCCCAGCCCTGACTGTAAGCCCTGGGTCCAAATGCTTTTCCTCCCCCACACCTTTCTTGGGGGGTGCTTAATATGACACCATAAGCATTTTTCCATGTGTCTGCTTTCTGGTTCTTCCTTAGGGAGCTTTGATTTGGTTCCATTTCTTTGTCTCTCTCTTTTTTTAATTTTAGAGAGAGAAAGGGACAGAGCACACGAGTGGGGGAGAGAGGCAGAGGAAGAGAGAGAGAGAATCTTCAGCAGGCTCCATGCTCAATGTGGAGCCCGACGTGGACTTGATCCCATGACCCCAGGATCATCACCTGGGCCAAAATCAAGAGTGGGACGCTCAACTGACGGAGCCACTCAGGTGTTCCCTGCGTCATTTTTATTTGGATAAATAAGTGAGAAAATAGTACAGTCTACTACCAGTGGCAGAAAATGCAAATTACTAACATTTGGTAACTAGACTTGTGAGTTGAGGAATGCCAAAGACCCACAGCTGCATTGCATACAAGTACCAGTGGTTGAAGAGGCCAGGGTCACCTTGCACCCTTGAGATATCTCCAAGGTAATGACAGCAACAAAAACAAAATTTCAATAGCAGGGATCCCTGGACACTCATGCAACTCTTTACAGTCTTTAACACCCTGTACAGCAGCTTCTCAAATATGAGCAGTGTGTGGATGCTTTCTATTGGGGAAAAAAAAATGCTTCGGACCCTTGGTGTTGATTTTTTATTATAATATTACTTAAATATACGCTAATGTAAAATGAGACATACTCCTTATGCTTACAATAGTTAAACAACTTTAAAACCAGAAGGATTTTGCATATTAAATGCAAACGAAACCATAAAATCAATAAAATTCAAAATCACTAACATTAACTTGATGGATGATGGTGTTTTGCTGAAACTACATCACTTTCCCCAAGTGTATATTGGTATGTGCATTATTAAAACACTGCCTCTGAATTAACTATGATATTATCTGCCTTTGTTTGGAGCAAATACATCATTTACACTTTAGATCTGTTATTTTCTCTTGGATCCAAAATAATTAAGACAGTACTCTTTGTATTATTATGACTGTAGATAGAAATGCAAATTATGAGGCTGAAATTGCATGACAGTACAGTTGACCCTTGAACAACGCAGGGGTTAGGGGCACTGATTCCTGCACAGTCAAAAATCCACATGTAACTTTTGACTCCCCCAAATTTAACTGCTAATAGCCTACTATTGACAGGAAGCCTTACTGATAATGGGAACTGTTGATTAACACATATTCTGTATGTTCTATGTATCACATACTGTATTCTTACAATAAAGTTAGCTAGAGAAAAGAAAATGTTACTGAGCTAGAATAAACAATCTCAAAATCTGTATGGAACCACAAAAGACCCCAAATAGCAATCCTGAAAAAGAAAAACAAAACTGGAGGCATCAAATTCCAGAATTCAAGATATATTACAAAGCTGTAGTCATCAAGACGGTATAGTACTGGCACAAAAACAGACACTCAGATCAATGGAGCAGAATAGAAAACCCAAAAATGAACCCACAACTATATGGTCCACTAATCTTTGACAAAGCAGGAAAGAATATCCAATGGAAAAAAAGATAGTCTTTTCAACAAATAGTGTTGGGAAAACTGGATGGTGACATACAGAAGAATGAAACTGGACCACTTTCTTACACCATTCACTAAAATAAATTCAAAATGAATCAAAGATCTGAATGTGAGACAGGAAACCATTACAGTCCTGGAGGAGACCACAGGCAGCAACCTCTTTGAAATCAGCAGGAGCAACTTCTTGCTAGATATGTCACTGGAGGCAAGGGAAACAAAAGCGAACATGAACTATTGGGACCTCATCAAGATAAAAAGCTTCTGCACGGCAAAGGAAACAACAGAACTAAAAGGCAACCTATGGAATGGGAGAAGATACTTGCAAATGACATATCTGATAAAGGGTTAGGATCCAAAATCTATAAAGAACTTATCAAACTCAACACCCAAAAAACAAATAAGCGAGTTAAGAAATGGACAACGTATATGCTAACTAATTTGGATGTAAATTAAAAAAAATAAAATTAATAAAAAAAAAAAAGAATTGGGCAACAGACATGAATAGACATTTCTCCAAAGAAGACATACAGATGGCTAATAGACACAAGAAAAGATGCTCATCAGGGAAATACAAATCAAAATCACAAGGAGATACCACCTCACACCTGTCAGAATGGTTAAAATTAACAACACAAGGAGCAACAGGTATTAGCCAGGATGCAGAGAAAGGGGAACCCTCTTGCACTGTTGGTGGGAATGCAAACTGGTGCAGCCACTCTGGAGAACAGTATGGAGGTTCCTCAAAAAACTGAAAATAGAACTACCCTACGACCCAGCAATTGCGCTATTAGGTATTTACCCAAAGGGTACAAAAATGCTGATTTGAAGGGATATATGCACCCCGATGTTTATAACCACATTATTAAACTATGGAGAGAGCCCAAATGTCTATTGACAGATGAATGGATAAGTAAGTTGTGATATATATATTATATATTATTGTGTATATATTATATACACAATGGAATATTACTCAGCCATCAAGAAGAATGAACTCTTGCCATTTGCAAGCACATAGATGGAGCTAGAAGGTATTATGCTAAGCAAGATAAGTCAAACAAAGATGAATACTATATGATTTCAGTCATATGTGGAATTTAGGACACAAAACAGATGCATATAAGGGAGGGGGGAAGGAGAGAGGGAAACAAACCTCAAGAGACTCTTAACGATAGAGAACAAACAGAGTTGATGGAGGCAGGTGGGTGGGGGATGGGCTAGATGAGTGACGGGTACTAAGGAGGGCACTTGTGATGAGCACCGGGTGTTGTATGTAAGTGATGAATCACTGAATTCTACTCCTGAAACGAACATTGCGATGTATGTTGGCTAAGTAAAGTTTAAATGAAAACAACAACAACAAAAAGAAAATGTTATTAAGAAAGTCATAAGAGAAAATCCATTTCCAGTGCTGCACAGTATATTTATAAAAAAAAAAAAGGGGGGGCGCCTGGGTAGCTCAGTCGGTTAAGCGTCCGACTTCAGCCAGGTCACGATCTCGCGGTCCGTGAGTTCTGAGTTCGATCCCCGCGTCGGGCTCTGGGCTGATGGCTCAGAGCCTGGAGCCTGTTTCTGATTCTGTGTCTCCCTCTCTCTCTGCCCCTCCCCCGTTCATGCTCTGTCTCTCTCTGTCTCAAAAATAAATAAAACGTTAGAAAAAAAATCTGCGTATAAGTGGACCCGCGTTGTTCAAACCTGTGTTGTTCAAGGGTCAACTGTACTTGTTTATGAGGTGGCCACCCACTTAGTACAATTCTGGGAGACAAGTTGAGGACCACAGGTTTAGAAACACTAGTGATCAAGAGCATAAGCTTTGGAGTCCACCAGATCTGAGTTTGTACCCTGGCACTGGCGTTGCCACTTTCTAGCTGCTCCTTTTGACTCAGACAAGTTATTTAACCTCTCTGTTCCTCAGGGTTCCTCCTCCATAAAATGGAGATGATAATAATAGTCCTTTAATTTTGCCAGCAGAAACAGACACCATGACCCACTTTCTAGACATGCATGATGTTGAAGCCTGAGACTGTAGAGACACTTCTGAGCAGCTCTAACTTATTTCGGAGCTCCTCTGTAACTTGAGCACTACACGGAGTTGGGCAAGTTGAAAAACAAAATGTTTCTCTGGCCTCCCACTCTCCCCTCCCGATATCTGCATTCACTGTCCCAGGTTCACGCTTAGAGAGGGAACGGAAAATATGATTGAGCCTAAAAGGGGAAACAACTAGCAATGCCAGTAAACGGACAATCGAGACTCAGCTGAGGCCATGCCACAAGACAGCTGTTTTTATCTGAAGCCCACCGATAAGGGCTTGCTTTTTTGCTTCCTGGTCTGGCATGAATCCCTTGATTCCTGAGGCCCCCAAGGTTGAAAATAGCCTAGCCACCTGCCAATGGTCGGTATATTTTTAGGACCAGCAGGATTGGAAACAGGGCTCTGTATGCCTGGAACTCGAGCCAGGCTGCTGGGTGGGTCTCTCACCTCCATTGGGTCACTAGGTCCAGAGCTGTTGGATCAAATCCAGCCAGTCACGGAAGAGAAGAGGTGGTGATTTATCTCGTGAGCGATTTCTCCAAGTCATTCGCCCAAACCAACATAGTCCTCCTAAGCAAACACACATTCACAGAAAGGGAAGACATGAATAAATGAGAGTAGAACAGGAGGGCCGCAGTTAATCTGGGAGATAGAACACATTTCTAAGAAAGTAATAGGATTAAAGCTAATTGTACACAAGTGTTCATGGCAGCTTCAAACTAGAAACAGCAGCTTCAAACTAGCTTCAAACTATAAACAGCAGAAATGCCCACCAACTGGTGAATGGATAAACAAGCTGTGGTAAGTACATACGATGAAATACTACTCAGCAATAAAAGGGAATGAACTATTGATACACACGACAACATAGGTGAGTCTCAAAATAATTACGCTGTCAAAGAAGCCAGAGCAAAATAAAAACAACACGCTGCATGATCCCGTTTATGTAAGTCTTTAAAAAAGGCAAACTATGTATATTAAATATGTACAGTATTTTGTATGTCAATTACATCTCCGTAAAATCATTTAGAAAAATTTTCATTCCAGTTGAGTTCACGTAGTGTCATATTAGTTGCAATAAAGTCATTTTTCTTTTTCTTTTCTTTTAGAGAAAGAGAGAGTGAGCAGGGGAGGGGGCAGAGGGAGGGGGAGAGAGAGAGAGAGAGAGAGAGAGAGAGAAACTTGAGCAGGCTCCACGCTCAACATGGAGCCCAATGCAGGGCTCGATCCTACGACCCTGAGATCATGACATGAGCCGAAATCAAGAGTCAGATGCTCAACCGACTGAGCCACCCCGGTGCCCCCGAGTCATTTTTCTAAAATGCAAACTAATCTGCAGTGACAAAAAGCAGATGAGTGGTTGATTGGAGAGTGGGGGGAAGCAGGGAAGCAGGGACTAAACAAGGTCATGAGGAAATTTTGGGGCGGATACATATATGTTCATTGTCTTGATTGTGCGGATGGTTTCACGGTTGTGTACATATGTCAAAACGTGTCAAACTGTACACTTGAAGTAAGTGCAGTGTATTGCACACCCATTATACTTTAATTGATCTATTTGGAGAATATGGTTTTTAAATTGACTTTGGCCCCCGAAGGATGCATAGTGGGAAGTCATGGTGCTGATGTGTAGCATAGGGTGACGTGGGAAGAGAGCACTCCGGGCAGAGGGAAGGACACGCGAAGTTTCTGAGTGGGGGACCGGGGATTGACACATCTGAGGAGTTCAGAAAAGTTCCGTCTGGAAGGAGTTGAGAGATCCAGGGGGAAAGTGGCAGGAGATGAGGTGAGTGAGGGCAGCAGGGGCTGGGTCGCGGAAGGCGGCACGTTCATCTCTTCTTTTAGCCAATGTTTGCTGAGTGCTTCCTATGCGCCAGGAGCTCTTCTGTTAGGGACGGTTTCAGTTTTCTAGGGCTGCCATAACAAAGCACCTCAGGCCGGGGGGCTTAGACCGCAGAAATTTAATTTCTCAGGTTTCTGGAGGGAGAAGGTGGATATCGGGGCGTCGGCAGGGTTAGTTGCTTCTCAGGCCTCTCTCCCTGGCTTGGAGATAGCTGTCTCCTCCCTGTGTCCTCACGTGGTGTTCCTCTGTACACATCTGTGTCTTAATTTCCTCTTCTTGTGAGGGTACTAGTCATGTTGGGTTAGGGCCCACAAATGTGACCTCATTTTACCTTAGTTACCTCTTTAAAGGCCCTCTCTCCAGTACGGTCACGTTCTCTGGTACTGGGGGTCAGGATTTCAACATACGAATTTTAGGCGGGGCACACTTCGGATCATAACAGGGATAAAGCTGTGTACCCAACAAAGATGCAGGGTCTCCTAGAGGGGGTCTCATTCTACAGGTGGGAGACAGAATAAACAACAGTCATAATAAAGTACACGGACTGTTGGAAAGTGATAACCACGATGGGGGTAACAGAAGGTGGAGGGGGGACGGAAGTAAAGGAGAGTTACAAGTTTTGTTTTTTGTCCTGGAGGAAAATGGGAAGCTATCGAAGGGGTTTACACGGCAGCGTGACATGGTGTTTGTTTGTTGAAAAAGATCACTCTGCTCATAGAAAATAGAATGAAGACTTGGGGAGGCAGGTGGGAGAGTATGGCAATAGCCCAGATTCAGGGTCATACCGCCCTGAATTAGGGTGGTAGTAGGGGATGGGATGATGTGAATAGGTTTAAGATATGTTAAGAAAATTGAACCAATAGGATTTGGTGATTGACTGAATGTGGAGGGTGAGGAAGATGGACTCAATAAGGATGATTCCTAGGATCGGGTCTTCCATAACCAGCTGGATGATGGTGTCATTCACTGGGATCAGGAACACTGAAAGACGACCTGGTTTGGGAGAGAGGATCATGAGTTTGATTTTGGATGTGGTGAGTAAAACGCCTGTATTTGGATATCCCAAGTGGAGATATCCGACGGTCAATTAGATATGTGGGCCTGGGGGTGCCTGGCTTGCTCAGTCGGAAGAGCATGTGACTTGGTCTCAGGGTTGTGAGTTCAAGCCCCACGTTGTGTGTAGAGACTACAAATAAATACAACTTAAAAAAAAAAAAAAAAGATACGTGGGCCCGGAGGTCAGAAGAAATGCATGGACTGGAGGCATAGGTCTGGGAACCAGCAACATAGAAATAGTAGAGGCAATGGGAATGGGTGAGATCCACCATGCCTGGCAAGACTACTTTATTTCTCTATTCTACTTGCTTTCCCGATTTCAGCAATGACAACTTCACACTTTCTCCACCTTCTTCGAAACTCCTACTACCCCTGCTCAACCAACACACAAACACACCACCTCCATCATCAACTGAGTCCCAGATCCCAACCTCTTCTCCTGAATCTTGCCCACTACTCCCTCTCTCTTCTGTATCTTCAGTCAATACCTCTTAATTTTCTCCATGCCATCATTATTTATACATGCTCACGCCTTGCACGTGTCTAGAACAATTTTCCTTGACCCTACTTCCCCCTCCAGCTATTATTCTATGTTTTCCCCTTCATTGTTTTTTTAAAATGTTTATTTATTTACTTTTGAGAGAGAGAGACAGAGATGAGGGGAAGGGCAGAGAGAGAGACAGGGAGACAAAGAATCCCAAGCAGGCTCTGTGCTCGAACCCACAAATTGTGAAATCATAACCTGAACCGAAATTAAGAGGTGGATGCTTAACCGACTGAGCCACCCAGGCATTCCTCTTCATTGTTAAACTTCTCCCAAGAGCTGTCTATTCTCACTGCTTCCCTTTTCTTTTTCATTCGCTTCTCAACCTACCTTAACCTGTATCCCACCCCCACCATCCACCGAAATTTTTCAAGAAAGATGGCAGGACCTCCATGTTCCTACATCTACTGGGAATCGTTTGATTCTGATCTTTGATATCTCAGGGGCATTTGTCACAGTCGATAGCAGTTCAGAACAAAGACTGTTCTCTGAAAGTACCAGACGCACACTATTAATTTATGCAAAAAAGTATCTGACAAATACTCAAGTCCAAATGACCACAGCTTGTCATTCTTTCAGGTGAAAGTCAAGTTACATGAAGAAAGCAGCGAGTGGAGTTTGCAACTCCACTGAGCCAGTTCTGTTTTTTTGAGACTACCATCATACTTTCTATTTTTAAAAGATTATATTTTGGGGGCGCCTGGGTGGCTCAGTCAGTGGTTGAGCCGCTCAGTCGGTGGTTGAGCGTCCGACTTCGGCTCAGGTCATGATCTCACGGTCCGTGGGTTCGAGCCCCACATCGGGCTCTGTGCTGACAGCTCAGAGCCTGGAGCCTGGTTTGGATTCTGTGTCTCCCTCTCTCTCTGCCCCTCCCCTGCTCATGCTCTCTCTCTCTCCCTTTCAAAAATAAATAAACATTAAAAAATGTTTTTAAAAATGTCCACACAGGAACAAAAAAGACTACTATTATGCAAATAGTTTTGACCTTGTGGGACTTTGGAAAGGGACCTCCTGGGGACAACAATTTGAAAATCATTCTTTTGGATTCACCAAAGTTTACCCCTAAACTGATGAATCACATTCCCTGAGAAGTGGATAGTGGGAAACAGTGGGTTCTGTTAACATGGAAGAAGGAACAGGATCGGGTTGATAGTGTTAAACAACAAAAATTCAACTGAGTAAACTCAAGGATGTAATTGGCTTTATTCAGCGATTTCATGAATCAGGCAGCATCCCTTCTAGCAAACAGAAGCATGCTCCGGGTAGTAATACAAAATGGAAGGCTTTTATAGGCAGAAATGGGTGGGACAAGGAAGTAATTAGCAAAAGAAGAAAAGATTTATTCCAAGCAAAGTCACTTTTATCGTGCAGATTACCTCACTAGTGCTGATCAGGACATTCCAGACTGATTGGTTTAAAACTCCACTCCCGGGAGAGGTTGAAACTGTAATTAGGTGTTAAGGCCTGGTGGAGCTTAACATAAGTGACTTCATTTGGGACCTTTGGGCTTTTGTTTCTTTCTAACAACAGCCACTCAAACGTCCCTTCATTGTGAAACAAAACCAAACAAAACAGGTGGTGTGGGATAATTAAGGGAACAATGGCCTAATGAGATGTTTGAATTAAGATTATTTCTGCTGCTTACAAGAGTAATCTAGAGCAAAAGTGTTGGAGTGGGTGGCTGAGTGGAGGAGCGGGGTCTTTGGAAACAAGGAGATCAAAGGTAATGGGTGGGTTGGCCATGTGGACATTGGAGGCCCCCAGGAAAATGGCGGCAGGGCTTACAGTAGTAAGGAAGACTAAGAGCCAGTCGTTAAAGTCTCCAGTGGATATAGAAGAGTGGCCAGAAGTTAAGTCAGTCACAGGGACCAAGATGAGGAGGCATTAGCACAGCTGAACAGAATGGACTTCAAAGGAGGGAGCAATGTTTGACAGCGGTGTTCCCCAATGTGGAGGACACTAAACGCACCTCCCAGCCTATGGACTATGTTGTGTTGCGAAGGCTGCAAGGGAAATGGTGCCCTCAGAGGGAAATCAGGTTTCCATTAAGGTAAGGGGGTGGTGGGGCGCCTGGGTGGCTCAGTCGGTTGAGCCTCCGACTTGGGCTCAGGTCATGATCTCATGGTTTGTGAGTTCGAGCCCCGCGTCGGGCTCTGTGCCGACAGCTCAGAGCCTGGAGACTGCTTCAGATTCCGGGTCTCTCCTTCTCTCTGCCTCCCCCCCCCCCACCCATGCTCATGTTCTGTCTCTCTCTCAAAAATAAATAAACATGAAAAAAAAAAAAAAAAGGTAAGGAGGTGGAAAAAATTCAGAAAAGGTGTTGAGAATATAAAGAGTGATAGTTATGTAGCGGCCATTCCAGAATAGGCATGATGGAAGTTTTTGGTTGCTGAGAGAAGAGTAGAACTTTGGGTAACAAGAGAAGAAACAGTATTATGTTGAGGAGTATACTTGGGAGATGGGGGAGAGGGAATATATGACGAGAGAGACTTAGATTTGGGAAAACACCTCTGAAAATAAGTCTGTAACTACCCTAGATTTAGCCCTGACAGCCTCGGGGAGGACCAGACTATAAAAATTAATAAAGGGAAATCTCACTAAACTAGGGTCAGGAGGTTGGACCGGGTGGGGGTGGGGGGCTCTCCCACCCTACCATTCCTCCCAATTACAGGCTCAACAGGAAGAGAAGGACCTTGCACATGGCTACTGCTTTACTACCCCAGCAGGAGGAAGGAAGTCTTCCTCTTCCCCTTACACCCCGGCAACAGCCCAACCAATGAGAGGCAGTCACAGCTCAACCAATGAGAAGCCACTATACTTCCAACTCCCAGTTTACTCCAATGGACTTCTTGTTTACAACCGCCCTCCCAACTGCCCCCTTTCCTCTATAAAAGAGCCTTCCTAAGCTTTGTTCTCCGGACTTGCCTATGGTTTTGCTGCAGCTTCCTTGTCCCAGATTGCAATTCTCTGCTATTCCTGAATAAACACATCTTTTTTTTTTTTTGGCTGGTAAAATAACTGGCAGTTTATTTTTTAAGGTTAATAAGACAGACCTCCACGAATTCAGCCTAGATTTGGAGAAAGAGGCCATGAGGTTACCAAGGCCTGAGGATTTTGGGGTGGGATGGATGGGAACTGACAGGCTTGTATTTTGTTAGACTGAAGGACACTTCATTTGTTTTTTCAGAACAAAGGAATATCTGCCTCAGAGAAGTATGCAAATTCATACCTCTTAAGAGATGGAAATGTTTCCAGCTTTGAAATTAACTTGTCCTGTTTCTAACAATCTCATTCAAGTTATTTAAAATTGTAGGGGCTTCTGCCAGAGCACTTATTCAGTTACAACAAATCACCATTAAGTGCTATAAATTGTTTTAAGAAAGACTATGAGACTATTGTCCTCAGTGGGACCAAAAAGATCCAGGATTGTTCTCGGTTTAAATATTTTAAGATAGTGCTCCAACCTACCAAACAGACAAAAAGGATTTGTTACCTATATCTAAATCATCTCTACAGATTTAGCCTGAATAAAGTCACTTGGTTTGTCATGATGCTTTAACGTAATATGACCACAACTAATTACTTCCATAGTGGTCAGTGTTACCTAAAATGCTGCTGCACTGGTAGATGACTAAAGGCAAGGAAGTGGTTTGCTTTCCTGATGAGTAAATTACCATAGCCGTGTTTTCTTGCTTATTTCCAGAGGCTTGCTAATGTGGCCACAGATGAGTAGCAAAGAACCCAAAACTCCTTGGTCCTTTGCAATCACAAACAGACAGGCAATCATGGGCTCTCCATCACTGCCAAGAATATACAGTTCCGGAAGCTTGAATACCACTGGCCAAAGTGTATTTTGATGACATCATCATTTGTAATTTTGTTCTTATGGGTTAAATATAGTTTTATTTGGAGGTTTTGCTTCAAAGACTAGGCGCTTATTTGGGTATGTATAACCAGATTAAACCAGAATTGGCTTCATTTTTTTTTTTTAAATGTTCATTTATTTTTGAGAGAGAGAGAGAACATATGAGAGTTGAGAAGAGGGCAGAGAGAGAGGGAAACAAAGGATCCGAAGCAGGCCCTGCGATGACAGGACAGAGCCCAATGCCGGGCTCAAACTCATGAACCATGAGATCATGACCTGAGCTGAAGTCTGACACTTAACCGACTGAGCCACCCAGCTGCCTCCAAACCAGAATTGGCTTCTTAAACATGGACTGTGCGTGTTTTCAATGTTGGAGTTCATTTATTTAGTAACGTTACTCATCCAAATATATATCTAAACTTTGATTTTACTCCCAATGCCAACATTAAAAATAACTTTCATGGTGTTATATAGAGAACCTAAACAGTTATATAATCACTCCCATTTTACAGATAAGAAAACTGAGGCTATAAGAGGCAAACTTGCCCAAGGTCACACACAGCTCGGCAAGGGCCAGAGATGAGGTTTTCACCCAGATCTGAATGCTTCTTGTCAATGCTCTTAACCACGGCACTGCAGCATAGTGTGCCTGCCTCCTGTAGTGGACATTTGGAAAAATACTTAAAACTGGATTACAGGGCTGTCACTTTTGAAGTACGAAATCCCATGGTCTGGAGTGAAGTATAATTACATACAAGCTACGTCTTAAGTATGTGTTTTGCAGGATCTCCTTGCCATGGTTTACTCATCCCAGTCGTTAAACTCATCTGTGCGTGTGTGATGAAATGTTCCCAGATGTGCTGTGGCGTGCGTGCTTACCTTAGAAACATTGTTTTCAGGTATATTAGTGCAGTCTGCCTTCCAAGTTTGCCCATGAAGTGAGCAGATGAGCAGGTGGGTGTGACAAGTTAAACATCTGGGAGCCCTGATGAAATTTTAGGTGCTGCCTTTTGGCATGTTCCTTCAACAGGGTGTCCCCAAAGTCTAAGAGCAGCTTAAAAAAATATATATAAATATATTTTATGGAGTACCTACCAGCTTACTAGATAGAAAAGTCCCAGATTGGCCTGCCATTGATGAGAGAAGCCAAGGAGTTAAGCATGAAGCGTTGGGTCACAAGGAGTGCAGGCTTTGGAAAGGAGCAGAGTAAAAAGGTGAAGACAGCAGGAGAGCAGGAAGCTACTTCGTACCATGTGGGATCTTCCCGACAACCCTTAAAATTTTCAGCAAAGTTACCGAATTTGGAAAATGCTGAATGTGTCAGGATTTCATGTGGGAAGTGGTGAGACCCATCTGGGTTTGCTGTGGGAACCATGTTTCTGTGCTCGATTCTAGAAGAAACAAAATGGCACATACAAATGTCAGAGAGCACAGAGGCGCTGATGTATGGAGGATGTAAAAGCATGGAGATCCCCCGGGAGGGTCCTGAGATATAAGCTGGAATCGGGGGTAACCTAAGCCAGCGTCTGGGCTATCCCACCATTAGATAGTATGGACCCCCCCTTGAGTTTTTGTTGTCGACTTGACCAGTGTCGATAGCCCGTGGTTTTTATTTCTTCTTTCATCATCTCTCAGATTCTCCATAATAATAAGTAACATGTCCTAAAGGCCTTCGATGCTGTAGTCTCTTTATAAGCATGCATTATTTCCTCTCTTCAGGCCATCTGAATGAAAGTTTTACAAATGAAGGATTTGAGCCCAGGGAAGTTAAGACTTACCCCAGTTTCCATAGCTCATGACTACACGCTTCTTCCTGTAAACCACACCACCTCACACGCGTCATTCCACAGTCGTCGTCTACAGTCAAAAGGAACTCCTGAACTTTGCATCTTTCCCCTGAACACTATGCCTAAGACCATCTCCTTGTCTTGGTCAATTTTCTCTAGTGTGGTAAACAGAGAGCCTTGTGTAACAGTGTTGTAACCTGACAGGTGCAAAGAGTACAGGTGCCCCGGTTGCCACAACAGAAGGTAAAAATCATCCCACAGGCTCACTAAGTCACAGGCTCCTCTTGGTGTCACCGAGGCCACGACAAGCTCCTGGAGCATGAAAAATGCCCCCGCCATTTCAAGAATAAAAAACAAAATCATTCATACGCAGTGTTGACATCGAGCAGGCAATTCAATAAATGTTCTTGACTAATTGGTAACAGTAATTTTTATAATATGGGTCATTGGGTGAAGGGGATGGGAAATACAGAACCATGTTTCTGTGCTTGATTCTATATGTTTGGGTGAGGAATCAGGGCAGGAGAAAGTCTATTTCCAGGACCTCGAGCAGATATTTCTGGCCAGGCCTGCCACAGACTCGTTGTAGTCCAACAACCTCATTGTACAGATGGGTGAATTTCGAGGCCCAGGATAAAGAAAGGGATTTATACAGCTAAAGAAACTCATACAGCTAATTAGCGGGACAATGGAACTCAGTTCCTTCCTTTGCAAAAAGTACTCTAGGTGATTCAAACTGTCTCTCTTTGCCACCAAATGCCTGCTATTAGGATTCCTATTTTTTTTTTCCAAAATGAGTTATGGCAAGAATGAACAGGAGAGGAGCTCTGGGCAAAGGCTTCCAAAAGGAATAGCAACACACTATGTCTGAACAGTCTAGAAGTAAAGGCATGGCCTTTAATGCCTTTGTATGCCTGGATTTGCCATGTGTCTGGACTGTCAGCAGGTAAGAATGCAGTTGAAGCCTTGTTGATGTTCGACACTGTTTTAGCGACATCTTCCAGCCCCAGCCCCTGTCTCAAGGTAATGGGAGAGCCAAGCAGTATTCCCCACCCCTTTCAGAAGGCCTTTCTCAAACTGACCTCAAAAGGCTATGAGCAATCCGTTTCCCCCGAGTCCTAATCCCAAGATTGCCAGTGCCAATGCCTAGCAAGCAGACTGCCTCTCTCCCGAATTAGTTACCCTCGGCTCTCCCAAAAGGGAGACCATTCGCTCTTGAACAGGCAGTTGCTGACCGATGACTCTGTGTGGCATGAGGCGAGGATGTGAGGATACAGAGTTGACTTGTGGCTGCCCTCAATGAGCTCCCAGTCAAGTACGTGAAGCAGACAGTAAGCAATTTCACAGATCAGCCCAACATAAGTACTTACAATACATCAGGCACAATGCCACGTCCTTTGGATGCAAGGATGGACAAGACCAAATCCAGCCCTCTTCACCTCAGAGACAAACAGGAAAACAATGACAATAACAGTGTTTAACTGCCGTGAAAGAGCTCAGCTCAGGAGCTGGGGGGAAGGAAGTCTGAAGAGAGGGATCTAAAGGGAGTGTTGTTCACAAAACCACCGTGGCACTGAGAAAATTCTGGGAAACCACCAATTGGACTGAGGCAACAAAGGCCTCAAAATGAAAGGCTTAACACTTTGTCTTAAGTGTTGTCTTAAGAGCTGCAAGCTATATGGCCCCAAGCCAGCTTTTTAGAACTCCAGGCAAGGACAAGGAACTTCAAGGGGAAGGTTTTGCCGATACTAAATTGCAGGCACAATTGTGACGCAGGCTGAAATCTGTCCTTCTGGAGCCTCCTCCAAAGTTCTCCAGTTGTGATTTCTCCCTGCCTGAAAAGACCTGCCCCAGAAAGAGTACCAAACTAATTCATTCTGATAGGTGAACAACTGGCAAAGGCTGTGTCTCCCAGACCTGCCTGGGGATAAACCAGTCACCTGGTGTCACTCCTGACGGCACTGTTGACCTTGTTTTTCTCCTGGTGTAATACTGCGAGTTATAATAAGAAATATATATTTGGTCTACCTCCCCAATTCTGGCACAAAGCTCCTAAAACTCTCGGAATTTCCTAGGTGATGAGAGTGATAAAGGTGTCTTGATAACTTATGAACCCCCCTTCAACCACCCATGAGCTTATGTTAATGAAGTAATTTTTGGAAAGCACTAAGGACAGGGGAACCAACCACATGACTGGAAGGTTGACCCTTTCAGTCCCACCCTGCTGACCTCTCCGGATGGGAGAGGGGCTGGAGGTTGAATCAATCACCAATGGCCAGCGAGCCAATGATTTAATCAACCGTACCTGTGCAATGAAGCCTCCACAAACCTCCACAAGGACAGTGTTCTGAGGGCATCCAGGTTGGTGAACTGGAACCCTTCCACATGTCACCATGCTGGGCCCGAAACTCCACAGGTACAGATGTTACTTTGTGCAGGACCTCACCTTAAGTATCCTCTCATAGCCTCTGTAAGACACTGGTAATCTAGTAAACTGGTTTCCTGAGTCCTGTGAGCTGCTCCAGCGAATCAACTGAACCCAAGGAGGGGGTCCCAGGAACCTCTGACTTATTGCCAGTTAGTAAGAAGTATAGGTAACAACCTGGACGTGCCACTGGCATCTGAAGTGGAGGGCAGTCTTGTGGGACCGAGCCCTTACCCTGTGGGATCTGCCGCTGCCCCCAGGTGGAGAGTGTTACCCTTAGTAAATAAAAATACCCATTATGTTGCTAACAAAAAGTGGGCTTATTTAGGAACAGCAGAGAATTGCAACCCGGGACAAGCAAGCCACGACAAAAACCATAGGCAAGCAAGTCTAAGGAACAAAGCCAATGAAGGCTCTTTTATAGAGGCAAGGGGGGGGGGGGTGGGCAGTTGGGAGGGCGGTTGTAAAGAAGAAGCCCATTGGAGTAAACTAGGAGTTCCAAGTACAGTGGCTTTTCATTGGCTGTGTTGTAACAGTCTCTCATTGGCTGGGCTGTTGCCGGGGGAGGAGGAAGCCTTCCTTCCTCTGGCCCGGATAGTAAAGTAGTAGCCACAGTGCAAGGTCCACCTCTTCACGTTGGATCCACAATTGACCAACAGCGGTAGGGTGCCAGAGCTGCCCCTGCCAAACCTCCCGACTCCATCTAAGTGAGGTTTTCCTTTAATGATTTTCACAATAGTGTCAGAATTGAGATGAACTGTAGGACACCCAGCTGGTGTCAGAGAATTGCTTTGGTGGTGTTGAAAAAAAACCCCACTTTAGAATTGTTGGGGCAGAATTTTCCCCGGGGATTTTTATTGAGTAGCTCTGGGGTAGGTTCTGGGAATGTTTTTAACAAGGGCTCCAGGTGATGAATCTTCTTCCCTTCAGGCACATTGTGGAAACCATGAAGTAAAGCATTATCCTCAGGAATTTGCAATGAAGGCTTTGATTCCTAATGTGGGATCTCAAGCACACCTACCTAAGTAGTAGAGTGTAAAGGTTTTTAATAATAAAACAGAACTTAACATTTGAAGAGCATCCTATAGTTACACTATCACACCTGCTATAAATGTTACCACATTAGAACCTCCTAAGAGCCTAGTAAACTGGGTAGGCCAGGGATTCTTGTCCCCATTTTAGGGATGAGGAAACCCGCCAAAGTGTAGCTTGTAATATAATTACAGCAAAAACAAATACGCATTAAGTGATGCAAGAACAACACAAAGCCAGATGCCTAACTTTGCAACAGCATATTTTATAACACGGTATTCAAAGTCCGAAGGGATATAGAGCCCAAGGGTAGCCTGAAGCAAATAGGAATCCAAAGCCTCCCAAAGGGGGAGAGAGTTCTACATCTGGAAACTGTTATTTTCTATGTCACCATGAAATTTGTCTACACTGAATTCTCATGTGAACTGTGCCAGTTACATTTTCCACAACCACATATTATACCACAAACCAGTCTGACCTGCAAGGGAAGTACAAGCTTTGGGCCTTTTGCAATTGCAATGCTCTGCTGTCTAACCAGTTTGTTTTGGCAGAATGACATGTGGCTGGGTCAAGATGAAGACGTCCTAGTGAAGCCTTGCCTAGGCTCCCTTCTGGGCCTACTTTGGGCTTCAGATACAGTGGAGTCGAAGGATATCATTTCATCCAATTGTACTGATGTCTTTTCTGGATTAGGCATTGTGCCGGCAGCTGTGGGTCACTCTGAGGAATTCATAGTCTAGGTAGGAGAGAAAGGAAGACATAATACACAACCAGTGATTGCCTAAGTCAGGAAGAATTGCAAAGCAGAATAAGCAACGTTCTACGGTGATGGAGCAGGAATCAATAGTTCTCATGGAAGATCCTGGAAGGCTTATTGGAGGAAGTGGCATTTCTGCCGGGCCTTGAAAGAGAGGTAGGCATTCCAAAGAGAGAGAAGGGAATCCAGAAGCAAAGGCATCAGAACTTGTGGCAGCTGTACCTTGCTTATCCTTTCTGAACATCATTAACATTTAATTCCGAGCGTTCCATCTTTAACGATATTTCAAGGGGCCTATGGACAGTACAGTGTGGCTTCCTTTCAAGGGGGAGTGTTTTGGGCAGGCAGTGCTGTCCCAGGACCTGCTGTCTTCCAGGGATGCCTAGTTTATTGGGTTAGAGCATTGTGTGCATCAGAAAAGGGTTACAGAAGTCCTTCTATACCACGCTGACGGATTGTAGGGACTTGCGACACATTGAAAGGTTGTTGTTTTTTTTTTTTTAACATTGAAAGGTTTTAAGCGGATAAGTAACAGGTCACCTATACATCTTAGGTAAGATAAATCCCTTTGGTTGCAGTCTGGGAGATGGCGTGAGCCAAGGCAAGAGTGGAAGGAGAGACCCCAGCCGGGAGGCTACTGTAGAGCTCCAAAGCAAAAAGTCATGGGGGCTGCACGGAGCCCATAGCACTGAGGACAAAGTGGAGAAAGGCGGTCAATAAGACGTGTCTCAGAGGTAGAATCAATTAGCCTTGGGTACTCACGGGATGGATGGATGTGTGTGTGTGTGTGTGTGTGTGTGTGTGTGTGTGTGTGTGTGTGTAGGGAAGAAGGGGGAGGGAATCAAGCGTGACTGCCCGACAAGTGCAAAGAGAGATGAGCTGACCCTCTGTAAGAGTCTCCGGTCTCCTCAAGGGGCGGCGGGAGGGGAGGGGAGGGAAGAGGAAGGACAGGTCCTAGGCAGCAGGAAGAAATCTAGAGCGCGGATTAGGAAGAAACTCAGAAACTCCGGAGGCCAGGTGGCAGTAAGAAGGCTCCGCCCCCGGCTCCGGTCCCGCCCCCGGCTCCACCTCTTCTCCCTCTTCCCACCCACCCCCAACCGCAGCTCATCCTCGAGGGCGGAGAGAGGTGGCATTTGAGTCCTCCGGTATCCCAGCAGGCAGTGCAGCTTAGAGACGCTGACAAAGGACCGGAGGAGCAGTCGCAGCTGCTTTCCGAGGAGCCGGTGTTGCCGAGGTGAGTCCCCCCCCCCCCGTCCCGTCACCCACTTCCTCCGACTTCGGGAAGACGTGGAAGTTACGTTGGCGCGAGACCCCGCGCAAAGAATGAGCCGTACCCAACCCCCGGGCTTGGCTCTGCGACTGACGGCGGGGCTCCGCGGCGCCGGGATGCGGGTGGGAGGTGGGAGCGGGCAGATGGAGTCCTTTCTGCCCCTTCTCTGACTGTCAGCTGCCCGGCCGCCCGCGGATCCCGGCTCCGGGGTCGGGCCGGCCAGTGTGTGCCTTTTTCGTGCCCGGGCGGAGGCAGCAGGCTCGGGATCCTCCCGGTGCCTGCCCAGCAGAGTTCGGTTGCCCCGGGGATGCGACTCCAGGGACAACTCTTTGGCGGATGTTTCGAGGAGGGCTGCGGAAGGGAGGTTGACTCCCCATTCGGGGTGACACCGACCTCGCCCTAACTCCTCCTTCCCCCCCACCCAGTCGGTCTCCCCCAGCGAGCAACTGGAAGGAAATCGATGGGGCCGGAGCGAGGCGTCCCGGGATGGCCGGAGGGAGGTGAAAGTGGGGTGGCGAGGCAGGGAGGGAGAGCGAACGCCTTCGTGGAATAGTGACGGGGGGCGGTAGTGGAAGGGGTACGTGGCCTGCATCCGTCCCCTTTCCTGGACCTCCGCACGGATCCTGATGGTTGCACCAGCTGCTCGGCTGTAAACAGGCTCACATGACCGGTTTCACATGGAGCCGGCCGGTGTGGGGACGAAGGCTGGAAAGGCTGGGCCCCAGTCAGGTGGAGCTGAAGTCCTAGAACGGACCGTTTGATACTCCCTCTCCTGCCCTCCAGCCCTTAATCAATGTTCTGCGGTTTCGAAGTAACTGACATCTGCCCTCTCCGGACTGAAGTTGCATTTCTGCCCGAGTAGAGTCTAAGAGACCTCACAGCGGGGAGCGAGAGGGCAAATAATAAAAACGGTCCCGATTGTTGACCTCTGAGGGGAATCAGAGATGGACGCAGACCTGGAAAATGGGATCCTTTGGATCTTGCCTAAAAAGCAGCCCTGTTCTATCGGAATGCATTGCGTTCTTAATGTGAATTCCAGACAGAAGGGGAAAAGTCTACTTTTTCAGCCAGGGCACACCTGGAATTTAATGCATTCTTGATGATGAAAACCGTGTCCACATTTCCTTTAAGTGCTTGGAAATCTGCCTGTAAAATGCTATATACAGGCTACTGACCAGGGAGTGAACACCAACTTTTAGATTACATACATATTTGATAGAAAGCAGTGGGAAGTTTGGAAAACAGGAAACGGGGCCAAAATGTGCCTTTCAAATTGTTCACGTCTACATACCCAAACGGCATACAAGATCAAACTAGTTTCTGAAGCATTTCTAGAGCTCTCAAAAATACGAGGTTTACTCAAATACCAGGATGTTGGAAAATCTGGAGTTTCTCAAGTCTGTAAGGGGTAGTGGTGATAGATTCCCTTTACATGTAATATGTAATTGGATGTAATGGACAACATTCAGTGCAAAGTTACCCCTTGGTAGGCAAAGACAGAAAACAGAACAGGTAGCTTATAAAAGAATGCATGTTTCTCTCCTTGAATTGTTCATGCACATTTTCTTCCCCAATTTTTAATTTTTTTCTCCTGAAGTTTTGACATTTAACTCTAGTTTCTGAAAACGAGAAACTACAAGAAAAGCTTCCCCATCCTCTAATAGCCCAATAAAGTAAGTAATTTGCTACTCTTCGTTTTCTGTTTTTAAAACGTTTAAGATGGAAAATAGAGGAATTTTATTTATTTATTTATTTTTAATTTTTTTTTCAACTTTTATTTATTTTTGGGACAGAGAGAGACAGAGCATGAACGGGCGAGGGGCAGAGAGAGAGGGAGACACAGACTCGGAAACAGGCTCCAGGCTCTGAGCCATCAGCCCAGAGCCTGACGCGGGGCTCAAACTCACGGACCGCGAGATCGTGACCTGGCTGAAGTCGGACGCTTAACCGACTGCGCCACCCAGGCGCCCCAAGGAATTTTAAATGTTGCCTAAAATTTACACGAACCGATTATCCATCCGTGTTGCTCTGAATCTTGTTTTGCCACCTTGTAGTATTCTGGAAAAGCTTGCCCTACAATAAATAGATGAAGTGATTTGCTCTTTGAGGCCCTCTGTTTCCTCATCTATAGTATGAAAGTTTTGTTTTAATCTCCAGGGTGCCTGATTGCTCTCAACTTCCATAAAACAGTGCAGTTTTTGATCGGGAACTATTCTTGGACAAAATAAGTTGGTCAAATAAGCCAAGATATTGATATCAGCTGGAAAACATACGGTACATAATGAGAGGTATCCAGAGTCCTAGTAGAAATAGGAATTGTGCTCAAATTCTCATTAGGTAAATTAGCCATGTGGGTTGTCCCTCTCACCTCTCGATCAGGAAATGGAAGATTTAGCCTCAGCTAAATCCTGCCTCCAAAGTTAGAAATAACAGGTACACCCGACTTTCTTGACCTTCCGGGCATAGTACAAAGTGATTCTTTCATTCATTCCAGCTTCTTCCTGAATTAAGTGGACTGTGTGATCAGTGATGAAGTTAGGATGAAAAGAAGGCTCTAGCAGGGTCTCACCTCGTCCGTGCCTTGGTTGGTTCGATCACCGGAACCGATGCCTACTTTCAGCTTTTCAGCGCTTGAAATTTAATTTTGCCAGCATATCCAGAAATTGTCAGTCAGTCTCCAGGATTGGATTCACACTAACCAAACTCACAAGAGATTTTTATGTTACTATGAATGCCAGTTTACTGACTTCCAGTGAGAAGTCAAACTGCCCAGCTGACCGGAAGACTCGTGTGGAAGCCAGGGCACCGTTTGTTTTTGCCACTGGAAACACAGACATTGCGCTCCACCTCCCCTTTTGCTAGGGACCGTGTGGAACACTTCTTTCAGGACACGCCTAGTGAGTGGTTGATACCTCCGGCAAGGCTGCAGCTTTTATCTAAAAACCATTTCAGTCACACCTTTGTATGGATATATCCTCGGCACCTGATTGAATCTGGGCCACCCGTAAAAGATCTCTAAACTCTGTTTCCTCTCCATTCCTACTGCCTTCATCTGGGCCCTCGTCTCTTCATGTCACATTCAAGCGTTGTTTGTATTTTCAAGCGTTGTTTGTATTTTCCTGTAACTACTCCGGAGTTGGGAGCCGTGCTTGCCCCGGCGGCGGCAACCGGTGCTCCTGCTTGAGATCTTACCCAGGCAGTTCTCTGCTGCAAACCCGTCAGAGCACCTTCTCATCGCCTGCAGCGTGGTTCTCGAAGCGCGGCCTGCGTCAGAATCATCCAGAGGGCTTGTGAAAGCGCAGGTGACCGGGCCCCACCTCCAGAGCTTCTGGGTCAGTAGGTCTAGCTTGGGACCCAAGAATTTGCCTTGTTAACGAGATCCCGGGTGAAGCTGCTGCCGGTCCAGTACCACATGTTGACAACCACGGGCATCCAGGATCAAGTCTACACCCCCGAACGTGGCTTACAGGATTTTTCACCATCCCTTGCCACTCCCCCATACATGCTATTTTTTAACCACACGCAGTGCCAGAGCTTCATCTTAAGAGTCCCTTTCGTGCTTCGACACATGTTCTTCCGGGAACTCACCCCCCCCCCTCCACTCCCACTGCAAACTCCTATTTAAGGCACACCGTCACTTTCTTTAGGCCCCTAGAGCTTTTTAATCCACCGGCATTTTAACGCGGTCACATGATACCCTAATTACTATGTATATCTGGTTTTTGTGCTAGACGGAGTTTTTCGAGGGTGGAGATCGTGTTTCCATCCTTGCTCCACCTTCCCTAGCACAGTGCCTAGCGTATAATAAGTGCTCAGTTAATGGTCCTTGAATGACTTTGTGACTCTAAAACCTTGGAGAGTGCCGTAGGTAGCAACATAGGTATTTCATATAACGAAGTAATTAATGTGGATTAATAGGGATTTCGCTTTGAGAATTGCACATACATCTCGAAATAACGGAAGATCTTGAGATCTTGTAAAACAAAGGTTGGAAATAACTAGTTTAAGAAAAATGTGTTTCTTTAAAAAAATGTGTATTCATTTTTGAGAGAGCGTGAGCAGGGGAGGGGCAGGGGTGGGGGGACAGGGGATCTGTAGTGGGGTCTTGGCCGACAGCAGCGAGCCCCATGCGGGGCTTGAACTCGCGAACCACGAGACCATGACCTGAGCTGAAGTTGGATGCTCAACTGACTGAGCCACCCAGGCGCCCCTAAGAAAAATATTTTTAAAAAGATGCTACTGGAGGGCATCTTTATTTTTTTTTAATCTTAAAACATACACTACTCAACTTTTACAGTATATAGACTGCTGTGAAGTCTTACTTCGGTAAGACCTCAAAGTACGTGGAAAACCTAGAAAATGTGTAAAAACCAAATAGCCTAATATTTGTACAATGAACCATTTAACCTATAGTGAACAGCAGAACAGTGCCTGTGAAACACCTGACTTCAGGAATGTACCAGCCCTTAAAAATCCTAACAGACAGTACTGGAAATTTAAAGAGGAAGAGAGCCGAGTCGATGAAATGGGAAGGAAGAAGCGGTTTTAACACTGGCGAGACTAGAGCAAAAGAACTCACTGCTCTTAACTGTTTAGTATTTAGCTGGCCACTGGCAGGCCTGCACCAAATATGGCAGAAGGAGATAGTTCCTGTGCCCAGATAAAAGGGAGCGGGCCCAGGGGTGGAGCCAGAACCCTGATCAGAGTAAACACGAGAGCCGGAGAGAGGGGGTCCGTAGCTGGTACACTGGAGCCAAGCAGACGGGTCACTTCACTTGTTTCTGGGGAAGTCTGCTTCAGGTTATCCTTAACCATTTCAAACCTCAACCCACTTTCTGCACAAGAATCCCCAAGGGCCACTTACTCCATTTGATTTTCTCACAGCCTCCCGTGTCCCCCCAAAAAGGGGGGGGTGCAAATGACACTATGCCTTTAAAGTGGTTTCTGTCTGCAATCTCCATTTTGAGTCTGTAGTGGGCAAAGGTTTGGAAATTCCCACTTCTCTCCGAGTCTTCTCTTTTCCTTCTGGTCAATTGAAAGGGAGGAAAACAGAAAAAAAAAAAAAATCACACTGTGGGGGGTGCCGGTCTCCCTGGACTGATAGTGGAGAGTATGCGAGGACTTTATGTGTTTAGACTTTTGTGTGAGTGTGTGTGTGTGTGAGAGAGAGAGAGAGAGAGACAGAGAGGGAGGGAGAGAGAGAGTAGTTTACAAACTGGTCACAAGGTGGTGTACAGGCATCGGATTTTCTTTCAGATTTTCGTTCATGGTCGTATCCCTGTGCCTTTGTACAGAGGAAAAGGACAAGGCCGTTCCTGCATCGCCAGCTGCCAGCTGCACTGTCTCCCCGTAAGGCTGGGGCTCTTCGGGAACCTAGGCGGCCACTGAGGAGCCAGGGCTGATGACAAGGGAGAGGGGCAGGAGAGCGGGCGGGAGGTGTGGGGAGAGACAGCTGGGAGCGCGTGTTCTCTGTCTCTCACCTGAACCCCTGGCAAGCAGCCACCATAGATTTACTGCTCCCTTAACTGGGATCCTTTCCCTGTCTTTTATGGACAAAGTGCGCTCAGCTGTGAGGTACAGGAATGTTCCTTGATGGGGGAGACTGTTATCCGTAGACGCCCGTAGGCAAAGCTGCTAAGTGCCCGAGGTTGGGTCCATGTAGGATGCCCCCAAACCCAAGCCGACAAAAACCCCACAGAAACACAATATGGCATTATGCTTGAAGTCTGGGCCGTCAGAAGTAATCCACACAAAGCCAATGTCAGGATATGCCACGAATACAGTAAGCACAGTAAAAGATCACGTGACAAAATCAGTGAGCTCTGTATAGATCAGGGACGTAGAGGGGAGACCACAAAGGGGAAATCTGAAGTAGGCTTTGAAGAATGCAGAACATTTTGGTGTCCAGAGAGGAAGAATAAAATAAACCTTGGGTACCCATGCCCTAGTGAATAGCTACTGACAGCTGTAACTGTTCTTTCATAACCCGGAAAAGAAAGCATGCTCAACTTAGTAAGTGAAATCGGCTCTCGGTTTCTTTGTAAAACTGAAAAGGAAACACACACACATCAGGACTTGAATTTGGGATCCTCCTTTTGAGAGCTCTTCTCTCCTGGAAAAGCAGGGAGATTTTGTAGAGATGAGGGCACCTGTGACAGTGAGCGCACCGGAGGCAGGACTTTGGGAATGAGACCCAGAGGAGATGGTTACTGTACAGGGAAGTGTGGGTCTGAGGACCAGAGATTCGCCACCAGTACCCTGTGCAACCTCGGGTAAGTCCCTTAACTCTCCTGGGCGCGCTCTCCTCTTGGGTCAAATGAGAAGGGCTGAGAGCTGACATTCTTTGACTTGGTGTGTCTTTGATTTGGGGAAAGCGACCTCAACCGATCTGTAGCGAGGCTTTACCGGCTTTAGTATATCATCTCTCCCCAGAATTTTTGCACTTTATCATTTTGCGATATGGACAGAAGCAAAGAGAAAGCGTTAGTCTCTGGAAAACCATCAGTTAGAGGCAGGTGTTAGGCTTCATTATGTTTGTTGGCAAAGTCTCTAACGTTGCCCTTGGTGACCTGGTGCTAATTCCTCTCCGGTTTCCATTGGTTGGAGTTCGGGAGGCAATTTATATCTTAGCCAAGGTACGTGCGAAATGGGAACGGGGCTACAAAAAAGAAATAATAAAGTGCTAAAGCCAACGAAACACTTCTTTTCTTTAATGGTGACTGGGGGATAGACAGCCTATTCATAATTCATGGGAAAAGGTGTACGTATCCAACTCGTAGAGAGAAAGCTTCGAAATGAGAAGGATAAGAATTCTGAGCCATTATGGAGAGCTAGCAAAACTTGCGCTCCGACGTATGCCAGTGAACCTCCCCCTAGGGTTAGAAGCAAGAGTTTAGTGCTTGTTCTGTGTGGTTAACTCTGACTTCCCAGTCAGATTTATAAAGCGTGTCCTACTCCTGTGTAACAGAACGTTGCACGTTTTCCTCAGGTTGCCAGCCATCTTAAACCTTTGTTTTTCTCACTGTGATGTGTTTCTGTTGCATATAAAATCATTTTAGGGGCGCCTGGATGGCTCAGTCGGTTGAGCGTCCGACTTCGGCTCAGGTCATGATCTCGCGGTCTGTGAGTTCGAGCCCCGCCTCGGGCTCTGTGCTGACAGCTCGGAGCCTGGAACCTGTTTCAGATTCTATGTCTCCCTCTCTCTCTGCCCCTCCCCCGCTCATGCTCTGTCTCTCTCTGTCAAAAAATAAACATCAAAAAAAATTTAAAAAAATTATTTTAAAGAATTGCAGTCGTTGTATTTAACAGTTGAGGGCTTTCAGCGTTATTAAAGGATCATGAATTGGAAAACGCAGTTAACGGGGATTTGTCACACACTGTTTCTAAATTCCTTCTTGAGTTTCAACACTGGCACCTTTTCCGAATTAGGCCCTGGTAGAGTGGTTGTTTAATTCGAGTTTTAATTTAATTTAATATAACTAAATCTAATTTTCTTTTATTTATTTTTTATTTTAGGGAGAGAGTGAGCACACTCAGGGCGGAGGGAGGAAGGGACCGAGAGAGAGAGAGAGACAGAGAGACAGAGAGACAGAGAGAGGCAGAGAGAGAGAGAGACCGAGAGAAGGAGAATGAGAATGAATGACTCTCAGGCAGGTTCCATGCTCAGTGCAGAGCCTGATGTGGGGGCTCAGTCCCGCAACCCTGGGATCGTGACCCAAGCTGAAATCAAGAGTCGGATGCTTAACCGACTGAGCCACCCAGGCGTCCCCTCAAATTTTTGTTTTAAACTTTTGAATAGGTATTCAAGGGTTCAGAATTCAAAAGGTACAAAAAGTCATCCAGAGAAAACTTCCCCTCCAACCCTGTCCCCAGCCACTCAGTTTGTCTCTCCAGGGGCCGCCCTGGCTATCCTTCCACAGATACTTGACCCATGGCCAGGAAATGTCCCTCTACCACACAAGCGGCAGCATACTCTATACTCTGCATCGTGCCTTGCTTTCCCCACCTAACACTACCCTTGAAGATCAGTCCATATCCACACTACACAAAGAGCTTTCTCCTCTTTTTTTAAAAAGTTTTTTTAATGTTTATTTATTTTTGAGAGACAGAGCGCGAGCAGGGGAGGGGCAGAGAGAGAGGGAGACGCAGAATCCGAAGCGGGCTCCAGGCTCCGAGCTGTCAGCACAGAACCTGACGTGGGGCTCGATCGAACTCAGGGACCGTGAGATCACGACCTGAGCCGACGTTGGACACTTGACCGCCTGAGCCACCCAGGCGCCCCAAGAGCTGCCTCTTCTTAACAGACGCCTCGTATCCCAATGATTGGCTGTATCATACTTTATTTTATGAATCCCCTATTAATGGACAGTTGGGCTGTTTCCAGTCTTTTACTATTGACGACAGCTAGCCCTTACTGAGTGTTGGGCTTTGTTCTGTGTGCTTCACATAAATTATTTAATCCTCAGTACTGAGGATTAAAAAACCTCCACATGCATAATTTCACACAAGAGGAATATTTATGGTGGATAAATTCCTAGAAGCAGAGTCTCTAGCACCAAGGACATGTGCGTTCATTTTTTACCAGCTATAGTCAGTGAGCCAGTTTATAGCCCTGTCAGCAATGTTAAGAGCGTGCCTGGTTGCTTCCACCATGTGCTATCAAACTTTTTAAAAAATATTTTTTAAATGTTTATTTATTTATTTTGAAAGAAAGAGCGAGAGAGCATGTACGCACGAGCAGGGGAGGGGCAGAGAGAGGGAGAGAGGATCCCAAGCAGGCTCTGTGCTGCCAGCAGCGTGGGATCGAGCCCCGCATTGGGGATCGTGAGATCGTGACCTGAGCCGAAATTAAGAGTCAGATGCTTAACTGACTGAGCTACCCAGGCACCCCTCAAACTTTTTGATTTTTGCCAATCTGACAAGTAATAACATGTGTTTCAGTATAGCTTTAGTTTGTATTTCTCTTGTGAGTGAAGTTACATGGCCTTTGGTAAGTTTAAAAACAATTTGTGTCTTTCTTTCTTTCTTTCTTTCTTTCTTTCTTTCTTTCTTTCTTTCTTTCGAGAGGGCTCAAGTAAGTGAGGGGCAGAGAGAGAAAAGAGAGAGACACAGAAGCAGGGCTCACCCAAAGTGGGGCTTGTGTTCACCTGATGTGGGACTCGAACTCCTGAATTATGAGATCATGACCTGAGCTGAAATCAGATGTTTAACAGACTGAGCCACCCAGCACCCAGTATGTCAGTTTCTATAAAATGTTGTAGCATTTGCTCATTTTTATAGAGTGCTTTTTCATAGTGATTTATATTTCCTCTACATACAGTAGGGGAGTTAGACATGGCCTGTGATTGAAAATGTTCTTTTGGCTTTGCTTAAAAGTTTTCTTGTCTTGCAGTGTTTTAAGAGTTTTTATACAGTTGAATTTATCAATATATTTTGGTTTCTGGTTGTTAGAAAGCCTCAGATTATATAAAAAAAATGACCCATGGTTTCTGGTGTTTTATGGTTTTATTTTTCTACATTTAAAACTTGGATCCATTTGGAGTTTACCCTAATAAAATTTTAGAATTTTACAAGGTGTTAGGAATAAATTCAACTATTTTCCTCCCCCTAGTTGGATTCCTGGTTTTACCAACATTTATCGACTAACCTATTTTCCATAAATCAGAGGCCATCCCACCTTTTACCATAAGCGAAATTGTCATCTTAACATAGTTTCAGAATGAGATGTTGAATATTATTTAGCGAGGGCAAACTTGTTTGTTCTGTTTCTAATAGCCAAGCTTACTAAGCAAGTGATAGAGCTAATTATTTTCTGTCAAAAACAATATGCCAGACTTCTGAGAGCACATTATCCAAATAGAAACGTGTATGGCTCTTAGCAGACAGAAAAGTCGTGAAAGAAAAGACAGAAAGTCGTGGCAAGTAAAAACTCAAAATTAGAATGATTTCGCCAGATGTTCTTCAGAATGATCTTACTTTTATTGTATTACAACGGACAGTTTGGTAGAGTGGAGACGCCGGACTGAGGGCAGGAAGCCTGCTGACTTTATTGTCTCTGTCTAGTCTCTTCCTCATTTAATAACCCCAGCAAACACTTAGAACATTGCCTGGCCTACAGTAAGTGCTAAAAGCATTGCATGTATTAATTAATTCAGTATGTGTAACTAATAAAAAGTTTGTAATCTGTTATGAATTATACACATATTAAATGTTATTACTAATAGAAATGTCAATAGGCCCTTTCAGCTTGGTCAAAAAAACCCCAAACCCAAAACCACCCCACAGCTGTCATGAGCTACATGTGTGCCACAAAGTATAAGGATAAGTCAAATGATGATCCGGGAAAGCTTGGAGATTATGACCTTCCCAATGTTGTCCCTCACCTCCGCATTTCTGTGACTTGGCATAGGCCGTTCCCTAGGTCAGAGAGCCTTTCCTACCTGTGGCCCCCACCCTCCCCCCAGACACAGAAGTATATATCTTTTTTTTCTTTAGGAACTACCTCAAATGTCGTCCCTTGGCCCCTCTTCCAGGAAGACTAACTCAGGTAGTCTTGTAAATGCCTAGCACTTTTATATAGAGTGGTATGCCTCATGACAGGGGTAGATTAAATATTGTTCCATCAGTTAGACTCGAGTCTTTTGAGGTCAGGGCGCTCTGTGTATCTCTGCACAGCCCCTGACATAGTTGCTGGCTTATAACAGGTGTTCAACTGAAAGGAAAGAATAAAAACGTGTATCCATGATTACACAGTATCTTCCTTGATGAAAGTTAGAAAGGCCTCAGGCAGAATCAGCACACAGGCCCCTGATAGCTGGTAAAACCAAACAGCTTAATCTTCTGTTCTATTTCTCTTTGACTGTGTGGGAACCTGAACGCAAAGTAGTAAGTGGTGTATGGCCTATTTTAAAGGTATGCTCTACCGAGTGAAAAATCAGACATTTCCTGTGATCGCGTCGTTCCAGCTTCTGCATTTTCAAAAGCCACATTCTTAGGATGGTAGCTAACTCGGAACGTTGTTGATTAAAATTAGCCCGAGAAACAAACACAGAAACATCACACACACCAGACCGTCAGACTTCTGCCAGCCACAACTATTCAGAACATACTCGAGAACCCCAGAAGGAATCCAAAAGGTCTCTAAGTTGGAAGCAAATAGTTCTCACGAAGCCTGTGTACTTGACGTAGGAGGGGAGGCACAGTGCCACTTGCATGCCACAGCCTATTTACTGACTTTGAATTTTCACAGAAGACTCCCAAGGACTCCTTAACAAGTCTGGATATTCAGCTTCCTTTCAAGACATTTTTGCTTGTCTTGGGTTTTCGGTAGAAAAAAGATGAAAAGAACTCTTCCACCCATGCGGCCAGAAAGCACTAACTAAAGCATGGTCGAAATGAGTGTGAAAGTAAGTCTCATGTTTTTCTCCCACAAATCACGGAAACTTCCTTTGTTTTATACTTTTTAGTCTTTAAGAAGTCTGGTTAGCTCACATAAAGTCAGTTGTGACAATACTTGATTTATTCTTTTTTAGAGAAGTTTGTTTATTTAAGAGGGAGTGCGAGCAGGGGAGGGGCAGAGAGAGAGGGAGAAAAAGAGAGCGAAAGAGAGAGGGAGGGAGAATTTCAGACAGGCTCCATGCTGAGCGTGGAGCCTGACATGGGGTTCAGTCCCACAACCCTGGGATCGTGACCTGAGCCAAAATCCAGGGTCGGATGCTCAACCGACCGAGCCACTCAGGCGCCCCTGATTTATTCCACTTCTTAAGAAATCCGAGGTTTTAAAAGAGTGCTGTCCGTGATCGCACCTCTTTCTTTGAAAGAGGGTGATTAATTTGAGGTAGAAACACTTCTTTATTCTAGCATTTATGTAATTTATCATAGGTTGAAATCTTGAATGTGAAGGAGTGTGTGTAAATTTCTTTGCATAGTTTGGTACTAAGCGTATAAGTAGGCCAAGAGGAAAAGTCAAAAGGTATCTTTAAAATGATTTGGGGACCTATTTTAATGCAAGCTGAACATGCTTTTTTGTGGAGGGACAACAAATGAAAACAGGTATCATTCGATTTCCTTCTCTCTTCTTCTCTTTCTAGATTGCCAAAATGCTTTGGAGTTTTTAACTAACTGACTTAAGAAAAGTCCAAAATAGATTTGAGACTGTAAAAACAGAAGCTGCAGCAAGGGGGATTCAGTGCCAATGCATCAACAAAAAAGACAGCCAGAGTTAGTGGAAGGAAATCTTCCTGTTTTTGTGTTTCCCACGGAGCTAATATTTTATGCAGATGACCAGTCAACACATAAGCAAGTGTTGACTCTGTATAATCCCTATGAGTTTGCCTTAAAGTTCAAAGGTGAGTCTCCCAGGTCTATTTCATGGAGTTTTAACTAGTCCCTACTAATTTTTTACTTGTAGAAACTAATTTTTAAAAAACACTAATGGCCATTGTGACTTTTTCTTTCAGTTTTGTGTACTACTCCAAATAAGTATGTTGTCGTCGATGCTGCAGGTGCAGTAAAGCCTCAGTGTTGTGTGGATATGTAAGTCGAAATCACTTCCCGGTAACATGTTTTAAGTGTGTTCATATTTATGTGTTTAACTTGAAAAGGCTCTCGTCCTGAAGCCGTTCCCACATAGGCATTTGATATATTTTGAATTTCTGCTGGAAGTTTTAGTCTCAAAATTCTTAAGAAGTCCCTAAGATTCCAAACGGGTTGACCAAATACTTAATAGTATTTCATGGTGTTGGAGCTGATATGTGTGTTACTACTTCCACGAGCATTTCCTCATTGTTGTGCTTTTAGTCAGAGCAGGGTCATTTATGAAGGTAAACTTCTGACTTATTCTTTTAAATTTCTCTAGCTGTAATAGGGAATTTAGCTTTCTTCGGAACATCCTATTATAGCGGCATTTGGGAAACGAATAACACTACGTTCACAGAACGATGGTAATGTGAGTTCATCTGAAATGATTCAGCTAATAAGCCTGGAAGTTAATCTATACACACAGGAAGGAAGTGTGTGACTGCTCATCTGTGAAAGGTTATCTGAGCTCTTCCAGATAATTTCGTCTTAGGGTGTCAGATAAATGATTATTTGTTCAAGCTGTTCATATTTAATTTTCACTTTGGAGCCAGTGGTGACCAGATGGATCCATTGACCAGCTCTTTAAAAAAAATTTTTTTTTAATGTTTTATTTATTTTTGACAGAGAGGGGGAGAGAGAGAGAGAGAGCGCGCGCGCGCGCGAGCATGAGCGGGGGAGGGGCAGAGAGAGAGGGAGACACAGAATCCGAAGCAGGCGCCAGGCTCCGAGCTGTCAGCCCAGAGCCCGACGCGGGGCTCGAACTCGTGAACCACGAGATCGTGACCTGAGCTGAAGTCGGACACTCAACCGACTGAGCCACCCAGGCGCCCCGCCATTGACCAGCTCTTAATTTAAGCTACCGAGTAAACCATATTTGTTTAAATCTTCCATGAGAATGAGAAGCACACGTGTTTTTTGTCCGAACACATTTTCATCCTCTCCTGTCTGTAAGATGATATATCTTTAGAGGACGTGTTTTCACAGGTTTCTTTTGATTTTCATTCAATACACAATAAGCAAAGGACTACTCCAAAGAAATGTAGTCTCTTGCCAAATAAATGTGTTATCTTTGACCTAATCGGTTTGTGTTCTCTATTAACAACAAAGCAAAATAAATGGAATTGCAGATAACTCTCATAAAAATTGAAGTGCTTTAGACTCTTTTCAGAGGAACACGGAAGTGCGTTGTCAGCCTTCTGGTTAGCCTTCTGGTTGACAGTGGTCATACTGGGTTATTTACTTATTCAATTGCTTGTTTTTACCTGTGTGCATAGACTTGCAATTCTGAGTCTAGGTGAGGTTTGTTACGTGAATGATAAGTGTCAGTAGAAGTCGATGAGACTTTTGTGAGGAAGAAACCATCTTACATATGTCCTATTTAGTAACTTTTGCTGCCCACAGATATCAAGGGGAAAAAAATGCCATTGCTAAAAGGAATTTTCTTTACCTATGTTTTCTTTTACTTCAGACTTTAAAAACATTTTTTACATTTACTTATTTATTTTGAGAGAGAGAGCGAGCAAGTGGGGTGGGGGCAGAGAGAAGGGAGAGAGAGAATCTCAAGCAGCCTTTTCAGCGCAGAGCCGGATGCGGGGCTCGAACTCACAAACTGTGAGGTCACGACCTGAGCCGAAATCAAGAGACCGATGCTTAACCAACTGAGCCACCCAGGCACCCCACTTAAGAGTTTTATTCTATGTTGCAGAGTATGTGTTCTCATCAGAGATTTTATTAAAACATTTTTTTAAGTTTATTCATTTTGAGAGAGTGAGAGATTGCACAGCACGAGCGGGGGAGGGGCAGAGAGAGAGGGAGAGAGGGAATCCCAAGCAGGCTCTGCGCTGTCAGCGCACAGAGCCCGACACAGGGCTCAGTCTCATGAACTGTGAGATCATGACCTGAGCCAAAATCCAGAGTTGGACCCTTAACCGACTGAGCCACCCAGGCGCCCTGTGTTTGCATCGAGTATTTTAGAACCACCCATTTCCTTTTGGTCTATGCTGTGATTTTGTTTTAACATCATTAGCCAATTTCTGTATTTGAGTATTTGGGTATAAGTCAGTTAATGTTCTCTTGTATGAAATCTCTGGCTGAATTCCGTTTGACAGGCCCCCAGAAACCTAAACAGCATTTATTTTTTAATGTTTTCAGTGTGATTCGTCATAGAGACGTTCGATCCTGTCACTATGGTGTAACGGACAAATTCCGTCTCCAAGTTTCCGAGCAAAGCCAGAGGAAGGCTTTAGGAAGGAAAGAGGTTGTGGCTACTCTTCTCCCGTCTGCAAAAGAACAACAAAAGGAAGAAGAGGAAAAAAGGATAAAGGAACATTTAACTGAAAGTTTATTTTTTGAGCAGTCCTTTCAACCAGGTAGTCTTGGTTTGCTTTGAAAGCCCTTTGGAGGTCTTATGCATGTCTAACTTGAAAACAGGGAGCTAAGAATCATTACTAGAAAAATGATCTGCCCCCTTAAACCTAATTAACTACTTCCAAACCGAACTTAGAGATCTGGTACCCTAACGTCAAGCAAGAGGCCTCGAGCTAGCCTTGAAACAGGGAGAAAGCGTCTCGGCAGCAGCCGAGGCCGTCAGGACAGGGTTGCCATGGCCTTTTACATGTGTGTGGCCTGAGAATGCAGCTACCGCGCTCAATGGGGCTAGCGCAATTTGGCAGTTACATACTTTTGTTTCTGTGACTTTCCCGTATCCTTTCTCATTTAATTAGTTCGAAGAAGGAGAGAGATTGTGTTTGGCAATAGGCCAAGCTTGGTGCACCGCTCATATTATTTTGAAAAAAAAAAAAAAATCTCATTAAAGTTGAAGTTAATTAAACTAAGTAGATTATAATATCCCCTGTGGGCTATTAATTGAATCCCTCTCCATTCCTCATTTCCTTCCAGCTTAGATATTCAGAAGCGTTATGATATATTCTTTCAACATTGACACTATCCTCATATTCAACTCTTTGGACGTCAGTCCTCCTCCCTCTTAACTTCTCATTATCTTCTTCCAACCCTATTATAAGAGGAGGAAGATAAAATTTTCCATAGAAAAACATGGAAACTTTTTGATAGTGATAGATGAATGTGATAGCAGCTGTCCTTGAAATTGCAACATTATCTATGAGGAATTAAAAACAAATCTGCTTGTCAGTACATTAATTCACAGATCCCTATCAGTTTGTTCATCCTAGAGTGTTTATTTGGATACCACAGGGAGTAATGCCTCTTTGATTTACTGTAGGCAAGAGTCTTCTCTGTCCATGCAGGCAGCGCCCAGATTTTCTGCTGTACCAAGACCAGGGACTAGGTAGCAGCCAGGACCAGATTTTCAGCTTTTGAAGCTGAAAGAGAACCTCTGGTAAATGTCGCTTTGATCTCCGATCAGTATTGCGAAGTTGACTTATAAATATTTATGAAATGCAAGATTCCCCCTGTAAAATGCCTTCTGTAGAATAAGAAGAGTCATATAATGAGTGTTTGTTTTTTGAGGTTAAATTCATAAATGCATAATTGGCTCATTTCTGTTTTTAACAGACCAGTTTATTTTATTAAAAAACATTTTTTTTTGGTGCTTATTTATTTTTTGGGGAGAGAGAAAGACCAGAGCACAAGCAGAGGAGGGGCAGAGAGAGAGGGAGGCACAGAATGCAAAGCAGGCTCCAGGCTCTGAGCTGTCAACACAGAGCCCGACATGAGGCTTGAACTCACAAACCGTGAGATCATGACCTGAGCCGAAGTCAGGTGCTCAACCGACTGAGCCACCCAGGTCCCCAACAGACCAGTTTGATAGCCAAAAAACATAAGGGTTAAAAGTTCAGTTTTATCTATCTATCTATCTATCTATCTATCTATCTATCTGTCTGTCTGTCTTTCGATAGATAGATATTTCCTTTAGTTTAAAATTTATTACAGTTCTGGTGAAAATCATCCTAAAAGGTTAAGTAATTACAGCGTGTATTAATTGAGCATTTTATTCTTATTTTACTTTGATAATGATCCTTTGGTATCTGAAGTGTATTAGGAAATTCTTCTAATTGTGAAATCAAAGTAGGTAAATGAATGAGGTGATTTCTGTTTTGAAAACAAAACAAAAAAAAACCTTTCTAAGCCAGCCATGTCGGGAAGCTGAAGGAAGGCAAGCACCTTACTTGTCTCATTGACCGTCATGTCCTCGGCACCTAGCACAGTGCCCGGCACAGGGTAGTTACACAGGAAGTGTGTACGTGGCCTTCACTAGGAGGCCTGGACTTCTCATCTGGCAGGGGCTGTTGGCTTGGTTTTCTTTGTCTTACAAGGTTTCCATGGCTCTCGCCAGTCTTCAGAGCAAAGGGGATACCGCAGTAGAGCCCCATATGAAGTCCTGACCGAGCTGTCCAGTTAGCGAGTAGTTACCCCAATGTTTCTAATGTGGCAGGAAACCAAGTAAAGTTTTCTTCTCTAATAGAGTATAAGGGTGACTGATGGAGTCTATGTTGACAAAGTAGTATTTGTCGCTTCTCCTGTTTATTAAATTCATAGTAAATTATGTCTGGTTTCCAGTATGTAGAATTCTACACTTTTTCATTGAGTTTCTCTAAACCGAAATGTTGAAACGAATCGAGATGGTTTGGGGGGAGGTTTTGAACTGTCCTTATTTTTGCACAGCTTTGGCTCAGAAAGATGTTTATTAGACATATTACAAGGGCAACAACGTTGTGAGCCTCCGCGAACCAGCCAGAAAATGGTCAAAGGCTAGATCATGGAAGATTTGGGTTTTATAAATGTTATCGAAAGGCAGTAAAAATGAGAAATGTCTTCTCGAGTTGATTGTACTAGAAAAGACATAGCAGTAACAAATTCAAAAAGGAAGACAGCACCTACAGTCCCACACACTTCACAGATCTGCTTATGTAAGTGTTCCGTGTTACTTTCCAGACCTCGTCTATGTGCGTGAATACACTCATACATACATTTTTTTCATTTAACAGAAATTTAAGAGAAACCCGCAAAGCATACTTTTACAAACGACCACAGCCCAGGTTTATTAGGAAGATGTTTTGAAAAGATGCAGCTGAACCTTAGTGAGTCTGTCTTAATGATATTACTAATGAACTGCCCTGTCTATGCAGTGTTTGAGTCCGTGCCCTCTGGCTTAAGAAAATTACAGTCGTCATTACTGTTTGTAACAGTGAAAGACTGAAAATGACCTAAAAGTCCATCGATTGGGGGTTGATTAAATTATGAGCGTTCATGAGATGGGATGCCAGGCAGGCATTTATTTACAAGGATCTGATAGAATGATCGATGGTTATACATTGACCTACTAAGAGGCTCAAATATATTTCTGAGAGGAAAAAACAGTTATAGAACACTGTGTATATTATGGTCTCATTTATGTTAAAAAAAAGTTTTTACATGTTTATATGGGTATTTGTAAAATCCAAAAGGATCTATATCAAGCCTTAACCGTGTTCCCTCTGGGGGGATGGGACCGGTCAGGAAACTGTTTTCTCCATCTCTGTAAAACCTTTGCAACAATCTTGTAGTTTCAGCAAAAAAGCAATTTCCCTTTTGAAAGATTTCAAGCATCTATGCAAATGTCTTTGGAATTTTTCTAAATACTAAAAGTTCCTTGAGATGATCTTTATTGTGGGTTTGTAGCCAGCAGTGTAGTTTTCACAAACAAATGTTTTCCTTGAAAGCCTATCTCTGCAGCAGATATAAAGATATTTCATTTATTAACTAACATAAGACTTGTTTTTCGGTATTTATGCTATGGTTTCATCTCAAGCAGTGATCACTACAAAATCTGAATTTGTTTTCACCTGTGTGGCTTTGGCAAGGCTCCATTAAACTTCATGCAACAGCTAAGGTGTTAATAATTTAGAAAAGCTGCATTTAATAATAAAATGAGCAGCGTTATTTCATTAATAAAACACCAGATGGTGTTGCTGTTGGCTATTCCTTTTAATGAAAGAAGGGTGGTGCGAAAAGCTAGATGACAGAATGTACTGTTACTGGGTTTCTTAAAAATATGGCCATGAATATTGTACACATACAGCCAGAACTGTCGAATAGCAGGCCTGATCGTGTTTTTTTTTTTTTTTTTTAATTTTATTTGATCGTGGTAAGAACACTTAACACGGGATCTGCCCTACTCACACATTTTTAAGTGCACGATACAGTAGCGTTAACTATAGGCACAATGTTGTACGGCAGATCTCTAGAACTTACTCATTTTACTTTATGCCCATGATTAGCATCTCCCATTTTAAACACACACCCCCCAGTCCCTGGCAACCACCGTCCTACTCTCCGATTCTGAGTTCGGCTCTTTTAGACACTTCACGTGAGTGGAATCATGCAGTATTTGTCCTTCTGTGACTGGTTTATTTCATTTAGCGGGATACTTGCCAGATACTGCTTTTGCTTTCTTCTTGGCTGTAAATGGGGTAGAGCAGAGGACAAGAATCTTCACAGGTAGCTTTAAAACACTCAAGTAGTGCCTTTCTGCTGCTTTAAACATTTTCAAAAACGGGAGCAGGATGCTACAGTTATTAGGACCACACTTGTCTGGAGACCTACCTAAGATGCTCTCAAAAGGCAGTGCGCTCCAAAATGGAGTAGACACAAGAAATACATTGGGGTGAAACTGATTAGGGTGAGGTTGGGGGCGGGGTAAGAATGGTGACCTTTCGGCAGGAGCTCGCTACCTCATAATGCCACTTCACCACTCTATTCTGTAATGGCCCAGCAGTTATGGGCTTCCAGATAAGTCCAGCAGATAGGTCCCCATGGAATGGAAATGTTGGGGAAAGAGAGAAGTCAGACAGAACCAGAATCCTGGTGAGTGGTGGGCAGTTTATGTGAACCAACTTTGGTCTTAAGTCCTTTTCAAACAAGCAGGCTCGGGGATTTTTGTCTTTTTACAGAAAACAGAACTGTCTCTTCAGGACCTAGTTTACTAACTGTCTTCCTGGGAGTGGTGTGCATTGCGGCTTTGATGCTTCCTACGCTGGGGGATGTGGAATCGCTGGTGCCTCTCTACCTCCACTTAAGTGTGAATCAAAAATTAGTGGCTGCTTATATCTTAGGTAAGTGTTTGGAGGATGCATTTGGGTCCTATGTGTGGGCTCAGAGGTGGCGGTGGTGCTGACACCTGTTTAATTTTTTATTTATTTATTTATTTATTTATTTTTAGAAAAACAGGTAAGATTGCTTCAAAAGCATGTGTTGAGGTGTTGAGGTAACGTGCACTTTAAGATTTAATTTTTGGCTTTCACTGAGTTCTTTTTTTTTTTTGAAGGTCATTTATTTAAGTAATCTCTACACCCAACGTGGGGCTCGAACTCATGACCCCAAGATCAGGAGTCGCCCGCTCTTGTGACTGAGCCAGCCAGGTGCCCCTACAATTAGTTCTTTGTAGCCTATTGATCTAGCACCTAATACTGTATTCAGTTATCTTCATTTTGCTGACTTTCAATGGTATAAGACATGTAAAAGATGTAAAATGCATGTAGTCCACGATCCAGCATTTCTACTTCTAGGAATTGATTGTAGGGAATCACCTCGACATAGTGCATACAGTGACCTAGGTGAACACTGCAGCCTTGTCGAACCTCGTGAGCCTTTCTCTTTAAGCCCGTTCCCATATTTCCTGTTAAATTATTCTTTCAGCCATCCTAGCTTGAAATCTTACAATTCCCTTAACCGAACAGTTACTCAGTACCTGCCATGTGTCAGGGATCAGGGTTCTGGTGATGACAGACCCTGCCTTCGTGGTCTCCTGGCACCTCTTCTGAGACGCCAAGTCTTCAGTATTCTTTCAGTATTCCTTGGAATGCTCTTCTTTTTTTTTTTTTTTTTTAATTTTTAAAAAAATTTTTTAGAGAGCACAGGTGAGCAGCGGGTAGGGCAGGGGGAGAGAGAGAGAATCCTAAGCAGACTCCATGCTCAGCATGGAACCCGGTGCGGGGCTCGATCCTACAGCCCTGGGATCGTGACCTGAGCTGAAATCAAGAGTTGGATGGACGCTCAGCCGACTGAGTCACCCAGGCGCCCCCTTGTCTCTTTTTTTTTTTAATTGAAAAATTGTCTTCTAAATATGACACCCCACCTTCTGTCTGTGTCCCTTCTCTTCCTATTCTCCCCCCCCCACACACCCTTGCCCTTTATTTTCTCCCAAATGCTCCATCACATTGCTGTTAGACCGATTTCCCTTCTGGTCTGGTTTTACGGCCACCACTCCCTACTGAGGAGCCTTCAGTGGTTCCCCAAGTCCATAGGAAGAAGTAGGAGTCCACAGTTTGGCATCTAAGGCTCTCCACACTCTGTGACTTCTCTGAGCTAATCTTGTCTAGCTGATTCCCTGGATAAATCCTGGATCGGAGCCTGTTGGATTATTTATTGATTCCCCGAAAAGCTCATTCTGAGAGTCCGCTCAACCTCCTTGTGCTCGCTCTTGCCATCTTCCCTCACCTGAAATGCCCGCCGATCGCATTCTCCTTTATCATTCCTGTCAGTCTTTTAGGCTTATTTCAGCTTTACCTTTTGGGGCACCTTTTCCGACTGCCCTGGTCCTATGCAATTATTCTCCTTCTCTGGACTTTATCACTCACTTTTTTTCCTTATGCCACTTACTTAGGACTGAGCATATTCTTCTGTTATTACATTTTTATGGTTTTACGCATGGAGTCTCTTCAAAAGAGACAGGCCAAACAGGAATACTATGCTTCTGTCTCTTTGTGGTCCTAGAGCCCCGGGATGGGCTCGGAATGTGTTTGTCGATGAAGTTGGCGGGCTTTACTGATACTTGAAAATGCCGTGTCTGCTATTGTGGCTGATGTGACTGGATAAAGCGGGAGGTATTTTTGATGGTTAAAAAATTAGCTATGGCCAGACATTAGTGATTTAATTAAATCTGTCCAGTGACTGCCCATTGCTATAAATTGGATTTCTTGTGTATAATATCAACTGTTCACACTGACTTTGAATTCTTGGTAGAGTGCCTGTCCATGTGCTGTATTTTATTTGCTCATTGGGGCCTAAACAATTACTTATTGAATGGAAGATTATGTAAAATGCACGGCTTTAACTTTTCTTCAATTTTTTTCTTTCAGGTCTTATCACAATGGCCATACTTAGAACATGAGCAAGGAATTCAGTTGACTTCTGAAGTAAATTTATCTTGCAAATATGAATGTGGACTGCCTTTTATCTCTTTCACTCCATTACCATGCTACAAACTATTGAGTGATTTACAATAATTGCAAATGTATAATTGCAAACGTATAATATATATTTTAAATTACTCTATAATTTTATTTGAAGGACTCTAGCACATTATGATACAGACAGCAAGGATGCCTCTGAATTACGCCTAGGAAATTATTTGAAAAAATTCTTTTTATATCTAAACCGATTATGCAAAAGACTTTAACCATCTGTTATTTTTCTCATCTTTTTTTCTCATTTACTTTGATTAAGGTCGTATGTCCTTCACAGTTAAAGGCCTGAAAGAGCAAACTGACCAGCTTAAATGTAAAATGACATTTCCTAACTACAAACATCAATGTTCCTATGTAAATTATACCTTGTCCTCTCATTATAAACAGTTGCCATGGTGTTTCTAAAATAAGTTTCACGGTTAATGTGTGGAGGGCACCAAGAGAAAAAGCATAAAGTGCTGAGGGATCATGCTTATCCTATCCTAGGATCTCACAGGAGACCAGACATATTTCATTCATCTGGTGAACTACAGCACAGGTTGTGGTCCAGACACAAAGCATGTGGGGGTTTTTGCAACCCTCAGAATTAGGGTGACTTCTCTATTTGGCCTAAGAATTCTAAAGGAAGGTAGGCATTTGTTTAGTTAATTGGTTCACCCTGGCTTTACCTCTGGATAATGCTTTCTGTTAACAGGAGGAAAAAATCACTTTATCATTTCTTCCTAGCCCTGTGCCTGACTGTAAGCAACTAGCCCAGTCTGGGGTTACCAGATGCCGGGTGGTTTATATGGAGATGTTTTTCACCTTTAAACTCCAAGCCAAGTATACAAAATCCTTGATACGTGTCTATTTTATAACAGTCACGGAGATATTTTTTAAGTTTGTATTTATTAAAACAACTTTACCAAAAAAAAAAAAGCCCCTAAAGCACAACTATTTACATTTCTTTGTAGCGTCTCTGATCTTTAACCATATATATGCAGTTTGAACTGTTCTTATCATAATAACTGATCTTTTGACTTAGGGTTTGTTTTTTTTTAAGTTTATTTATTTATTGCGAGAGAGAGTGTGCACGTGAGCAGGGGAGGGGCAGAGAGGGAGAAAGAGAATCCGGAGCAGGCTCCGTGCTGTCAGCGCAGAGCCCAACGCGGGGCTCGAACCCACGAACTGTGAGATCATGACCTGAGCCGAAATCAAGAGTCGGACACTTAACCAGCTGAGCCACCCAGGCGCCCCTTGACTTAGGATTTTTATCTGAGAGCACAATGCCTTGAGTCTCTTGAAAATCATCTTTCAGATCTTTTTACAGAACAAACTTCTGCACCTGCTACTGTAGTATTCTCAAGGAATGTACATAAACACAAAATGTATGCCTGAGGTTGGTTTTTGCAGGAAATAGTACTTTGCTTCTAAAGTAAAAGCTACGTATACTCTTTCAGAGAAAATCTTCACTGTTTAACCATTTGGGGAAGATAAATCATTAAATGGATCATGTCTGGACATTGTGTAATGACTGAAAAGCACATAAATGTAATCTATTTTGAACTTTGTAAAAAAATTATGTTTGGAGGCTATCCTTGTTTCTCTGTCCCTTTCAAGTCCTCTGTGTGTATGTGTGTGTGTGCACGTGTGTGCATCCGCGCATGCGTGCGTCTGTGTGCAAGCGCACACGTGTGTGTGAGATAACCCGTTGTAAAGGACAAAAATTACTTTTAAAAAATAAAAGAAAATGGAGACCTCCTGAGTTTCACATTGACTTCCACATTTTATTTGAGTTACCTCTGAGGAACTCAGTTTTAGTCTCCTGTTTCCTAAAGCTGTCTCCTATTCCCGCGAGTTAAATAGGAAAAAGAAGGAGTGAGATATGTGAGCTAAAATGTATTAAGTTTCTTAATTTGCCAAGGGAATTAATTTGTTTAGATTTTTTTAATAGGTAAGAGTCACATGCTTCAAAAATCAACTATAAAAAGGTATACAGGGGCGTCTGGCTGGTTCAGTCAGTGGGGCATGTGACTCTTGATCTGGGGGTTGGGAGTTCAAGCCCCGCCTTGAGTATAGAGATTACTCAAAGGTGTACAGTAAAAAATCACTAGTCGCCATCCCTGTCCATCCCATCCCTTGTCCCCTCGGCTCCTTTCAAGTGACCACTGTTGTGTAAATATGCTTCCACCGTTTCTTTATCCAAATACATTTCTTGTGTGGCTTACAGCGTAATTCACTTATGGTATTTTTGCCATGTAAACCTTATCCTAGGGTAGTTGAATTTATGAATCTTTTATGGCTTCTGGATTTTGAATTGTAGAAAACCCCGGACCATTCCAAAGTGCCAAATCATGGATACACACACAAACACCAGTTTGAAGATCTAATGAGAATAATCCATTTAGAGTAACAAAAAAACTTAAAAAACCCTAGGTTTAAACTTAAAGTCCATAATCTTTTATAAGGCAAACTAAAAGACACTCCTGGTAAAACCAAGACTAGAACAAGTAGAAAGACATCTTTTTGTTCTTGGACATACAGTGTTGACATGAAAATTTCCCTTGTTTGTAAGTTACATAAATTTAACATGGTTCCAGTAAGAATACCAAGAGGTTTTAGTATCTCTTTTTTCCCCAGACAAGTTGATTCTAGATTCATATGGAGAAGTAGGCACAGCTAGGAAAACTTCTGAAAGAAGATTAATGGGAGAAATTCCGCCAGAAATTAAAACATTTATATAACCCCCATAATTCTAGCTGTGGCACTGGGCCATGAAGAGAGCAATCGAAAAGAATTGCAAGTACAGAAATAGACCCAAATACATCTAGGAATTTAGTATATGCTAGAAGTGTCATCCCCAAACAGAAAAATAACACACTGGTCAATAAATGGCATGAAAGCAACTAGAATGATGCATTCCACCAAGATAAACCAAATGGATCAAAGATTTGAATGTAAAAAAAAAACAACCATAAAGGTGCTAGGTCACCATGTGGGGGAATTCATTCCTTTATCATCTTGGAAGGGGGTTATTTTTGAAGACTAAATCTGTAACCAATGTCTTTCGTAGGCAGCTTTCCTCCTCTCTTTAGTGTGTCCTTTCCCAGTTTTGTAGAAGGACCCCCCCCCCCGCAACCAATGAGTTCCCAAAGTAGATTCCCAGAATCATAAAGCAGTTATGATTAATTCAACTTTAGTCTCAAGTCCTTCCCTTTCATTCGAAACCTGTCACATTTGGACAGGCTGTAATCACCGAGAACCGGGTGACTGGCAGGTGATCACACACTGTGTGCCTGCGCTACCGGGATTTACAGTGCGTTGGAGTGTGGTGGGATGGGGAAGGGAGGAACAAGATGAACCTCAGTCTTGGACCCAGTTCCGCGCTCAAGCGTGTGGCACACCCCACAAATGCTGCAGGAGTTGGAAGGATCTGAGCTGGCACTCAAAGGGGGGGCTCGATTCATATGCAGAGTTGGGTTCACAAGAAAAGGCAAGGACGAGTGTGCCACAAGATGAGGCCGGTTGTTTTGAAATAATTTCCAGGGAGATATTTGAGACCGTGATGTAGGTGCGCCATTATTTCCTGTCTGCCATGAAGGCACTGACCACGAAGAACCAAACTCTCCAAGGGGCCATAGGTATTACAGAGTTTAATCAGGAACAAGGTAAAGAAATAGTTGTCATCGTGAAACAAATATGATTCATCCTGAAAGCAGCCGGCAAACAGGAAATGCACAGCAAGAGTTGCAATTATCTGTCGCGGCAGGTGTTTGTCACCTCGAAATCGTTAGGCCTGCACAATTCTGCCACCCAAGTTAACTTCAAAAGGACTTGTACGAAGTCGGCATGGAAAGTTCAGGTTTCTAGAAGGGATTCTGGAAATGAGCGTCTTTGCTAGATATTTTTATTTGCGAACATTTAAGGGGAAAGACAGCACAGCGGCTGCCGAGAAGACGCCTTTGGGGTTTCAACGTGAACACGGAAACAGCGCTGACATTTCAAAACGTTGTTATTATGAAAAAGATGGAACATTTCCAGTAGCACCTAAAGCCCTGGCATTTGGAGAGAATACGCTTAAAAGGAACAACTTAAAATGGACCGAAAGGAAATTGGAGGGAGTGGGTTAGCCCAGCGGGAGAATGCCAAGTTCGTGATTATTTCATTAGGAAAATATTTGCTACACCTATAATCTGGAAGTGATAAACAACATACCAGAGCAGAACATTACTCTCCAGGATTAAATACCAAACAAAATAACAAAGAGTTGACCCAGCTACAGGCTATCGGGATGAGGCCTTGTCCAGTTACCACATCAAAGACCCTGCCATAGGCAGAAAAAAGAGGAATCAATTAGGACACTGGTTGGGAGAGGCTTTATACTTTATGCAACCAAGAGGAAAAAGAAATGCAAACAGACTAAGCTCAAGCTGGCTGCTTCCTTATTTTGCTCATTTAGTTTCTTTCTGACTTGCCCCCATCACTTGGTGAATCAAAAGACGTCCAAAAATTTGGGGGCACCTATCCTGAACTGTGTCAGCTCAGTACCTAATAAAAACCGGGCCCACTTCAAGGAAGATGATGAAGATTGTCCAGCTCACTCTGTGCGTTTTCCAATTTTGCATGGCAATTGTTTTGTGAATCATGGACTTAATGAACGCACAAGCTGGGCAGTTCCGGATGTGATCCGGGTAGGTGGAGAAAAGCCCTGGTTCAATAAAGTGAAAAGAATAAATGATGTTATGAGGATGTGGACAGACTTTAGTCCACCAAGGTAGAGAAAAACAATGCAAAAAACATTGTGAGAAAATGAAGTGTGAGTTGTGCTAATAGTAAGGGAAAAAATGTGCTAAATCCTGGGGTGGATGGGGAAATTACTTTTGTACAATCATAGGTCACAGAAGGCAAGGTTATGAATGGATTTATTTGCAGAATTGGAAAGAAAGCTTTCTGTCTTCTAATGAACATGTTGTTGGAGGTAATCACTGTACTAGGCAACCTGTATCTCTTGCGGCTCTCACGCTGTTAGGAAACAGGTCTCTTTTGTTTGTGGGTTTTTTTTTTTTAATATTTATTTATTGTGGAGAGACAGAGAGAGACAGAGCATGAGCAGGGGAGGGGAAGTGAGAGAGGAGACACAGAATCCGAAACAGGCTCCAGGCTCTGAGCGGTCAGCACATGAGCCCGACGCGGGGCTTGAACTTAAGAACCGCGAGATCGGGGCGCCTGAGTGGCTCGGTCGGTTAAGCGTCCGACTTCGGCTCAGGTCGTGATCTCACGGTCCGTGACTTCGAGCCCCACGTCGGGCTCTGTGCTGACCGCTCAGAGCCTGGAGCCTGTTTCGGATTCTGTGTCTCCCTCTGTCTCTGCCCCTCCCCTGTTCATGCTGTCTCTCTCTGTCTCAAAAATAAATAAACGTTAAAAAAAAAAAAAAAAAAAAAAAAAAAAGAACCGCAAGATCATGACCTGAGCCGAAGTCGGACGCTCAACCAACTGAGCCCCTTGTGGGTGTTTTCTTGATTAGACTTCATCATTTAGAACAGTTCTGGGTTCACAGCAATCCTGAGCTGAAAGTACCGAGAGTTCCCATATACCCCATGCCCCCTCCCCACATGCGTAGCCACTCCACTATCCATATCCCCCAGTTGTGCATTTTTTTCAATGGATGGACCTCCACTGACAGGTCATTATCACGCAAAGTCCATAGCTTCTATTAGGGTTCACTCTAGGTGTATATTCTGTGGGTTTGGACAAATGTATGATGACCTGCATCCACCATTATAGTATCCTACAGAATAGTGTCACTGCCCTAAAAATCTGTTGGGGTTTTCTTCTTGGAAAATGTTAAACATGTACAGAAGCAGAGAGAATAGTATAATGAACCTCTCCCACATACCGATTACCTGCCTTCAGAAATGACCAACCATGGCCAATCTCAAAGAGCCATTTTGCAAAGGCTATGGGAACATAGCTATAGGCAGATTGGTATTATGTTTGAGGAAAAAGGGTTTCTTCTCAGTAATTTTTAAGTGAGAGATTGAATTATTTTGGGGTGCTCATGTATTAAGGCACTAGCTGTGCTGGCCCCTTTGCAAATGACTAGCAGCATGGCCATCACCTGGGAGCTTACTGGCCATGAAGAATCTCCCGCCCACCCCAGAACCTGCTGAGTCAGAGTCAGCAGTTCAACAAGATCCCCAGGTGATGTGTATGTACATTAAAGTTGAGAAATACTGACTGCCTGACCTAGGCCAGACACTTAAAATAGCCTCATAACGATCCGACAACACTTCAAGGCAGATGTTATCTTGCCCAGTTTACAGATGAGATAACTGAGGCTCAGATAGATTATTCAGTCTTCCCAAGAGCTCACAGCTAAGAAATTTAGATCTGTCTGGCTTCACAGTTTTTGATTTTACCACTTAGAGCATGCAGCCTCCCCACGAGGGAGTTTACTTTTGGGGCAACTCAGTAAAAAAAGAAAAGATAACAGTACGTGTTTACACAACACAAAACAACGAGCCATCTCAGCAACAACAACAGCAAACAACAACAGAAAACCACACGGTCGGCTATTACGCAAGCAATCGCTTCCTCCACTGAAAGACCTTTTCGCTTGCCAATCCACTGTTAATGGCATCACGTAGACAGCTCAATATTTTAGAGTGGTCACAAAACAAAACAAAACAAAACACTGGAGCAGCGATCAAAGGTACTCCCCCTTGACAGTGACTGTGGACCCACATAGGAACGAGACTGCAACCAGTCTCCCAGCACAAAGGGAAGATACATTATCGACCAGAGCTGGGCAATGCATTAAAAAAAAAAAAATCAGCCAGACTGGTTTGACATCACATGGGCAGGAAGGGTAGGCTGTTGACTGACTGCTATCGCACCTTCCAACCAGCTGAGTGGTCTGAGCCTATCAGACCTGTGCAGAACTGCTTCCAGGGAGAAGGGGTCCTTAAGTGGCTGGGTATTGCTGGGCAAGGCCACAGGACATTTTGTTTTCTGAGGAGCTTTTCGAAAAGGAATATTACAGGAAAAGGTAGAAAAAGCACAATTCCTGGATCATGCTCGTCTGAGAACTCATCAGATCTCAGGAACTTCTCCCCTGTAATCCTGGGAGATGAGGCCATCTCCTTCTCTTTCTGCTGTCCTAATGACCCTAGGGACCTGCGTTAATGGGTCAGCATGGCTACTTGGTTTTGCAACGAGTCAATCTGCTGATTAATTAGCCAGTAGCAGGAACCCGATGAAGTGCTCAGCTCAAAGCCCCAGGGATCCAGTTCAGGGCACGCTGCCCTCACAAAGAAAGATCAGGTGAAGAGGCACACAAACTGGCCTGGTCACAGGCACCACAGGGTTATTCTGATTGACTCTCCACTTTACAACCAAATGACCTGGACACAACTCGCTGTTGTGAAACAGTAATCCCACTGAAAAGTAGTAAACCTATTGGCTCCACAAAGCTAATTGCCTTTATGGCTGAGATCAAATTCCTAGTATTTGGATGACTTTATTCCCCACTCTTGTTTTTTTTTTAATATTAAAAATAAAATAATATTAATTTTAATAATTAAATTTAATATTAAAAATAAAATATTATGAAATCATTAGAAGCTCTGATGATTTCATAATATTTTATGGCCAACCTCACCCTCTTGCTAAAAAATATAATGAACCCTAAGAATGGAGTCATGATCGGCCAAAAAACCCGGCCTAAGGTAAAACAGATAAGACTTTAAGAGTTATTTTAAGAATGTTTTTCTATTTCAAGATTGCTCTGGCTATGCAGGGTCTTTCGTGACTCCATACAAAATTTAGGATTGTTTGTTCTAGCTCCGTGAAAAATGCTGTTGGAATTTTGATAGGGATCGCGTTAAATCTGTAGATCACTTTGGGCAGGAAAGACATTTTAACAATATTTGTTCTTCCAATCCATGAGCCTGGAATGTCTTTCCACTTCTTTGTGTCACCTTCATCTTCTTTCATCAATGTTTTATCATTTTCAGAGCACAGGTCTTTCACCTCTTTGGTTAAGTTTATTCTTAGGTAGTTTATTATTTTTGGTGCAATGGTAAATGGGTTTGTTTTCTTAATTTCTCTTTCTGCTGCTTCATTATTCGTGTATAGAAATGCAACCGATTTCTGTACATTGATTTTGCATCATGTGACTTGAATTCATGTGTCAGTTCGAGTAGTCTTTTGGTGGAGTCTTTCGGGTTTTCTATATAGAGTATCATGTCATCTGCAAAGAGTGAAAGATTTACTTCTTCCTTACCAAATCTGCATGCCTCTTACTTCTTTTTGTTTGCTGTGGCTAGGACTTCCAGTGCTATGTTGAATAAAAGTGGTGAAAGTGGACATCCTTGTCTTGTTCCTGACCTGAGGGGAAACGCTCCCACAAAAGACCTTGAATAGCCAAAGCAATCTTGAAAAAGAAAAAACTGGAGGTATCACAATTCCAGGCTTCAAGTTAGGCTACAAAGCTATACTAACCAAAACAGCATGGTACACAAATATAAACACACAGATTAATGAAATAGAATAGAAAACCCAGGAGTGCCTGAGTGGCTCAGTCGGTTGAGCATCTGACTTTTGATTTCAGCTTGGGCCATGATCCCAGGGTTGTGGGACTGAGCCCCGAGTTGGGCTCCATGCTGAGTGTGGAGCCTGCTTGGGATTCTCTATCCCTGTCTCCCTTGTTTGCTCTATCAAAAAAAAAAAAAAAAAAAAAAGAAAAAGAAAAAAGAATAGAAAACTTAGAAATAAACCCATAATTATATGGTTAATTAATCTTTAACAAAGGAGGAAAGAATATGCAATGGGAAAAAGAGTCTCTTCAACAAATGGTGTTGGGAAAACTGGGCAGCTACATGCAAAAGAGTGAAACTGGACCCCTGTCTTACACCACACACAAAAATCAACCCAAAATGGATTAAGGACCTAAATGTTGAGACACAAAATCATAAAAATCCTAGAAGAGAGCACAAGCAGTAATTTCTCTGACATTGGTTATAGTGACACCTTTCTAGATAGGTCTCCTTGAGGAAAGGGAAATAAAAAAAAAATAAACTATTGGAAATGCATCAAAATAAAAGCTTCTGCTCAGCAAAGGAAACAATCAACAAAACTAAAAGAAAACCCACTGAATGGGACAAGATATTTGCAAATGACATATCCAAATAAGGGGTTATTATCCAAAATATATAAAGAACTTACCCAACTCAACACCTCCAAAAACAAATAATCAAATTAAAAAACGGGCAAAAGACATGAAGAGACACTTCTCCAAAGAAGACATCCAGATGGCCAACAGACACATGAAAAGATACTCGACGTCACTCATCATCAGGGAAATGCGAATCCAAACCATAGTGCGATATCACCTCACATGGGTCAGAATGGCTAAAATGAACAACACAAGAAACAACAAGCGTTGGTGAGGATGTGGAGAACAAGGACCTTTTGTGCACTGTTGGTGGGAATGCAAACTGGTGCAGCCATTCTAGAAGACAGTATGGAGGTTCCTCAAAAAATTAAAAATAGAACTACCCTATGATACAGTGGTTGCACTACTGGGTATTTCTCCCCAAATACAAAAAACACTAATTTAAAGGGATATAGGTACTCCTATGTTTATGGTAGCGTTATTTACAATAGCCACATTATGGAAGCAGCCCAAGTGTCCATTGACAGATGAATGGATAGAGAAGATTATATATATATCTATCTATCTATCTATCTATCTATCTATCACACTGGACTCTTATTCAGCTATAAAAATAATGAAATCTTGCCATTTGTAACAACAATGAGTGGAGCTAGAGAGTATAAGCTAAGTGAAATAAGTCAGAGAAAAACAAATACCATATGATTTCACTCATAGTGGAATCTAAGAAACAGAAAAATGAGCGAAGGAAAAAAAAGAGAGAGACAAAACAAGAAACAGACTCTCACCTGTAAAGAACAAACTGATGTTTGCCAGAAGGGAGGTGGGTGGAGGGATGGGTGCAATCGTTGATGGGAACTAAATAGTACACTGATCATGATGAGCAATGAATAACGTATAGACTTGTTGAATCACTGTATTTAACAAAAATTTTAAATGTTTATTTAAAAAAATTTAAAAAATCTTTTATCTCTTTTTGAGAGAGAGAGACAGAGTATGAGTGGGGGAGAGGCAGAGAGAGCAGGAGACAGAATCCACAAAGCAGGCTCCAGGCCTGCTGAGCTGTCAGCACAGAGCCCTACGTGGGGCTCACACCCGTGACCATGAGATCATGACCTGAGCTGAAGTCAGACCCTTAACTGACTGAGCCACCCAGGTGCCCCATTGAATCACTATATTGTACACCTGAAACTAATATAACACTGTATGTTAACTATACTGGAATTACAATTAAAAAAAAAACTTATTAAAAAATAAATGAAAGTAACCATTTGAATTCCAAAAAGAGAATGTTTTTCTAAACACTGAAGAACATTTTTGAACTATTTTTGATACTGTATTGGAATGTCTTGATCACTAGATTTTCCCTCTGAAACTTTCACAAAGATGTTGCTGATGTGTTTATGTAAATGACCTCCTTTGTTAGCAGGACAGTCATTATTTATCCCTCCTTTGCAGATGAGGAAACTGAGGCCGGGAGAGTTGAAGTTACTTGCCCTCCACAAGAAGGCCTCCCAGTGAGCAAGGGTCAGAGCCATGATCAGCTTCCAGACCAGGGAGTGGCCTTGTGTTCTGTCCATTTACCACAGGTTGAAGAAAAAGCCCAAAAGTAGCCACAGAAATTACCCCCTTAAAAAACCGAAGCAGCCACGCCCGTGCCAGGATCATTAAAGCAGTTGGAGATATCTTTTCACTTTGGAAATTACAAATTCCACACACAGGCTATTTAGTTAAGGGGAAAACGTTGAGACACGAGTAGCTACATTCACCTGAAGCACATATTTCAGGCCTTTTAGCCTTTGGGTTGAAAGCTGTGATGTGGACAACAGAGCCATGGCACTTGGGGTGGGGCACACAGCTAGCTGTAGTCTTTCCTTCCCTTCCTCACTGCTCATACGCTCTTCACCTAAGGGGAAGTGAGGGTTCTGGAAGGCAGGAGCCCCCACTCAGAAAGTGGTGAGCTAGGGTCCTCTTAGCCATACTTCAAGAAGGAGGAGGGTATTCATTAGCTTGCAGTGTCTCCTGGCCCAAAGTCGGATGCCCTCCCCACCACTACCCCTTGAAATCATTTCTTCTAAAGGCCACATCCTAATGGGTCTGAGTCTGCATTTGTGTAAGTGCCGCTGTTCAGTCAAGGAGAACAAGGTGCTCTTTGTGCAGAGCAAGTTCAGTTTGTGCAAAGTGGAAAGATTTCAAGACAGTACAGGGGAGAGGAGGTGGGGGATCCAAATTAATCCCAGCCATGGAACCCCCATGGCTTGACTTCTGCTAACCCCTTCTGGTCTTGGCATGCTTTTGAGTCATTATTTTCTGATGTTATGGGCTATAGAGTGCCTTGCAAAATTCTCTTACCCACCACAAGTGAGTCCCGAGGAGTTGGACTCCAGGGCAGTTGGGTTCCACGGATCATCTCCCCGGAATGACTTACAGGTATCATGTAGATAACAACAGCCTGGGAAATAAATTCCACACAGGCACCACTTACGTTTGAAAGGCCCCAACTGCTGGAGGCCAGACTATTTCATCTCTAGTTAAGGAAGGGATTTCTGGCATTTTCTGTGAGCCTTCCAGGCCTCCTGCATCTCATCCCACTCACTAGGTAAAAGGGTGGAAAGAGGAGGTGCTTGTTTGAGATAGAACAGGGTGTGATGGGAAAATCAGCACAGGAGAGGGCCTTTTGTAATATTTAGTGTAAGGGTAAAAGTTTTGACAGTTACTAAATAAGTTTGCAGGAGGAAACAATGTCCTTGCTCTAAATATTTATATCACATACTGCGATATCCATAAGATCCTGAAGAAGGTTCTGGTTTGCATGTTGTAGCAGCTGGATGGACACTTGGAAGAACTGTAGAGGGAAATTGGGCATGGAGTGGGAAATGGGCTGGAGAAGTCACTCCTTCAAGCCTGAGATTCTGTGAAAACTGGAGATGCCAATCCATTTTCGTAAGGGAACTGTACTTTTTAAAATACAAGCTCTTTTTTTTAATGTTTTATTTATTTTTGAAAGAGAGAGCACGAGTGGGGGAGGGGCAGAGAGAGAGAGGTAGAGAGAGAATCCCAAGCAGGCTCCCCGCTGTCAGCCCAGAGCCCGACACGGGGCTCGATCCCACGAACCACGAGATCATGACCTGAGCCGAAATCAAGAGTCAGACACTTAGCTAACTGAGCCACCCAGGCGCTCCTTTAAAGTACAAGACTATAGAGATGGGAGAATAAATTAATGGTTACCAGAGATTAGGGATGGTGATGGGGGTAGGGGGCAGGGTGGGTGTGACTACAAAGGGGTACACAGGGAGATCTTTGTGGTGATAGAATAGTTTTCCTCTTGATTGTGATGGTGGCCACACAAATCTACACATGTAATGAAATGGCATACAACTATACATACACATTGTACCTATATCCATTTTCTGGGTTTTATATGGTACTATAATTATGTGTGATGTAATCACTGGGGGAGACTGGGTGAAGGGCAACTTCCTGTGACTACATACTTATTTCAAAATCAAAAGTCTTAAAGGGGCGCCTGAGTGTCTCAGTCTGTGAAGCATCCGACTTTGGCTCAGGTCACGATCTTACAGTTCGTGGGCTCAAGCCCCGCATCGGGCTCTGTGCTGACAGCTCAGAGCCTGGAGCCTGCTTTGGATTCTGTGTCTCCCTCTCTCTCTGCCCTCCCCTGCTCATGCTCTATCTCTCTATCAAAAATAAATAAAATTTTTAAAAAAGTTAAAAAAAATCCGAGCACAACTCTGCATTTCTTGTAAGTGACCTACAAAACCTTTCATTTATCCCATTTTTCTTTTGAGAGAACCCTCCCCCCACCTCCCCTCCCCCCATATACCATAACTCTTTGACTCTTGAGAACTAAAACTACAGACTTAAGAAACTTATTCTTTTCACTGGGTAGAGAAAAAAGTCCGAGAATGTGTGTGCCCTTCTTTTACTTTAATCTACAGATCTGATGTTTCAGATGAAGGCTATTTGATTGGCAACGCCTTGAGCAGACTGGGAAGATTCTGTATCTGACTAAGCCAGCTCTTCTCCCTGCCGTGGAAAAAAAAAGCAGAAACACGTTCAATTCCTGCCATGCCTTCTATGTGAACAGAAGCGTAAGGGTAGGAAAGGAGGGAGAGGGGAGGCCACGGGGGGTGTGGGGTCTTGTGGTTCTCAAAAGAGAGGCTCCTCTCGGCTCAAAGGGGGCTGTGCTTCTGGGTTGAGAAACGTGGCGAAATTGTCCCACAAGGTCAGGCACTTGGAAGGTTAACAGTTCAGCCAGCCTCAGAGAGGGGGCAGCTTGAGTTGAAGGTAGAAATGTGAACTGGCTTCTCCTCCCCACCTTCCCAAGTACACCAGAAGAGAAGATGGACGGAGCCTGAGCCCTTCAGTGGGAACAGGTGGTTGTAGTGGGCAAGTTATAAAGGGATTTGGTATGGGAGCACCTGCTGCAGGCTGTCAATTTCCTGACACAGTCTTATCTCCCAGAGGCCCCATCCTGGCCTTCCTAGATTCCATGCATCTCACTGAAACTTCTTGAATGCATCTCATCTGGCCCATGCAAGCAAGTGCTTGCCTATAAGCCATCTCATATTATTCTCTTTTGTTGAGTCACAGGCCTGCTGGGCTTGAAGCCTGGTTCTACCACTTACTAGCTATGCGATCTTGGGCAAGTTGTCTCAGCCTCTCTGTTCCTCAGTTTGCTCATCTGTTATATAGGGGTAATATCTGCCTTCCCGGGTTCGTCAAGTGACTGGCACCTCATAGGTGCTTAGGAAGTGTCAACTTCTCTTTGGTCACTGTTTCCCATGTGGATGCCCACATGGTTCCCTTAGACTGGAAGATCCTTGAGAGAGCTTCCTTCTCTTCTTCCCCCACCTTCACTCCAGCACCTAGCCCATGGTTGGGCACACAGCACATTGTTACTGAGTCCTTGTTGGATGGAGCTTTCCCGGCTCCCTCAGTGATGCTGACGGAAACCCAGAAATGGGCACGAGGGAATATCAATCTTCCATTTCTGAGTATGAAGGTAACATGTTGAATTCTTTACTTCCTTGATATATTGTTATAGGAAAACTGTCCCCGTGATGAGGCCTGCCTTTAGTGCAAATATAATTTTAGACAATTATGTAGCTCAAGTAAAATTAAAGCCAATGCCTCAGTATCTTGACAAAATGGCCTCTTGATTGGTGTATCAGAAGAGGAGCAGGAAAAGAAATCAATTAGGCTGGCATGCTCATTACCACAGAATTCAGAAGGTTATTAAATATAGCAACAGAATCTGGAATTGACCTGGTCAGATCTATACTTCATTGTCTTGGGACCACACCTCAGTCTTCAGTCATTTGTGAGGTACAGTGGAAAGAGTAATGGATCAGGAAATGGAGACCAGAGATACCGTCCCAGATTGAGTCATTCATTCACTCATTCAGGAAACAAATATTTACTGAAATTTAGTATCAGTAGTTGTGTGACTTTTTTGAAGTCACTTCATCTCGCTGGGTCTCGTGCTCCCCATCTGTCAAATGGTAACAAATCTATTTATATCATAAGTATGAGAATGCTGTGAAGGAATGCAGGGGCCAGAGCCTCGTAGACTGTTCCTGTTCTCTACTATTGTCTTCTATGCAATGGCTACGTGCATCGCTTGTGGTCATTTGAAAATTAACGTCCAAAGTCTATTTCAAGGGGGCTGAGGATGTTCTGCCTGTCTCATTTTCCTTCCTTACATGTTGGCAAGCCAACCAAGACCAGAGTGAGCAGGAAGGACAGAGAGCTCTGTTATACTGGGCTGAGGCATCATAGGGAATAGCACTCCACTTTGTGTTCCCAAATGGGCTGGACTTCAGACATGGCTCCTGTTATGGGTTGAGTCAGGTCCCCCAAAAAGAGAGGCTGAAGCCCTAACCCTGGGTACCTGTGAATGTTAGGGTCTTTGCAGATGTAATCAAGTTCAGATGCGGTTATTAGGGCGGGCCCTAAACCAATATAAGCGAGGTCCTTATAAGAAGAGGGAAATTTGAACAAAGACACAGACACAGAGAGAATGCCATGTGAAGGCAAATGCAGACACACAGGGAAGATGGCGGCAGAGACTGAAGATGTGCAGCCACAAGCCAGGAAACACCTGGGGCCACTGGAAGCTGGAAGAGGCAAGGAAGCATCCTGCCCTCAAGGCTTCAGAGGGAGCATGCCATGCCCTTGCCACACCTAGATTTTAAACCCTAGCTCTTGGAACTGTGAGAGAATAAATTCCTATTGTTTTAGGCCACCCTGTTTCTGGTATTTTGGTACAACAGCCCTAGGAAACTAATACAGTCCCCGAACAAAAATAACTCCACCACGTACTTCCCTCTGCCTTCCATGTAGTCACGGTGCCTTTCGTTTTCTGTACAAGAACCCACATGAACATGATGCCTTGGCTCCCTGGGCTCCGACCTAGCTTGCAGCGACATGGCTAAATGCGCCACGAAGGTCGGAATCGTCGGTAAATAGGGGACCCGTTGTGGTGTCTCCCTGAAGAAAATGGCGAAGAAGCTTGAAATAGGCCAGCACACCAAGTAGCCTTGCTCCTTCTGTGACAAAACCAAGACGAAAAGACGAGCTGTGGGGAATCTGGCATCGTGGTTTCCGCATGAGAACTGTAGCGGGTGGTACCTGGACCTACAACACCACTTCTGCCCTCACAGTAAAGTCGGCCATCAGAAGCCTGAAGGAGTTGAAAGACCAGTAGAAGCTCCACCATTTAACACATTGCTAGCCTATAATAAATAAATTTGTGTGACAAAATTTACAAAAAAAAAAAAAAAAAGCAATGCCTCGATCCCACCGTCTAAAAATGTGGTCTCCAGAATGGCAGAAAAGGTTGGGTGGAATCCTGAATTCTGCTTTCTGTTTTTCAAATAAGTCAAAATGGAAGGCAAGAGTGCCCCCCATCTTTATCCTCTCTGCTCTCCCCTTTGATGGAAAATAGTAAGAGCAGGCAGGCATGGGTCCCACAGGCATGCGGCTGACTAAGCAAGCTGCTGCTGCTGGGCCTCAGCATGGAGACCATCTTGGGAAGGCCACAGAGTCCATGTGGGGTCCTGATACAGGCCAGCAGGGCTTAGAGCAGAACTGACCTCATTTAAGTTTTCCAAGCACTGCCGACTTTTCTCCACCTAGACGTCACTCTTGGAGCCAACTAGAAGCTGCTGTCCTAGCAAAGGAGGCATCCCTTCTGTAGGACAAATGAGCAATTCATTTAACCAATGCATAGATGTTATGTTGAAAATTACTCTTTGACAACCACCATAGTAAAAACTGATTCAGGCAAGAGTCATCAATGGATCCTAAAACTAGTGACTGAAGGTTTTGTGAAAAACATGTTATTTACATAGTCTCAAAGTATCTCCCCATACATTAGTTACTCAGTACAAAAAGAAAAATTGTATCTTTACACTGGAAAAACATGGCAGATGTCATCTTAACAATTAATCAAAGTTAACATCACCGACAATCACTGGATCCCTTTTAATGTTTGACTCATGCTTGAAATGCATGACCTCTCATCACGAGGACACATCAAGCAAACCCCAACTGGGGACCGTTCTGCAAAATAACTGGCCCGTGCTCTTCCAAGATGCTGATGTCTTCAAAGACAAAGAAAGGCTGAGGGCTGTTCCAGATGGAAGGACACATGAGAGAAGTAAGACACGTGACAGCTAAATACAATGTGTGATCCTAGACTGCATCATGGACCAGGAGTATGACCTGTAGATTATATAATAGTATGTTGTATCTAATGTTATATTTCTTGAATTTGCCAACTTTACCATGTTTATCTAACAGAATGTCCTTGTTCTTAGGAAACACATATTGATGTGTGCGATTTACTCCCCAGAGCCTCACACGCAAAAATGTGTGTATGTGTGTGTGTGTGTGTGTGTGTGCGCGCGCGCGCGTGTGTGTGTGTGTGTGTAGGGAGAATGGTCAATGTAACAAGATGCTAACCCCAGATGAATCTGGATGAAGGGCACGTGAAAGTTCTTTCTGCTATTTTTGCACACAATTTTCTGTACGCCGGAAGTATTTCAAATTAAAATTGTAAAAATGTATTATTTCGAGTATTTAACCATGTGCCCGATGCCGTGCTCGGTGTGAGATATTCAAGGGAGAACAAAACACAGGCTTGATCCTTAACCCAGGAGCTCGTAGTCTGGGATGGACAGGACAAAAAAAAAAAAATAAAATAAAAGAGGCCAGCACATTTTGGCGTCACAAAGGAAGTTGGGAGAGCACAGAGAAGGTATGCCAAACCTAGACTGCCTGAGGAAGGGGGTCATAGGAGGCTGTTTCTAGAGGAAGTAAAGGGGAGGCTTCAAGTTGGAGGAACCGATTAAGTTTGGGGGTACTAGGCGCATACGCAAGCAGAGTTGACCGACGGACTGCGGGGCACAGGGAAGATGCCCGGACCTGTAGGCAGCAAGGGGAAGCCACCTGCCTCCTGAGGACAGACAACAAGGCATGGATTAGCAGGTGTTGGGGGCCAGGCCAAAGTCCCCGTAGCTTCCTAGGTAACAGAAGAAGCGCAGACACAAGCAAAACAACTTAAGGCTGTATACTGAATGTCCTAGAGACATCAGCCCCCAGACGGATAAATATATGCAACCTGGACAAATGCATGGCCCCAAATTAGTTAGGATTGCTAATAATAGACCGTGAGGCAGGAAGAGAACATCAAGTGATCATAAAAAACTAAAGACGTGATTTTTTGAGAACAGGATGAGCTTCACCAGCAATAAGGATAAGGTGGTACCCAATTAACACACAACAGGGTGGGGAGAGGTTGCTGTTAACAGGAAAAGTCCTGAAAATAGTATCGGGTCCCAGAATAAAGGGAATCAGAGAGGCAGCACGCTGTTTCAGAAGTTGACGGGGGAGGGGCGCCTGGATGGCTCAGTCGGTCGAGCGTCCGACTTTGGCTCAGGTCATGATCTCACGGTTCGTGAATTCAAGCCCCGTGTCGGGCTCTGTGCTGACAGCTCGGAGCCTGGAGCCCGCTTCGGATTCTGTGTCTCCCTCTCTCCCTGCTCCTCCCTTGCTCACACTCTGTCTCTCTGTCAAAAATAAATAAAGATTTTAAAAAATTTAAAAAAAAAAAGGTTGACCGGGGAATGGGACTTTATTCCCATTGAATTATAAGATACAAGAGCCGGGATGAGTATTCCTAGCAAGAGTGTGGAGGGAGCTCACTTGTTTTTCTGTCTTTGAAAACTTTTGTATCATGGAAAATTTACAAAAAATGAGAACAGCATTAGCTTAAACTGCATGGAATTGCCGCCACGTGGGCATTTTTGCCCTACAAGAGCGGCGATTTTGCGTTTCAGATGAAAACGAACCCCCACATACCCGTCACCCAGCCTCAGCAATTACTGGCACATGGTCAGTTTCATGGCATCCGAATTCCCACCCATCCCCGGGGCAAACTGACTGGTTCGAAGCAAACTCTCTGCTGGGAGTTTTCGTTGTGCTTTTATTTTAATGATGTCCTATCTATAAAAGAGATCCAAATTACATACAGATACATGGATGTCTATATATAATGTTATCAGTTAATTATTTTTATTCCCTCAGTGAGTAATATATTCACGTGGCTCCAAATTCAAAAGCTACATCACATTGTATACCTCGAATATGTACAATTTTTCTCTGTCGCTTATACTTCCATAAAGAAAGACGAAAGCTACACAACAGAAACAGAAGGGCCAATGAGAAGTTGCCTTCCAAACAAACCCTGTCACCCAGCCAACAGCTCTCCCTCCTCAGAGGCAACCTGTATGAACAGTTTTTATGTATCCGTCTGGAGAGGTTTTACGCGTGGGTTAGCAAATAGACTGTGAACTATTCCCACTGATCGGTGCCTTGCCTCTTCCACTTAGCAAGAGAAACGTCCTCCCTTCTCCAGCCTCCTAGTGTTCCACTTTTAGGAACCACAATTTATGTAACCAATGAAATCACTATTGAGGGACTTTTCGGCTGCTTCCAATCTGTGGCCGTTACAGACAGCGCTGTCCCGACTCACCGTCAACACTCATCTTGCACAAAAGCAAGTAAGTATATCTGGACGAGACACCCCTCAAAGCTGAACTGCTGGACGAACGGGAACGTGCCTTTGGAATTTTGACAGATATTGCCAAACTGCCCTCTATCAGGTAGGCGTTATTGTACCGCTGTCTTCACCCCTCCGTCCGCACCGTTTCCTTGCTGCACGTCCCGCGTCCCCCACAGGGCTCCAGAGGAGACAGTTCAACGTGTCAAACTCAGAAACACCCCTCCGACCTCAGTTTCCTATTGGTCTCGCTCTACACTCTCTGGCCCACACGGCCACCAGCCTGTCCTTCCTCCCTTCTCCTTTCCCAGACGCCATCAGTAAGCCTGCTGGCATCCTTTCCTCCTTCCGGGTCAGCCCCATTTAGCCATGCTAGCATTGACCCCTGGACTCGCTCTCCCCGTGTCCTTCTGCAGCACCTGCTCTGCCAATCCCCAGCCCTGTGAAAATCCCACCACCCATTCTCTCCACCCCCCACTCCCAGGCTGCTGGCTATTGCTGGAGAAGGTCATGAAGTTGGCTCGGCTACAAAGCCAGGCCAGCCAGCCTCAGCGGGGCCCCAAGGGCTGCGAGGCAGTCCTTTTATATATCTGCATCAAATTTCTCTCAGTGATTGTTCCAAATCCTCTCCCTCTCCTCAGATCCCCTACCCAACCCCCTCTGCCCGACCCCTCAGTAGAGGGCCAGCTTTGGATTTCGATGATAGGACGCAGGTCATTGGGCAGGAGCTCTCAGTGCTCCCTCTTTCCCCAGCCCTGTGCCAGTTCTCTGCCTTTACCCCAGCCCCCCGTCTGCTTGCCCCCCACCCCTCAGCCTCATGGAAACGAGGGACTTGCTCCTAAAGGTTGCCTCTTCCACCAGTGCCTTTGACACTTCGCCTGCACTTGGCCCCAGGAGCCATCCTCTTTCCCTTTGGGCAATCTCTCCCTCCCCACTGGTGTTTTTTTGTTTCCCCTCTCAGCCTAGAAACGCTTCCCACAAATCTGTGTCACTGTTACACACTACCGCCGAGCTTTTAAAAATGGAGCCATCTTTAAAATTACACAAGTAATTCACGCCTCCGGGCGGGACTTCCTCCCTCCAAGTCAGCCCCCAAATTTGACAGAAAAATCAGGAAATTATAAGCAAAAGGAAGAAAAGAGAAACCACCCACAATCGCATCAGCCGACTGTTAATATTTTGATATATTTCTTTCCAAGCTTTTTTTTAATGCACATCTATGCACTTACATATCTATGTGTATTTTTTTTTCTCATAAAAGTGGATCGTAGTGTACATATTGTTTTGTCATAACATTTCAGACATCTCAGCATTGCTCCGTATTAGCAATTGCTACGGATTACTGACCCTGGGTAAGTAAATTAACCTCCCTGAATCCATTTCCTCCTGTGTAAAATGAGGACTATTATTTATTATTATACTATTATAGGAACTACCTCACAGGGCTGTTATGAGGATTAAATGAGATAAAAATATATAAAAACACTTATCGCAGTGCCTGGCACGCAGCATGCTGCATTAATGTTAGCTCTTCTGATCTTCCCACATCAATAAATATAGCCCCACATAATAATTTAATGAGTTCTGTCACTGCTGTGTCCAGTAGGAGTGACGAGTGCACTTGAGTGAGCCACCAACACACGCTCATTTGGTACATGAGCAAGTATATCCGCGAGATAAACTCCTAAAAGCAGGATTGCTCCTTCAAAGGCTATGTGCATTTATAATTTTGGTAGATAGTGCCAGATTGTCCTTCATCCAGTGAGAGTCACCATGAGTTCTCGAACTGAACTCTGATTGATGGATGTTGAGTCTGTTGCAAAGTCTTCACTGCTACAAACTCAAGACGGTGATGGACATTTTTGTAACCAAATCTTTGAAAAAAAATTTTTTTTACGTGTATTTATTTTTGAGAGACAGAGAGAGAGAGAGCACAAGTCGGGGAGGGGCAGAGAGAGAAGGAGACACAGAATCCGAAGCAGGCTCCAGGCTCGGAGCTGCCCGACTCAGGGCCCGAACTCACAGATCGCGAGATCATCAGATATTTAGTGACCATCTCCAAGGCCATGCACTGTTTTAGGCACTGTGCTCACTTCATGAACAGAACCAGTAAAAGGTTCCTGCCTTGGAGGGGCTTACATTCCGACAAAGAGACACAAATAAAGATAATAAGCAATCTAGGGGCGCCTGGGTGGCTCAGTCGGTTAAGTGTCCGACTTAGGCTCAGGTCATGATCTCGCAGTTGGTGGGTTCGAGCCCCTCATCGGGCTCTGTGGGGCCAGCTCGGAGCTTGGAGTCTGCTTGGGATTCTGTGCCTCCCTTTCTCTCTGCCCCTCCCCTGCTGGCTCTCTGTCTCTGTCTCTCTCAAAAATGAGTAACATTAATTAAAAAAAAAGTCACCTATAGAAAATGTTAGAAGGTGATACATCCTAGAGCAAAAAGAAAAAGCAGAGCAGGCTAGAGGGGATCAGGAGTACTGGGAGGCGGGGGGGGGATAGCAATATTAATAGTTAATATTAATATTTCACAGTACAATATTAAATAGGGTGGCCACTCCAGTACGGTTTGACCTTATTCTAGTGATGAGGAATCACTGAAGGAGGCATTTGACTTATATTCATCAACATCTTTGCCACATCCACATACCACGTGACACCTAACAATTCTGTTTAAATCAACTTACTTTTCCCTACTTGGATTTCTTTGTTTCTTTTCTTAAGTAGACCTCACGCCCAGTGCAGAGCCCAACGCGGGGCTTGAACTCTTGACCCTGAGATCAAGATCTGACCTCAGGTCAAGCATCAGACGCTTAACCGACTGAGCTACCGAGGCATCCCTTAAACTTACGTTAAAGGAAGCTTTATAACCCATGTGTAAATAAAAACCAAGAATGGCATGCCGAATGTCTAGAAAGGGAGACTGGAAGATACCTAGGATTGGCCTCTTCCTTTCCTTTTAGAGACCAGCTGGTAAATAAGAACGATCACAACAAGCACTTATAAAATTGTGTGCTTATGATTTGCCAGGAAGCTTAGCATTTTGCACGTAGCAGATAATTTTGTCTTCACAACAACTTCCATGCTATCGGTGCCATTATTGTCCCCAGGGAGAAACTTGGGCACTGCGTAAGCCTCCCAAGTGTCAGTTTGCTCCTAAACAAATGGGGACGATAATGGAGAGAGAGGAGAGAAGGCCTGTGGCTTCTACCCACTCTTCGTTGTGTCTGGGGAGCGCTGGAGAGGGGACAGGAAGGGGATGGACTGTCCCATCTACGTCATCTCCTGACCACTACGCCCCAAATTCCAGTGATGGAGATTAGAGCTGAATTGCTGCTTTAAAATACAAACAACCCTCCCCAGGGTTAAATTTATTGGCCACTTCCAATTTCCTTTGAAAAACTTTAATCAGGACGTCCAAATTGATGTCAGACTGGCTAGGATGGGAGCTTTTCTTTTCCAGTAGAGTTAATATACAGTGTTATATGAGTTTCAGGCAAACGATATAGTGACTCAACACTTGTATGCATTACTCGGTGCTCACCAAGATAAGTGTACCCTCAATCCCCTTTACCTATTTCACCCATCCTCCCTCCTACCCACCTATTCTCTGGGAACCACTATTTTCTTCTCTATAGTTTTTTGGTTTGTCTCATTTTCTTTGTTCGTTTGTTTTGCTTCTTGGATTCCACGCATGAGTGAAATCGTATGGTATTTGTCTTTCTCTCACTGACTTGTTCACTTAGCATTATATCCTCTAGATCCATCCATGTTGTTGCAAATGGCAAGATTTCATTCTTTTTTATGACTGAGTAACATTCCATTATAGATATATACCGTGGACACTTCGGTTGCTCCCATACTTTGGCTATTGTAAATAACGCCGCTATCAACACAGGGGTGCAGGTGTCCCTTTGGGTTAGTGTTTTTGCATTCTACGGGTAAATCCCCAGTAGTAGAATTACTGGGTCATAGAGTAGATCTATTCTTAATTTCTTGGGAACCACGCTGTTTTCCACACGCAACGCACCAGTCTGCATTCCCACCAACAGTGCATGAGTGTTCCCTTTTCTCCACATACGATGGGAGTTTTGATTAGAAGAGGGAAGAAGTGTCTCTGGAGCATCGGCCCTGGCCCCTTCTGGAAGGGAGCCGACCTGGGCAGATACTAGTGGAGGAGCGGGCACCTGGACAGCTGGAAGGAAACAGGCAGCAGAAAGCTGGGTGGGAAGAAACGATGACAAGCTGTATCAACTTCAACGGTCTCTGCTTCAAGTCTTTAGGGAGAGAGGAGCAGAATCTAAATACAATCAATAATACATCAGCAGAGACACAGTGCCTAGGTGCTCTTAACCTGCTTCATATCTCAAAGTGTGCTCCTGCTTTTCAACTTCCTGAGAAGTGTGCTGCGTTTCTAAAAGGAGCCGTTTCATTCACATGAAACAATACAGGACTCTGAACCACTCAGTCAAAGAATTCAAACCAGAAAAACGTCTGGTGCAGTTACCATTGAATAACAATTCCACAGAGTCACAGAGATGAATCCAGGTTCCTTGAAAGGTTTACGACCAAGAAAAGTTCAATATAATATAGTAAACCTGGAATGTATTTGATTTATAAAGGAAAGACGAGCTCTTGTATAGAGTAAATGATATTTCTAAATGGCTTCGAGAAAATTGGAGACTAAAGAAAAGCTTCTCATAGAAACAAAGAAAAGCTGGGAGCAGAAGGGGTTAGTTCTCTGGGGCAGAGCGGGCATTGCCAAATGACCCCAAATAGCCCACAAATGCGATGTGTTGATGTGGGTCCTATATCACAGAGGAGAATAGTACTAAATCGGTTCTGTGCAGATCATCTACGATGGGATAGAAATCCTAGAGGCAAGCACACTACTCCTGATTTTACAGTGTAGAAAAGGAGATAGCAAAATCCTCTAGTCGAGAGCCTGGTGAACGTGGCACTACATTTTCTAGTATACAAATGGCTTCCTTCTCATGCCCAGCATTTGAGGAGTCCCAGACAAGACTCAAACAACCCTGGAACTTACACTAGAGTTCCTATATGCTAAAGTGAGATTAGCAAAGCTTGTTGTTTGGCAACACGTGCTCTATAAACCCTTGGATCTTGGGTACGGTGAAACAGACAAAGTACATCTAGTGTTTTGTTTCATTTAATTTTTTTAGTGTTTATTTTTGAGAGACAGAGAGACAGAACACGACTGGGGGAGGAGTAGAGAGACAGGGAGACACAGAATCCGAAGCAGGCTCCAGGCTCTGAGCTGTCAGCACAGAGCCTGACGTGGGGCTCGAACTCACGAACTGTGAGATCATGACCTGAGCTGAGGTCGAACGCTTAACCGACTGAGCCACCCAGCGGCCCCTGTTTTGTTTCATTTAATTTTTTTTTAAATGTTTATTTATTTTTGAAAGAGACAGAGACAGAATGCAAGTGGGTTAGGGGCAGAGAGAGAGGGAGACACAGAATCTGAAGCAGGCTCCAGGCCCCGAGCTGTCAGCAGAGAGCCCGACGTGGGGCTCGAGCTCACAGACTGCCAGATCGTGATCTGAGCCGAAGTCGGACGCTCAACCGACTGAGCCACCCAGGCGCCCCCTTGTTTCATTTAAAAAGAACTTCTTCTTTGTCACCAAGATCCAAAGGCTGATACCATGCTTCATAGCTTTCCAGATGCTCACAGCCCCTAACCAACAGGACACTGGCAAATATCTATAAAGTCAGACTCTTCACCTGCCAGTAAGGAGGGAGTATGAGAGGCTACATACACATTTACTATGTCACTGGGAGTTTAGCGAGCCATAGCTTCTCTCTGAGAATGATTTATCTATGAATTTATCTCAAAGTTAACTAAAAAGAAGTGGGAAGTCATATGAAGCTATTCCTAAGAATTTTAGAAGACTCTGGAGAAAGTCAGGTCAGTTTATTTTCTAAATCAAATAGGATTATCTTTTGAAGGAAGTATGCCCTTTAGCTGATCATTTTAAACAGTGATGAATAATTGCATTTGGCCAAATAACAAAACCCAAGATATACAGGGCAAATTCTTTGAAAACAAATAAAATCCAATGAGCGTTTTAAAAATAAAATAAACGTATTTAAACATATTCCCTTACTCTCACTGATGGCCTTCTTATCTTAAGGGAGATTTAACACAACAAATCCTCTAGAAAAGCAGGATCTCAAAATGCAAACACTGTTTAAATGAACTACACACATGAAGTACTCAAATGAATATGCACTGCGGGTGGGAATACAAAATGGTAACATCACTTTGGAGAACAGGCTGGCAATTTCTGAATAAAGTTAAACATGCACTCACCATTATAATATAGCAATTCTACTAGTTACTCAAGAGAAATTAAAGTATACATCCACATAAAAGTTAAAACACAAATATTCATAGCAGCTTTATTCGTAATGGCCCCCAATTGGAAACAACCCAAATGTCCATCAAAAGGTGAATGGACAGGGGCGCCTGGGTGTCTCCATCTGTTAAGTGTCAGACTTCAGCTCAGGTCATGATCTCACGGTTTGTGAGTTCCAGCCCCACATCGGGCTCTGTGCTGACAGCTCAGAGCCTGGAGCCTGCTTTGAATTCTGTGTCTCCCTCTCTCTCTGTCCCTCCCCTACTCACGCCCTGTCTCTCTGTCTCTCTCAAAAATAAATAATAAACATTAAAAAAAATTTTTAAAAAGGCGAATGGACAAATTGTGCCATATACATACAATGAAATATGACTCACAATAAAAAGTAACGAACCACTGATACAGAAAGCAACATGGATGGATCTCAAGGACATTCTAATCGAAACCAGCCAGACACAAAAGAGCACATACTATGTGATTATACATGTATGTGAAACATCATAAAGAGAATCTAATCTATGGTGATAAAGAAAAGGAGACCAGTGATAACCTGAAGCCAGCAGCAGGGGTTGAGATTAACTAACTACAAGGGGGCATTCTCTCTGGCAATGGAAGTGGTCTGTATCTTGACTGCAGGCTTAAACTGGGTGCAGTTTGTGACAAGTATGTAAATTATATCTCAGTAAAGTTGACTTTAAGCATAGTATTAATGGAAAACTCTTCAAAAGTTGAAGATTTTTACAAACGTTTTTATTTTATTTTATTTTATTTATTTATTTATTTATTTATTTATTTATTTATTTATTTATTTTAAGTAATCTCTATGCCCAACGAGGGGCTCAAACTCAACGACACCAAGGTCAAGAGTCACATGCTCTACCGAACTGAGCCAGCCGGATGCCCCCAAAAGTTGAAGATTTAAAGTTACTTCTGCTTAGCAAGTATAAGTATTAAGCATCCTGTTGGAAACTATGCACCAAGATGCAGTCCTTGCAGTGAGGAAACTACTCTCTTGAAAACACTAGGCACACAGAACAAGGTAGCTGAGTGGGGCGGTGGCAGCAGCCTTGTGGACACAGAGATGCAGATCTTTGTGAAGCCTCTGATGGGTAAGACTATCACCCTCAAGGTCAAGCCACTGAGAATGTCAAAATCAAAATCCAAGACAAGGAGGGCATCCCACCTCACCAGCAGCGTCTAATTTTTGTGGGCAAACAGCTGGAGGATGGCCGCACTCTCTCAGGCTACAATCTCCAGAAAGAATCCACCTTGCGCTTGGTGCTTTGCCCGTGGGGGGGGGGGGGGCATCACTGGGCCTTCCCTCCACCAGCTGGCCCGGAAATACAACTGTGACAAGGTAAAATCTGCCGTGTTATTCTCGTCTGCACCCCAGCGCTGTCAACTGCCGCCAAGAAAAAGTGAGGCCACACCAAAAACCCGCGCCCCGAGAAGGTCAAATAAGGCCCCTCTACTGACTCTTACTTTGCTTGTAGGGCAGGCTCCTGCCCAAGCCCCCAGACCCTGTGCCCTCAATAAAGTTTCCCTTCCACTGACTGGAACAGTAAAAAAACAACAACAACAACAAACAAACCAACAAACAAAAAATTAAGCACACAGGCACATACGCATGGTGGAAGGCACTGGGCTGATGCTATTTGGAGCTGGTAGATACAGTTTACCAGGATCATTTAAATAGTGCCTACCATGTGGGAAGCATGGCGAAAGGGATAAAAGGCAAAGGAGTCATTAGGCTGGAAAGAAGACCAACGTATAGATTAGGCTGGTCAGGAGAACTGGGATCAGGTCAAGGACAAGAAATGGTATTCTACATCACTATGAACCCTAGCTTGTCACTGTCATCTTGTTAGGTGCCTCTCAACAGAGAGGCCAATCTGGATGCAGCTCGACCGTGTCTAAAAACTGGTACAACGATTGGGACAAAGAGTAGAAAATGATATAGGACAAGAGGTTCTTCAGATTCCTTGGCCAGGCTGTAGGGACTCTCTTTGCCCTTCCCATCAGCATGAAAGCCCTCTTGTTCTCCTTTCAGTGTTTGATAAAAAGTTCTACTAAGGTTTTAACAAATACAGGAGATTGGATAAGGAACTTATCTGGAGTGTTTTATTAATCTATGTAGCTTTAGAAATTAAAAGATGGGGAAATAGCTAATTGAGTATCTACCATATAATCTTTTTTTTTTTACAAATTCCTACCACAGTACATTTATTTTAAACACTGAAAAAAATATCTGAAGCAAAATTTTTGTGAATATACAATTTGATAAGCTATTTTTGGTTTTACATTATATTATGAACATTTTCAAATGTCAAAAATAATATTTAAAATATGATTTTAAACACATGCCTAATCGTTTTTATAGTTATTCAGTTATCTTTATTTTTATTATTTTTTTTACTTTTTTTTAACTTGTTTTATTTTTTATTTTTTTAAATTTACAACCAAATTCGTTAGCATCTAGTGCAACAATGATTTCAGGAGTAGATTCCTTAGTGCCCCTTATCCATTTAGCCCAACCCCCTCCCACAACCCCTCCAGCGACCCTCTGTTTGTTCTCCATATTTATGAGCCTCTTCTGTTGTGTCCCCCTCCCTGTTTTTATATTATTTTTGTTTCCCTTCCCTTGTGTTCATCTGTTTTGTCTCTTCAAGTCCTCATAGGAGTGAAGTCATATGATTTTTGTCTTTCTCAGACTAATTTCACTTAGCATAATACCCTCCAGTTCCATCCATGTAGTTGCAAATGGCAAGATTTCCTTCTTTTTGATTGCCAAGTGATACTCCATCGTATATATATATACACCATAACTTCTTTATCCATTCATCCATCGATGGACATTTGGGCTCTTTCCAGACTTTGGCTACTGTCGACCGTGCTGCTATAAACATGGGGGTGCATGTGTCCCTTCGAAACAGCACACCTGTATCCCTTGGATCAATGCCTAGTAGTGCAATTGCTGGGTCGTAGGGGAGTTCTATTTTTAGTTTTTGGAGGAACCTCCATCCTGTTTTCCAGAGTGGCTGCACCAGCTCGCATTCCCATATAATCTTACAACAGGATTCAGAGTACAGTCACACCGAACCGGAAGTATTCTGAAATTGCTTTAATTAGAGAACTCTAATATCACATTTTTTTAAGGAACTGATAATGAGATGCAAAAAAAAAAAAAAAAAGTGTGGTGTGTGGTGGTCATTTCTCGGTCCCACACTTGAAGGATGTTGACGAACTGGACAATGTTCAGAGGCCAACGGCTAAGATGGTAACAGGTCTGGAAACCATCTCATAAAGACTAGAATGAAAACACAGAGGAGAAAACATTTGTGGCGACGTGGCCACTGGTGCCAAATATCTGGTGATGGACCCTTGCGTTGTTGCCACCTTTTGGCTGTCGTGAATAATGCCGCAAGGAATATTAGCATACCTGTATCTGTTTGCATCCTGGTTTTCAAGGAGTGGAATTCTTGGATCATCTAACAATTCCGTGTTTACTATTTTGAGGAACTGCGAAAATGTTTTCCACAGTCACTACATTCTAGCCAGCAATGTGCAAGGGTCCTATTTCCACATCCTCACTAATACTCGTATATAGCCTTACAAAGTTTTTTTCTGTTATATATCCCCATAAAATTGCTCTTGGCAATCTAGCATAAACATCTTTCCCATGTCAAGTGACATATGACCATGTTATCATTCTTAATGGGTGCACAGATTTCCATGGAGGGAACGTACTGTAATTTGTTTAACCCAACGTTTTCCAAAGGCTGTACATAACATAGATCCCACAAGATCGCCCTCAAAAACAAGAACTTAAGTTAAAAAGTTAAAGACGCTTCATACCCTATCTCTTTTGTTGGGCTATCACAATGTTAAAGAAACGATTTTAATGGGTTTTCCTAAACTTCCTTAACCATCTTTTATTCTTCAGGACACTTATTCATATTTTATAAAACACCCTGAGAAATGGTGGCCTAACTGATCTGTGGCAAATACTAGGTTTCTTGTTTTTTACATAGAACTTGCCACTTCAACCACTTTCAAGCATGCAATTCTGTGGCATTACTTACATTCACAAGGTACACCATTCCAATGATCTATTTCCAAAACTTTTTCATCATCCGAAGCAGAGACTCTATGCCCATTATGAATAACTCCCCATTACCCCCTCCCCCAGCCCCTAGTATCCTGTAATCTACTTTCTGTCTCTATGAACTTATCTATTTTAAATATCTCACTCAGCATGTTCTCAAGTTTCATCCATGCTGTAGTACGTACCAGAATTTCATTCCTTTTCATAGCTGAACAACATCCCACTGTATGTATGATGTAATTACATCATATCAACTGGTGATGAACACTGGGGTGGTCGCCACCTTTTCGGCTATTGTGAATAACGCCACGAGGAACAACAGCATACAAGTATCTTTTTGAGTCCTCGTTTTCAAGGAGTGGATTGGAAGATCGAGGATCTTACGAGAATTCTATGTTTCATATTTTGAGAAGCTGCCAAAATGTTTGCCACAGTCAGTGCACTATTTTCCATTCCAACCAGCAATGTACAAGGGCCCTCCGTTTCTCCACCTCCTCACCAACACTTGTTAATATCTCTTTTATTACAGCCATCCTAGTGGGTATGAAGTGATACCGCTTTGTGGTTTTGATTTGCATTTGTTTAATGACTAATCATATTGAACATCTTTTCATATGCTTATTGGCCATATGTAAATCTTCTCTGGAGAAATGTCTATTCATAAAGTCCTCTGCCCATATTTTAATTGGGTTGTTCGTCTTTTTGTGGCTGAGTTATAAGACCTGTTTACATATTCTGGATTAAACTCATCACATATGATTTACAAATTTTCTGGTTGTCTTTTCACTGTCTTGTTAATGTCCTTCGAGGCATGAAAGTTCTTAATTTGATAAAGTTCAACTTATCTATTTTTTCTTTAGCTGCTCATGTTTTTAGTGATATATCTAAGAATCCATTGCCCAATCCAATATAATGAAGATTTACCCCTGTTTATCCCCTAAAAATTTAATGGTTTTAGATCTTACTATTTAGGTCCTTGATCCATTTTGAGCTAATTTTTGTATACGGTGGGAGGTAGGAATCCAACTTCACTGTTTGGCATGTGGATATTCAGTTGCCCCAGCCCCATGTGTTGAAAACATTACGTTTTTCACAACATTAAACATCCTTTTCAACCTGTCCCATATTTTTCCCTAAGAAAAATTTTTAGAAGAATTGCTCTGCCAAGAGAGGTGCACATTTTGAAGGCTTCTGATACATACCACCAAATGTCCTCCACAAAGGACATTAAGAACCCACTGCAGTGAATTTAAACACCACTTTCCCCATACTCTCAACAGCCGTGTATACTACAAACACATTTTAAATCTCTGCTAGTCAGGGGCGCCTGGGTGGCCCAGTCGGTTGAGCGTCCAACTTCGGCTCAGGTCATGATCTGGTCGTTCATGAGTTCGAGCCCCACGTCGGGCTCTGTGCTAACAGCTCGGTACCGGGAGCCTGCTTCAGATTCTGTGTCTCCCTCTGTCTCTGCCCCTCCTTCACTTGCGCTCTCTCTCTCAAAAAAATGAATAAACATTAAAAAAGAAATCTGCTAATCACTGTGGCATGGGAATGTACTCCAAATAAAGTTTAAGAGAGGTTTAGCTGAACTTCCCTTGATAGTCCCAACATGCTAGCCTCAGCACCTTCCTTTCCAAAGGCTTCACACTTATGAAAAGATTGTCTAAGAACAGGACTCAGTGTAATCTACTGCAGAGTTTAATATAAGTCGAGTTAAGGAAGCAAACTAAATCCTCCCTTTCAGAAGAGTGAGACTAGAAATGGAAAGTATAATTAGGTTCCTCTGCTAGATAATGTAATTTCAAAATATTTCCTTCCTCAGGGGCGCCTGGGTGGCTCAGTCGGTTAAGCGTCCGACTTCGGCTCAGGTCATGATCTCGTGGTCCGTGAGTTCGAGCCCCGCGTCGGGCTCTGTGCTGCCAGCTCAGAGCCTGGAGCCTGCTTCGGATTCTGTGTCTCTCTTTCTCTCTGCCCCTCCCCCACTTGCAGTCTGCCTCTCTCTCCCTCTCAAAAATAAACAAACATTTAAAAAATTAAAAAATATATATATATTTCCTTCCTCAGCACAAAGTCACAAGCCAGCTATTGGCGACTTTCAAGTGTGCCCTCTTTTGTGTGTGTTCAACGGAGAGTTACCAAGCACAAGAGTCATGCCATGAAATCAACTAAACCGAAGTTAGAGGGTTTTTCTTATAGCCATATCCTAATTATCAAGGAAAAAGAAAAACTATTTTGCTGGTGGTCTGCTATTTACTACTAGTTGAGCACTTCTGAATGTGAACTGTGCCAGGGCTTTTAGAGTCGATGTAGCTTTTTGTGCCCTGTCTCCTTTGCTTCTCTGAAACAAAAACGCCAAGTGTATCTTTATTTTGTTTTGTCTCAAGCTGTAGTCACTAGAAGGAAAATTTTACGGTGAGTGTTTTGTCAGTGGGAACCTGTATTAATATGGAAATCCTGAGAGGATCATTTATCCACACAAAACAAGAAACCAGGGGGAAATGAGCTTTCCACATTTCATCATAAAGCATGCATAATTCATACGAGAGGCAACTATTGATGAGGCTGAACAAAATGAGTTTCTTGTTGCCAGAAAGAATCAAAATATTAGGAATCGAGCTCTCTGATTTCCTAAATACTTTCTTAAAGCCCTCAGAAGCTCAATGCCATCATGCATCTGTTACACTAGCAAAGATGAAGGCAAATGTTTTTCCAGAATCAATAAAATTTTAAGTGGCAGACCGGACCTTGTAAATATCTAGTTCAACTGTATTGTACAGATTGGAAATCTGAAGCCCAGATTGGTGAAGTGACTCTGCTGAAAGTCACACAGAGCAGTGACCGAGCTGGAGCCAAAGTCAGGTCTTCTGACTCCTATACTCATAATATAATTGGGTCATTCCCCTAAAAGTTTGACATAAATAGTTATGTTAATTGGGTCATTCCCCTAAAAGGTGGACATGAATAGTTATGTTACCAGTTTACTTTGAAGTCAGTGATGCCACGGAGATCTCCAATTTCATATATATATAGACTATTGGTCAATTTGTAGGATTCAGTTAATAAATGCATTAATTTAATGCATTTCTTCTGAGAGGCCATGGTCATTAAGGTCTCCCACTATTAAGAAAGTTGAGCAAGTTTCCAAGATTCCTATATATGACTCTCTCCACCCATACATTCTAGACATTTATAAAAATCAACCTCATTTACTCTTCGGTTAAGAACCACAGTGGAAGAAATCTGTAAGAGATCATAGAGTTTAAGGGAAACAAAGTTACCTTTTTGCCAGAGTACTTATTGTTCTTGGGCCTTTTCTAAATGCATAGTTTCAATGATCTGACAGTGAAGTCTACCTATATGATATATTTTTCAAGCTCAACTTTTAAGATCTAAAATATTTAAAAACACTTGAGGCAAATTGTAATTAGTTTTCTCCATAGATATCCAAAGTATCATACGTGCATTTTCATCGTGGATATTTATATATAGTTGCTTCTAGGTGAATTTTAAAAATTCATTTAGGAGATGAGATTAAATATATCTTGTAGTGGGAGTAGTAATAATTCAAGGAGCAGGGACAAAGATTAATGCAGAATTAGAATCTTAACTCATCTGCTTTTAATAGCACATTTGATTTGTCTCTGTTCTAAAGAGCCAATGAAACAGGCCACCTAGATACAAATTCTAACCCCATCCCCCCTTTTTTAACATAAGAGCTTTCTGATAGTGAGAGTTGTCCAACAGCAGAATGAACTGTTGTGTGAAAGTCAGTTGATTACTATAAGATTTCAAGCTAAGGCTAAAAGATCATTCGAGTGGAAATCTTAAAAGGATTTCTGCATTGAGAGGTACATTAAAAGGCTTCTAAAATCCTGTCATTCCAATATTGTGTTTCTCTCCTACTTTTATAGTTCAGACATCTTTTCATACGTGTATCTGTAGTCATCTTAGATTGCCTTGTCTTGTATCATTATTATTTTTGTACTTATTCTGCTTGAAGGCAGGGATGGCATTTCACTCATCTTCATATATCTTACAATTTTAAATAGAGTTTCCTGACACTTAATTGAATATACTTGAAATTATAAGCTTGACTGGTCGATTTAGTCATAAATCTTAAGAACTGTAGTTTTTACCCTGACCTGAGAATCTGACTTATTACCAGTGAGTCCTCATGTCAGGATGAATCTGGAGTGCTGCTCTTTTATAACGTTATAAGTAAAGTAGGAATATTTGATCAGACATGAATATATATTTAAGGCATAAAAATGATACTCTGAAAATATTTTAAAAACAGGGGCGTCTGGGTGGCTCAGTTGGTTAAGCATCCAACTCTTGGTTTTGGCTCAGGTCACAATCTCAAGGTTTGTGAGATCAAACTCCACATGGGGCTCTGCCCTGGGCACGGAGCCTGCTTGGGATTCTCTCTCTCCTCCCCTCCTCCCTCTGCCCCTCCCCCATTCATATTCTCTCTCTCTCTCTCTCAAAATAAATAAACTTAAAAAAATATTTTAGAAACATACTTCTACTTTCATTTATCCTTTTATTGACAATGTGAAAACTGGTGTGTATGTACATAAACATACATATATATTTATAAACAAGCATATATTTATAATATATAAGAACAAGACAGGAGCGCCTGGATGGCTCAGTCGGTTGAGCATCCGACTCTTGATTTTGGATGTGAAAATTAATGTATATGTACATAAACGTATATATATATTTATAAACAAGCATAAATTTAAAATATATAAGAACAAGACAGGAGCGCCTGGATGGCTCAGTTGGTTGAGCATTCAACTCTTGATTTCGGCTCAGGTCATGATCCCAGGGTCATGGGATTGAGCCCCGCATCGGGCTCTGGGCTGAGCGTGGAGCCTGCTTAAGAGTCTCTCTCTTTCTCCCTCTGCCCCTCTCCCCTGCTCACGTGTGCACTAAAATAAAATAAAAAAAAAAAGAAGAAGACATACCAATGCTATGTTCAATACGGTCACCTCTTATTCTGCTATTTTTAAAAATGGGTTATAAGATAGATGATTTAAAAAACTAACAAGAAAAATAAGTCAAAATTCTAAAAGTATCCTGCTGCAGGTTAAATTGTGTGCACAAAAAGATAATGTTAAAGTCCTAACCCCCAGTATCTGTGAATGTGACCTTATATGGACAGATGGTCTTTGTCGATGTAATCAAGCTACGATGACGTCATAATGGATTAGCTTGGACCCTAAATCCAATGACTGGTGTCTTTATAAGAACCACATGAAAACACAGGGATACAGGGAGAAGCCCATATGATGACAGAGACAGAGACTGGAGTGATATGTCTGTAAGGCAAGGATTTTTGGCAACTGCCAGAAACTAGGAGAGAAATATTAACAAATTTTCCCTCAGAGCCCCCAGAAGGAAGATCTCTGTTGACACCTTGACCTTGGACCTTCAGCCTCCAGAACTATGAGATAATTTATTTTGACTGTTGAGGCTACTCAGTTTGTGGTACTTTGTTATGGCGGCCCTAGAAAACAAATACGTGCCTTTTACTATGAAAACTGACATTATAATCCTTTGGCATGTTTAGGATGACAAAATAGTCTTACAATAATTTTAAAAAATCAACCAGTCTAACAGGTATGAGGTGGTATCTCACTGTTGTTTTGATTTGTATCTCCCTGCCCAGCAATTGCACTACTAGGTGTTTACCCAAAGGACACACAAATACTGATTTGAAGAGACACATGTACCCCGATGTTTATAGCATAGCAGCACTATCAACAATAAGCAAATTATGCGAAGAGCTAAAATGTCCATCAAGTGATGAACGGATAAAGAAGATGTGGTATATATATACAATGAAATATTACTCAGCCATAATAAGAATGAAATCTTGCCATTTGCAATGAACTAGATGGAGCTAGAATGTATTATGCTAAGTGAAATAAGTCAATCAGAAAAAGGACAAATACCATATGATTTCTTTCACTCATATGTGGAATTTAAGAAACAAAACAGATGGACATAAGGGAAAAAAAGAGCGAGAGAGGGAGAGAGGGAGAGACGGGGGCAGGGGGGCAGGCAAACCATAAGAGATGCTTAACTATAGAGAACAAACTCAGGGTTGATGGAGGGAGGTGGGTGGGGTGATGGGCATTAAGGAGGGCACTTGTGATGAGCACCGGGTGTTATATGTAACTGATGAATCATTAAATTCTACTCCTGAAACGAATATTGCACTCTGTTAGCTAACTAGAATTGAAATAAAAACTTGAAACAAACAAACAAAATAAATAAATAAAAATCAACCACAAAATCTCATCATGTAAAAGTCAGAACTACTTTGGTCTCAAAATCATTTAAGAAATGAAAAATCATTGGGGCGCCTCGGTGGCTCAGTCGGTTACGCGTCTGAATCTTTGTCTCAACTCAAGTCATGATCTCAGGGTTCATGGGATTGAGCCTCATGTCAGGCTCTGTGCTGACAGTGTGGAGTCTGCTTGGGATTCTCTCTCTCCCTCTGTCCCTTCCCTGCTCTCTTTCTCTTTCAAAATAAATAAATAAACATTTAAAAAAATAAATGAAAATCATTTAAACAGATCCTCCTAATACCAAACCTTAAAAGGCAACAGATGGGAAAATCAACTACAAAGTCCTTGATTCTGAGCATATTATAGTAAGTGTGGCACCCTGGAGTACAACTAAATAAAAACTAACTGAACAGAGTTTAAAGGAATTGTCTGAGTTGAAAGAAGTGTATTGAGAATGTCCAGATTACCAAGATTTAATGATCAAAAGCTCCTTATACAACTGAGTAGTAGTCCCGCCCCCATTGTTCACTTTCTCCATCCTTGGTTTTTGTACTCCAAAGGTTCTGTATTTTGAAAGACTTTTTTTTTTTTTTTTTTTTGGCTAAAGTGTCAACCATACAGGAGGACACTATTGTCTGTCAATGATCTACAAATTCAGCAAGGAACATCACTGCCATCACACCTCATCTCATGAGGGCCCCTGTATCTGTTCACAATTGGTCCACCGAGGGTCAGGTAAGTATAGAAGCTGAGTAATGAGGGCGATATTGATAGTTCACTTGTCCTTGGCCAATTTGTAGAATCGTGTCTCAGTTTCCAGAGACCATCATGAACTCAGTCATCTCATAAGTATTCATTTACTCATAGGTTGACAGAATCTTCCCCCACATATGTAACCATTAATTCCACTGGGGCCACTGTCAAACAATTCTTGGTGTAACAGTCTTTTTCCTATGTGGGGCATACCTATATCAGATTTTCATCATTCTGATGACTTCTAATGACAAGGAAAAACTTTTTATAAATATTTTAGATAACCATTCCTATTTTGTTAGCTGAGGAAATTTAAACTAATTCTCAACTTCATTTCATGAGGATACATTTATATTTTTCAAAATGCTAGTGCTATCCTTAATTACTTAAAGCACTTACTTTAGATTTTACATTTTTAACACATACTTTTTCTTATTCAGAAAACCCTTAAGACTTTTAAATACAAAATTGGGGTTTAAACAAACATTTATAGCCCTTAGGGAACAACTGGAGGCATATGATTCTTGCAGAAAAACCCTAACATATTAAGCCTTATTTAATCAAATTCATAATCATGATCATGAATAAAAAGTAATTCATAGAAATGTAAAAGACCACCATTTATCAACATTGTCTTTTTTCCACACTTAATTAGAATACAAAATTGATCAGGGATAATCAGGTTAAGTACAAATTGAGTGAAGTCCCAATTACATATTATTTTCTTGCTATTCAATTAAATTTTTTTCATCTTGTTTCCCCTACCTATTCCTTCCAAACAAATTAAACATCCAAGGATTCATGTGCAAAATAGGCAATCCTTGCATCAGCATGTATAACTAGCTTAGTTTTAAAAATAAGTTTTTTTGGGGGGCACCTGGGTGGCTCAGTCGATTGAGCGTCCAACTTCGGCTCAGGACATGATCTCGCGGTCTGTGAGTTTGAGCCCAGTGTCAGTCTCTGTGCTGCCAGCTCAGAGCCTGGAGCCTGCTGTGGATTCTGTGTCTCCCTCTCTCTCTGCCCCTCCCCCGCTCATGCTCGCTCTCTCTCTCTCTCTCTCTCTCTGTCAAAAATAAATAAACATTTAAAAAAAATTAAAAATAAGCTTTTTAGGGGTACCTGGATGGCTCAGTCGGTTAAGCATCTGACTTGATTTCAGCTCAGGTCATGATCATGACCCGCATGGAGCCCCAAATAGTGTTACATGCTGGCCCTCCCCAACACATGTGTGCTCTCTCTAAATAAATAAACATTTTTTAAAAAGTTAAAAACTGCTTTAAGACAGGTGATTTTTCTAATTATTGAAAATATCATTAAGAACTAGCACAGGTATTCAGTACAGAATTTAAAAAATTATTTTACTTGTTGATTAACGGAACAATTCTATTTCATCAGAACTTAAAATTTTATTTATTCAGATAAATAAATAGAGTTCTGAATTATGTTTTTAAAAACTCAAGGTGCAGCATGTTTCTACACATTAGCAGCTTGAAAATGTATGATTGTATCTTCAATATAGTTCTTATTTGGAAAACATCTTTGAAAATATCACTACATTGCTTTTAAGGGCAAACACAGGAATTAGACATGCAAGTTCTGTAGATAAAGAGAATTTTAGGAAATTGAGAAAATAAGGTAATAGGAAATAGCCTAAGTTATATCTTGCAATTATTTTTTTAAGTTTATTTATTTATTTTGAGAGAGAAAGAGTGAGCACACGAGCAGGGGAGGGGCAAAGAGAGAGGAAGACACGCAGAATCCCAAGCAGGCTCTGCACTGCCAGCACAGAGCCCAATGCGGGGCTTGAACTCACAAAATATGAGATCACTACCCGAGCCAAAGTCAGACGCTTAACCGACTGAGCCACCCAGGCACTCCTAAAACACACAATTCTGTTATTGCTCTAACGTGTGTGTGTGTGTGTGTGTGTGTGTGTGTGTGTGTGTGTGAGAGAGAGAGAGAGAGAGAGAGAGAGAGAGAGAGAGAGAGAGAGAAGCAAATGTGTGTTTCTCCATTGGTGAGAAAGTCTTGGGATGGGTGAATCACTTAGCGGAAAGTTCGTCTACTACAATAAATGGAGAACGAGAATCAGAAGACGACACGGGAGTTTGTGACGGTGCTGATGCTAACTGGTGAGTTATAAGAAGATCCTGAGCTGCTACTGGTTCCACCAAGAGTATTTGAAGATAGACCAGGGGAAGAAAATACCATTCACTGACAACAGAATTCAAAAGATCTCTGTGTACTCCGCTTTGTCTACAAATACAAAATATGTGAAGCAAAGAACTGGCCCTAGTTACAAGAGTGATTTCATACGTTCAGCCTAACAAAGCACACAAAAATCCAAGGTAGAAAAGATGGGCAGAAGATAACTTTTTTCCAAGCTTGCATTTTTATGTATTTCTCTGATACCTCTTAATCAAATGCCAAAACCCCACTTCTAAAAATGTATCCAGCATACATTAGTGTCACACATAAACGTTAGGGAGAAGAACTAAGGGTAATAGCATCCATTTGGGATATTAGTTGGATGACTTCTAAAAATATTTAATAATAGACCAGACTTCTGAATATATACAATAGTAAAAACAGACTTAAAAACCAAGTGAAAAATGGCCAACGAATGTTTAAAAATTCATGTTAATACTCACCAAACATTCACATCAGACTGTTGGGTAGTATCGGGAGAAAGCATGTTGGTCGTGCCTTCGAAAAATCTCTTAGGCGGATCTTTAGCTATCATTTCACCTATGACGAGAAAAGCAGACCAAGGCAGAATATGTTTTATCTAGCATGCTTTTTGCTTTTAGTTGCAAACAATTATAAAATACATAAAAACACAAAGAAAAAACTTTTACTGCCCCATTACCCAGAGATAACCACTTTCCAGTAATTCCTAAATATGTGTGTATATACATGATTGTTTTTAAACAAAACTGGATTTGTATTGAATATAATACTGATACATCGTCTACTTTTTGTTTTTAATGAGTATAATTTTCTCATATTATTTACTAAATTCTACAACGTCATTTTATAGAGCTATGTAGTAAGGCTGTATCATAATTTAATCTCATTCCTTATTTTAAATGTTTAGGTTATTGCTATCTGTATTTTGCTAAAAATATACAATGAACTAAATAGACCAATTCTTTTATAGCATGCAATGAACAAAATAAATATATTTTTAAAGAATAAGGAGAAGCACCTAATGTCAAAAAACTATACTGCTGTAATCTTAAGTCAAAGTAAATGGTAAAATCTGCACAGTGTTACATAATCGTGTGATAACCATGTCTGGATGAGAGAAAACTAATGTTCAAGCCCATAACTTGTAGAGTGAAATATATATGAATGATGAAACACTAAGGCCTCCTACTCATTAAAAAATATCTCTAGGAATAGGAGCGCCTGGCTGGCTCAGTCAGTAGAGCGTGCAACTCTTGGTTGTGAGTTCAAACTCCACGTTGGACACAAAGTTTACTTAAAAATAAAATTAAATTAAAATTAAAAAATATACCCCTAGGAATAGAAATTCCACAGACCTTCCTTACGAGTATAATCATGGCTCATAAAACTCAAAAGAGGTCTGGGTATCCTGTCCCATGCCAGATTACAATTATACCATTATGGAGAAATTACTCACCTCTCCTTTGGAGTTTAAATTAAAAGCAAGACAAATCAAAACAAATTCATCATAGAAGAAAATGGAAATTTTCTTTGCTGAAACCATTATTACTTGTAAAATTCTCTTTACACCTGTCTAATTTCTGCAGATTTCTCAGGATTCCCACTTGAAGCCTTATTTGCTCTTGCTTATTCCCAATGGAAGTAACTGCCTTCATATGCTTGGAGATTCTAACAGTGATCTCATACTCTCTTCCATTTTTTAGAGTTCTCATTGTTTTTCCTCCCTCACCCAGGACCTCTTTGGATTTTTTATGCCCTTTTCCCCCATATTTCATTAATAGGCTCCAAAGAGGACATCACTTATTGTTTCCCAAATGGATATTCATATTCTAAAATAGATAAATAAAATTAAATTTCCGTTTAATCTGTTACTATCTCTAAAATGCCAGATGAATTTTGACCAAACTTGTATAGGCTACCTTCAGACTATGGTCTGACTTAAAATATAGACCACGTAGTACATATAGAATTTGCTTTGGAGTTCTTACGGACACTTCAAAGAAGTGAGTGAGGCAGTCATCCTCCAGAGCAACTGAAAACCAGGTACAAGAGGCTTGTGTGAAACATGACACATCCACCAAGACACTGGACAGAAATCAAGTCTATTATGTCAAAATTGTATTATAAAAATATATATTTTTTTAAATATGGAAGCTTCACAAATTTGTGTGTCATCCTTGTGCAGGGGCCGTGCTAATCTTCTCTGTGTCGTTCCAATTTTAGTATATGTGCTACCAAAGCAAGCACTAAAAATAACTTTTTAAGTCAAATTCCGGGGCACCTGGGTGGCTTAGTTGGTTAAGTGTCTGGCTCTTGATTACGGCTCAGGTCACGATCTCACGGTTCAAGAGATCAAGCTCCGCGTCAGGCTCTGTGCTGACAGCGTGGAGCCTGCTTGGGATTCTCTCTCTCTCTCTCTCTCTCTCTCTCTCTCTCTCTCTCTCTCTCCCCCTCCCCCACTTGTGTGTGCATGTGCACTCTCTCAAAATAAATAAATAAACCTAAAAATAAATAAATAAATCACAACTTCTAAGAAAATTCCAGGAATTTTCAATGTCATAAAAACATTTTATGCATAAGTGTCTTAAAAGGAGAATTATTTTAATTTAGTAAAACACTGTCTTTAAGTGTATTTTATTTATTTATGTACTTATTTATTTTAAAGATTTTATTTTTAAGTAATCTCTACACTCAATGTTGGGCTCGAACTCACAACCCTAAGATCAAAAGTCACACACTCCACTGAGCCAGCCAGGTGCCCCTAAGCATATTTTATCTGAAATACTGAAATGACCCCAACTTCCTAACAACTCCTAAACTATTAATATATTTAAACGCTTTCTCAACACTAGCCCCCAACTTCACAGCACAGACAAAATACTCCAAAGCTAGGTCATTGATCCATCATCATAAAACGATGTGCTTAGTTTGAAAGAGTGCTTTCCAGAACTGATCTTGTCTTAGTCCTAGAATACAGGAAGTACATAGTTAGTTAGATGTGTTGTTAGGGCAACTGCCATTAATTTATCCAAAAATACATGGAAGACTGAAGTACATTTCAATTTCTTTCTCTATAGTTTGCTCTCCTTTCCCTTCCCCTTCTCCTTCTTTTCTTCCCCCCTCCCTCCTCTTTTTCTTCTTTTCCTTCTTCTTTCCTATCTTCTTTTTAAAGCTACTTTTTTAAAGTTTATTTTACTTATTTTGAGAGAGAGAGAAAGAGAGAGAGAGCAAGCACAGGAGGGGCAGAGAGAGAGAGAGGGAGAGAGAGAGAATCCCAAGCGGGTTCCGTGCTGTCAGCGCAGAGCCCAATACAGGACTCAAACTCACGAACCGTGAGATCATGACCTGAGTGTAAATCAAGAGTCGGAAACTTAATCTACTGAGCCACCCAGGCGCTCCTCTTCTTTCCTATCTTAATGGAATTTTCACGAATACACATTTTAAACTTTTAACCTTCTTTCCTATTTATCCATTTTCCCTCCTTATTATGGTTAAACTTTGTATTAACTTTAAAACTCAGTAGTGGTATTAACGAAAAAGGAAGAATAACCTAGCTTAGTGAGGCAGGATTGAGAAATGGGATCCAGGGCTGTGGGAGTTAAAAAAAAAAAAAACACTACTGTTTTTTCCACCGTCCTTTTATTACTGAGTAGGTGGGTATTTTTCATTAATTTCATTAATTTCCAAAATTAATCCCTATAAAGAAGTCAACCAGCAAAGAACACACACCTTAGCATATATTTTAAGTGTAGAGAGTGGGTCTGATTTGTGTCAACTTACTCATACGATGTCAACAAGTAGGTGTGGCGGCAGGTGGGGCGGCAGGGCAGGGGTCGAGATTTAGCAGAATACTAGATGACTGATTCATTCTATCTGTTCATTCACTCATTCCCCACTTTGTTTTCACAAGTAGTTAAGGCAGCTAGCCTGGTGAATTATACTTATATAATGAAAACCCTAAGAGTTGACTAAGCTGGAATTAAATTTCTCAATTCACATTTATATGGCAGTTTATGGCTTTTTAAAAAAATGTTTTTAAGGATTTTATTTTTGAGTAATCTCTACACCCAGTGTGGGGCCTGTATTCACAACCCTGAGATCTAGTCGCATTCTCCACCGACTGAGCCAGCCGGGCACCCCAGCACTTTATAGCTTTTAAAATTGTCTTTATGTAGTTTGAGTAAAATGAAAGGCCTCTATCTAGTAACTTCTCAAATATATTTTAAATAAATCCTTTAAAATGAAATTTTTATAGCACTTGATTTTATATAATACTTTATAAAATAATTCAAAGTTATATTTATTTTTGCTAGTAGATAAAAGTACCTTTTCTTTTTAATGATCCAAAGATACTTGGTCTAATAGTGTTGGTGGGGCTTTGATTTCTTCTTCTAAAATAAAATTATCACAATCATTACCAGAAAAAAATTTGAACAAAATCAGCTAGGACTATTTCATTAGAATAGATCTAAGGACATACACTAAAAAAGGACCATGTAGTATCACATCATTTTATTGCCTTTCTCTAAATCTGGGTTAAAAACAGGAATGCCTCAGGATAGCAAACTGTCTTACAGTTTAGAAGGATTCAGGATTTTTTGAAATTATGGGGGGAAAAAGCTAGAAAGACCTACTGTTCTGGTTGTGACTTGCCTTGAATCAAGGTGAGAATCATCGGTAAATGAGCAGGTGCAGCTGTTTACAGCTCAAGAATTAGCTTTGATCCTTATCAACAAGCTTGGAGAGGAAGACTATGTTCAAACAGGGTTAATGAATTACTGATTCTTCATACATTCACATGTTCTCACATGTCCTTAACTCATTTGATTCTTTTCAATATACAAAATGGTAAACCAAAACAATGACATCTTAATTTAGCAAAAAACACATTACTTCTGTGGTTGTCATAGAACCTGGAGCTATAATTTCTTGTAAGTTTCTAAAATTCTTATTTTATAAGCACTTTGGTATTTTCATACAACATGAACTTACATTGGAAATTGTTGCGTAGGACTGGGACTAGGACTTGGAGACAGAGCGGTGTAATTCACATAAGTTTGTAACGATGGAGAAAAATATTGCTAAAACCAAATTAGAACAGAGGGTTTAAAACCACCACTCTTCTCAGAAAGCAGATCAGTGGTTTCCTAGTGGGGGCAGGGGGTGGGGGAGAGAAGGCAATGGACTACAAAAGATCACGAGGACATTGTCTAGAGCGTGGGAACGGTTCTACATCCGGGTTATGGTTACGGCTACAGGAGTATACACAAGTACCAAAGTTAATGAAGTCACATACTTCAAAGTTGGCGACTTTTGTTATATGTTAATAATAGTTCAAGAAATGAAAAGGAAGGGAAAACTGTCGTTTAGGATCAGATGTGCTGTAGCAAAATATATCCCCCCCCAAAGTTTGGGTGGTGAAACGTTAATATCTCATAGGTATTTCAAGGGACACAGATTCTTAGGCTCTCCTTTCTTACCTTCCCAATCCCCCTGGTGGGAGAAGGTGCTGGGGGTACTGGAATTAAACCAATGCACTTTGAAGATGGTTTCTCTAAATCACTGGCACTCTGTGTAGGCAGAAAGCAGTGTACAATTGGAGCACCAATTGCTTCCCTATCAAACACTTAAGGAGATAGCTGCTGCATGGGGAAGGGAACCCTTACTGTATCAGTGAGTGCACCACGGTGAGGAGCTCACATCATCCTAAAACAAGCAGGGAACCCACGATTCACCTCAATAAGCCAAGGCACCCTTTCCCCTTTTAGAAAAAAGAGTCACATGGCAAGTCGAGGGGCTTCCCTAGTGTCCCCAAAGATGTAGAACGTGAATACGTGATATTGAGCAATACTTACTAGTATATACACAAATCCTAAATTAAAAATTTTCTCTTCTGGTTTGACCTGTACCTTGTTTTTGAAGACTACAATACCATTTCCAGGAAACAATCAAAAAGGATTTGGTTAGAACTAAGATACAAATGAGGCAGCAACGATAACTACAGCTATAAAAAATGTTGATAGATTTTATATAGACAGAATCAGTATTGCATAATTCGGGGCTTTGAAATGTGCTCTTTTCTTTTCCGAGACGCAGGTAAAGTTATGTTACGTGTTCCCTTACACATCCTAACACATTCACAGATTTACTCCCTCATGCCAACACCTGAAGTAATTAGAAGTGGGTCAGTTAAGGGAATGCAGCAGCATCCATAAATTGTGTTGGCCCCAAACATAAAAAGGGGCAGACTCCAGAGGCTATCTACTCATTCTTTAGGACCCACTCCCAAACCAGGGATAGATGCCCGTCTAAGGGATCAGGGCTCAAAGGAAAATAAGATGCCACTGTTTCTGCTGATGACCCATTTTCTAATCTAATCATTCCCAAATCTGGAAACAGACATCTAACCAGAATCTCTCCTACTCAAATTTCAGCTCAATTCCTGTTCTATCATTATCTGAGATGTCCATGGAAAAGAAGCCTAAACATCACTCAACTTCTACAACTAAGTAAGACCATAATGTGTACAGAGACATGGAAAAATGTTACCAGGGGATGTAATGAAATTCCAAATATGTTCAAATTAAAGGTTGCATGTTAAAATGTTAGTGTGAGTATATACGTTACAGGAATAAAAATGCAGTATTTATCCAAGAAACCCACTGTCTGTGGTTTAAGACTCTAATATGTAGGTAATCAATTACGTAGAAAGGAGTGAAATCATTTATTGTTTTGTCATGTGAGCAATTTGACCAGCAGAACTGAACTCTTCTTAGACTTACTAGGACAGAGAGGAAGCTGGTCCAAAACAACGATGGTTTTGTATCAGACAACTATTTACTGTGAACCCCACTTTCAAATGATGTCAGTTATTTTTACGAGTAAGTCATAAACTGTTTCTTAAGAGCGATCAAAAATGATTTATGCAGCATATAAATTTCAGTTTCAAACGAGAGCTTGGATTTCTAGAAATTACAGCAGAAGTAGGTATTGCCAACACCGAAAATCAGTAAAACTTTCAATAAAAGTGAAATGTTAATACCATACCAGTTTCAAGCTTTCTTCCCAAGACTGACTTAACTGTTTTGCAGTTTGTACCTCCCTACAAAAGAAGAGATATCAGTACTGCAGTTTGCCTAACCAAAAGAAAAGACATAACTGAATAGAGAAATGATCAGAATAGTAATTCAAAGTACACGACTCACCATTCATGCATTGCTTCTCTATTTACTAAATCCATGCCTTCTTCCTGAAAGGCAGAACATGAGAATAAATGAATACCCGTTCCTATGGTTTTACAAAATTGTTTCATTTGGTTGTACCTTTATCATTATTCACTGGGCTCCAGAAGAGCCACAGTGTAAACAAATCTCTAAACACGTGTCTAGTTCTCTACTTTTCTTTATTTTTTTTATTTTTATTTTTTAACGTTTATTTATTTTTGAGACAGAGAGAGACAGAGCATGAACGGGGGAGGGTCAGAGAGAGGGAGACACAGAATCTGAAACAGGCTCCAGGCTCTGAGCTGTCAGCACAGAGCCCGACGCGGGGCTTGAACTCACAAACCGTGAGATCATGACCTGAGCCGAAGTCGGCCACCTAACCGACTGAGCCACCCAGGCGCCCCAGTTCTCTACTTTTCATTATTGAACCTACTACACCAAAGATCTATTACTAATGCATTGCAGTACATCAGATATGCAGAAACTTCTTAGATGAAACACTTTGTACCTTTCCTCATGCAAAAGAGAAAATGTCAAACATTTATTATTATACTATTTTTCCTACGATTCATACTATGATACTCACAAATATTACTCATAGTCCAAAGCAAACTAAATGTCTATCAGTATGGGTTTGTTTAAGTAAATGATGGTGCAAACATGGATTTAAATCTAGTCGTTGACATTGAGAAACATGTATTACATATCAAGTAGGAAAAATCCTCACATGCTATTTATGTAAAATTATAAACAAGAGGTGTTCAGAAGGATATTCACCAAAAAGTTCACAGTACTCATCAATGAGTAGTGCGGGTTAGGGTAATTTGTTCTTTCTTTCTTTGTACTTTACCATAGTGTTTGACCTTTTTTTATAAATGCAAGTATAATTTCTCACATAGTTATTTTTATAAATGCAAGTATAATTTTTTTATACTTTTTTTATAAATGCAAGTATAATTTCTCACATAGTTATTTTTATTTTTTTAAATTGGTTTTAATGTTTTATTTATTTTTGAAACACAGAGAGACAGAGCATGAGTGGGGGAGGGGCAGAGAGAGAGAGAGGGAGAGGGAGACACAGAATCTGAAGCAGGCTCCAGGCTCTGAGCTGTCAGCACAGAACCTGACGTGGGGTTCAAACTCACAAACTGTGAGATCACGACCTGAGCTGAAGCTGGACGCTTAACCGACCGAGGCACCCAGGTGCCCTCACATAAATATTTTTAAAAATAACCCACATATGGAAAGATATTCTGTGTTCATGAGTTAGAAAACTTAATATTGTTAAGATGGCAATACTATCCAAAGTGATCTACAGATGCAATGCAACCCCTGTCAAAATCCCAGTGGCATTTTTTTGTTTTGCAGAAATACAAACACCCAGCCTAAAATTCACATGGAATCTCAAGAGGCTCTGAATCACCAGAACAATCTTGAAAAAGAAGACTAAACGTGGAGGATTCACATTTCCTGATTTCAAAACTTACTACAAAGCTATAGTAATCAGAACAGTGTGGTACTAGCATAAGGGCATATAGACCAAAGGAACAGAATAGAGAGCTCAGAAATGAACGCTCAGATACATGTTGATTTTTGACAAGGGTGCCAAACCATTCAATGGGGAAAGGACAGTCTTGTCAACCAATGGTGCTGAGAAAACTGAACACCCACATGCAAAAGAATGAAGTTGAAACCTTTCCTTATACCATATATAAAAATTAACTTGAAATGGATGAAACACCTAAACGTAAGACCTAAAACTATAAAACTCTTACATGAAAACATAGGGCAAAAGCCTTATGAATTGGATTTGATAATGATTTCACAGATGTAACACCAACAGCACAGGTAACAAAAGAAAAAAACAGACTTCATAAAAATTTAAAACTTTTGTGCAACAAAAGACACGATCAAGAGAGTGAAAAGAAGCACAGAATTGGAAGAGATATTTGCAAATCTTACATTTGATAAGGGATTAATATCCAGAACATATAAAGAACACTTACAACTCAACAACAACAACAACAACAAAAACAACAACAACAACACAAACAACAAATTAAAATATGGGCAAAGGACTTGAACAGGTATTTTTTCAAAGATATACAAATGGTCAATAAGCGGGGCGCCTGAGTGGCTCAGTTGGTTGAGCCTCTGACTTCGGCTCAGGTCATGATCTCAAGCTTATTGAGTTTGAGCCTCACATCAGGCTCCGTGCTGACGGCTAGGAGCCTAGAGCCCGCTTCCAATTCTGTGTCTCTCTCTCTCTCTGCCCTGCCCCCACTCATACTCTCTCCCTCTCTCTCTCTCTCTCAAAAATAAATAAACATTACAAAATTAAAACAAATGGTCAATAAGCATGTGAAAAATGTTCAACATTTGTCATTAGGGAAATGCAATTCAAAACTGCAAAGAGCTAGTAGCACTTCACACTCATTAGGATAGTATTTGTTTATTTGAGAGTGAGAGAACATGAGCGGGGGGGGGGAAGGGACAGAGGGAAGGAAGGGGAGAGAGAGAGACAGAGAGAGGGAGAGTAAGAGAGAGAATCTTAAGCAGGCTCCACGCCTAGTATGGAGCCCAATGTGGGGCTTGATCCCACAACCTTGGGATCATGACCTGAGCTGAAATTTAGAGGTGGATGCTCAACCAACTGAGCCACCCAGGTGCCCCAGAATAGCTGTTATTTAAAAATATGGAAAATAACAAGTGTTGGTAAAAATGTGGAGAAATTAGAGCTTTTAGACATTGCTGGTGGGAATGTAAAATGGTGCAGACTCTGTAGGAGACAATTTGACAGTTTCTCAAAAAGTTAAACATTGACTTACCATATTATCCAACAATCCCACTCCTACGTATATACGCAAAAGTATTGAAAACAGGAACTCAAACAGAGACTTCTACACCAAAGTTCATAGCAGCACTATTTATAATAACCAAAAGTTGGAAACAACCCAGTGTCCACCACCAGATGAATGGATTAAAAAATGTGATATAAACACAATTCCATACAAAGGAATGAAGTTCTGACACATGCTACATATAACATGGTTGAATACTGCAAACATTACGTTAAGTGATATAAACACAAAAGAACGAATATTTTGTGGTTCCACTTATATATGGTACCTAGAATAGTCAAATCTTCATAGAAATAGAAAGTAGAATAGAGGTTACAGGAGAAGGAGGTTAAGTAGGAAGTTACTGCTGAACGGGCATGGAGTTTCTGTCTGGCAGGATGAAAAATTCTGGAAATGAAAAGTGATGATGATTGTCCAACACTGTGAAAGTACTTAATGCCACTGAATTGTACTCTTAAAAATGGTTAAAATGGCTTTTAAAAAAATCCTACAGTCCAAATTCACCCTGGTCTTCTTAAAAACATATTTTACACATAATAAAGTACCTAGGACACAGTTGGGCAAATATGGTGCTAAATATGATGGGGAACATGAAATAAGACGAGCTTTCCCGAAAATGACCTAGAATCATATTTGAGAGACAAATTTTATATACATCAGGTTGGTGCTCTCCAAAGTAAGCATGATCACAGCCCAGGAAGTATACATGGTGACTCACAGAGAAGCAAAAAAAAAAAAAAAAAATTCAATTTACACATTTTAAATCTAAGATAGTAAGAAATGAAGGTTTGCTAATATTAGATATACAGACTGACACAGGTGCTCTCACTCAGCCCATAGAGACCAAAGATCTCGCAAAAGAACAGCATTTAGGGGGAGGCTAGTTGTAATGAGTTGCAAGTTAGGTGGCCATATGGATATATTATCTAGTTTTAATTAAACCGAGTTCCACAAAATAGACAAGTATCTTAACAAGATTTCTATAAAGAAATGTCGGACAGAAGATTCATAATACAAGTCTAAGCAAGTGACAGGGAGGTGACAAAGGTGGCGCTTGTGCTACTCCTAGCCCAGCACATCACCTTCCACCTTCTTGTGAAAACACAATGCTGAACTAGTCTCTGTCAAGGAGCTGGCTAAAATAATTTGAGGTCATGAACACTACTAGAAATATGGACCCATATTCCCTCTCAATAATGACTCATAATTAATACGATACATTTTAAAATGTCCTAAAAACATCATTTTGTCTTTATCTCATCCTTTCTGTATTTGTGTTGCTCATATATTCTATGACTCACGTTACATACCAGCTTGGAAGTACATATCCATAATGTAAATACAGTTTACATGTACTGGAAGGATGTGCTAAAACATTTTGCACTGATGCAGTGTATGATCAAAAGAGCTTGAATATTACCGTCTATATAAACAATACATGTTATGGGTAGTCTGGAATAGAAGAGTGGCGTGAGTTGTGTGAATGAAAATTTGACCTAGGCCCTGAAAGTGGTTTAAAATCTGGACAAGCAGAGGGTGGAGGGGAAGGTATTCCAAGCAGAAGGAAGCATGTGAACAAAAGCTTAGAGGAGGGAACGAACATGGCAGGTCTGAGGGGAGTGAGACCGGCTTGACTGAAACAGTTTGTACTGAGAAGCAATGAGAGCTAAAACTGGAGAGGTAAAATAGGGCCAGATTTCTAGGATCATAAATAATTGAAGGGTTGGGACTTAAAGAGTTTGCACAGAACACCATAGTTGTTAGGACCACAGGCTTTGGAGCCAAACAGAACTGGGTCGAACCTGGGCTCTGTAACTTTTTACCTGTCAATCCTAGGCAAGTGAATTAACCTCAGCCTCAGTCTCTTCATTCATATGAAGATGATAATACAAACTGAGGATAACGAAGTGGTTGTACAGTTCTTATCACAGCGCCTGGCAACCTATGTGAGTAAGTGCTCGCTACAACCTAGCTATACTTACTCTTACTCTTATTCAGTAGGTAATGGGAAGCCATTATAACTTTCTGCACAGGGGAGAAAAAGGTGAAAATGATGTCTCAGAGAAGTGATCTTGCTGTTGGTTGTGGAAGTCGGATTAAACTGACAGAGATAGGAAATCTCTTAGAATATTTCTACAGTAATCTGGATGGACCCAAGGGACAGAAGGAAGTGGGAACAGAGAGGATGTTGTCAAGGAAGAATTAATAGGATTAGATGCCTAATTAGATACAGTAGAAAAATAAGGAAGAACTGAAGGTGAACCTAGAGCTTTGAGTTCTTTTGATGTCATTATGGAAAGTGAGGGAAATTGGGAAAGGAAGTTTAAGAAGTTAGTCTTTAAAAACAATGGAGTAACAGTAAACCTTTTCAACAAAATGTAAAGTTAGTATAGTCCTTCCACCTAATACTGATGTAGACGTTTTCCTGTAGTGAGAAGCTCAAAACACTTTGTAATTTACTCAACGACCAAGAGCAATTTTTCCCGAAGTAGGACAGGATTTTGCTCACTGTTCCATTGGAAGTTGGAGCATTACCCAACATCAGCTATTTTGAAGGTTGTTAGTAAAAGCAGGTTGACTCTTATCATTTATATCTTGCCTGTTTCCAAAATGGATATGAGATGCTTATAATGAAGTATGATTGTTAAAATAAGGATAAAAAGTCAAGAGGGGTACCTGGGTGGCTCAGTTGGTTGAGCGTCCGACTTTGGTTCAGGTCATGATCTCACGGTTCGTGAGTTCGAGCCCCACATCGGGCTGGCTGCTGTCAGCCTGTCAGCGCAGAGCCCGCTTCAGATCCTCTGTCCCCTTCTCTCTGCCCCTCCCCTGCTTGCGCTCTCCCGAAAGTAAATAAATACTAAAAAAACAAATCAAGAGCCACATATCTCTAAGGGAGAAACAGTGCTGTCTGCTAGAAACCCAGGTTAAGGAGAGTTGTTGCACTTGAGCACTGAACTTAGCTTTCAGCTTTTTAGGATCCAAGGTAAAAATGGAAATGGTGAGCTACCCACTGTGCTCTCTGAAGGTGAGTATGCCTGAAAGATTTTGGTTGCCTGGTGTCGGCACAGGGCTTAACAAATGCTTGCTGAAAGAATGAACAATTTGTGAGTTAAGGTCAAATTAAATTTCCTTTAAAACAAGTTAGGCTATTCCCTTAAAGAACATCTCTTCATAAAAAAGACCAGGTACTTAGTAGGTTCCAAGGAAGACCGAAAAACACAGAACAGAAATCTAATGCCGTTGCTTTCCTAGACTAGAAGTGGTAGCAAAGTCCATAAGACAAAGTAACTGTGAAACTGTGATAACTGATATTGTCCCTGTTAAAATCATGCCCTCTACTCCAGCTGGCACGATGTTTTAAATGGCTGCATTTCATAAAGTTCCCTTACATTTGTGTCTAAACCCAGTTTAATTTATCCGAACCAGTTGAGATAAAACAAAGACTATAATACATGGTGCTAAAGTTTACATCTGTGAAGATATAAATAGGAGAGATGCTAGAAATGCAGAGGTAGTGTGCAAGTAGGTAATTAAACTGATGCTACTTAAGGTACTGCAGAAAAAGTCAAGTTCTTACTAGGTATCAATGATTTTATATCCTATTTGACAAGTCAGGAAATAAATGTAAAATTGTAGAACCATATACCATGAACAAACTGTTATGAGTGGAATAGTGTCCCCCTAAAATCCATATGTCGAAGTCCTAACCCCCAGTGCCTCAGAATGTGACTTTATTTGGAGATAGAGCATTTGCAGAAGTAATCAAGTTAGAACCAGGTTACGAGGGTGGGCCATAATCCAATATGTCCTTATAAAAAGGAGAAATTTGGAAACAGACAAATGTGTAGGGAAAACACCATGTGAACATGAAGATGGCTATTTATAGGTCAATGAGAGAGGCTTGGAACAGATCCTTCTCTCACAGCCCTCAGAAGAAGCCAATCCTGCCAACACCTTGATCTCAGACTTGTAGCCTCCAGAGTGGTGAGAAAATACACTTCTGTTTGGTGAGCCCCCCCGTGTGTGGTACTTTGTTGTGGCAACCTTAGAAAACGAATACACAAACTATTTCAGCAGCGCGGTTACTTATGTTTAGGGCTTTGGTATAGGGAACTAAAAGCCGAGTGCTTCCAAACCTCTTGAAACATAAACTCAATTGGTATTAGGAAAGGAAAAATTACATGAAAAGAATAGTTCCTAGGGGCGTCTGGGTGGCTCAGTCAGTTAACTGTCCAACTTTGGCTCAGGTCATGATCTCGCGGTCTGTGAGTTTGAGCCCCGCGTCTGGCTCTGTGCTGACAGCTTGGAGCCTGGAGCCTGCTTCGGATTCTGTGTCTCCCTCTCTCTCTGCCCCTCCCCTGCTCACACTGTGTGTGTGTGTGTGTGTGTGTGTGTGTGTGTGTGTTTCTCTCAAAAATAAAAATTAAAAAAAAATTTAAGAAAATTAACTTCCATGGTAATCATCTCACAATACATAAATCAAATCATTACTGTACATCTTATACTTATACTGTATACTTATACTGTACATCTTATACAACCTTATATGTAAATTACATCTCAATAAAACTGGGGGGTGGACAGAAAATTAACTTCCAGCTTCATTTTCTCAAGCTCTCTAATACCTAGAAAACAGCTAACAACCCCTGTAGAGAAAAAATTACCCATTAGCCGCCTACTAGGAAAGGGGCAACTTAAACCACACATCTACTTAAATGTTGACCCAGGACCTAATATTGACTTGGTATGTGTGCTTATTTTTTTTTTTAAACGTTTATTTATTTTTGAGACAGAGAGAGACAGAGCATGAATGGGGGAGGGTCAGAGAGAGGGAGACACAGAATCTGAAACAGGCTCCAGGCTCCGAGCTGTCAGCACAGAGCCCGATGTGGGGCTCGAACTCACAGACCGTGAGATCATGACCTGAGCCGAAGTTGGACGCTCAACCAACTGAGCCACCCAGGCGCCCCAAGTATGTGTGCTTATTTAAAAGTAAAAGAAAATTTATTCAAATCAGTTTATAGGAAATACAGGAAATAAAAGAACATATTAAACAACATCACACAGAAGCAGAATCAGAATGTAGGGTAGTCTACATGACAAATGGCTTGGTTTCTTCAAAAAATAAGTGGCATGAAATAAGAACAGGAGGAAAGGCTATTTTAAATAAAAGAGATCTGAGAGATCATAGTTGGAACATGTTTGGATCAGCAGAAAAGATACTTTTGGGAATAATGAAATTTCAACATAGACTGGTTATTAGATGACAATACAGAATAACTTAATTTTGCTAGATGTAATGATGGCATTGTGATTATGTAGGAAAAAAGTCCTTCTCAGAGATTCATACTGAGTGTTTATGGGTAAAAAGATATCAAGATTTACTTTCAAGCATCCTCCTTCCCAAAAGGTTAATAAGATCAATAGCTAAAAAGAAGCCATAGTTAAAGCATACACATAAAGAAATATGCAATTTAAGATATGTGTAAGGGGGTGGCTGGGTGGCTCAGTTGGTCGAGTGTCCGACTCTTGCCTTTGGCTCAGGTTATGATCTCACAATGTGTGAGATTGAGACCCGCATCAGGCTTTGCACTGACAGTGTGGAGCCTGCTTGAGATTCTGTCTCTTCCTCTTCCTCTGCCTCTCCCTCGCTCATGTTCTCCCTCCCCACTCAAATATTTTTAAAAAAATATTTTAAAAATTAAAAAAAAGATACCAGACCATTAAGTTGCTGAAAATAAGTCTTAATTTTCCATTCAATCAGTACCCAGATTGAAGTATTTCTGTTTTCCCATTTAATTCACTTTCTACTTGTGTTTCATTTTAAATGTTTATATAATGTATATTCTGTCACTATGGAAACAGAGTGCCTTATGATTTATATTACAAACCAATTAAATTAATCTTGATTTCAAGCTTCATAATCAAATAGCAACATGTAATCAATTTCTAAATATTGGTCTCATTTAGAGGAAGCAACAAAGCAAATTGCACAGATAAACCAGAGGTCATCTCACCTACTAGTTTTAGGCTCTTTTGAATTTCTAAAATAGCTCCATACTCACAAAGACAAAGAATGTTTTATCTACTAAAAAGTAAAAGAATCTTTTTACCATACTGGATGATAAACTGGACCTTAGGGAAGTCATGGCGTGAGAGGGCGAGAGGGAAAGGAAGCAGAAGTTGGAATCCTAAACACCAGGCTCATGAGATATTTTGGCTTTTTTGCCACTGAAATAGGGAAAGGGTAGCTGGAAAGGAATCCAGTAATTTGGGGCTAAATCTGGCTCTGATAGTCACTAACCCTGGACATTGGGTAAATTACTAAATTTCTCCCATCGTTAGATTCTGATCTTATAAGGTTGTTGCGAGATAAAATGAGACCACACATGTGAAGTACCTGTTACAGCACTAAGTGAATAATAAGTGCTCCATAACAGTTAAGCCCCTCTTGAACAAAAGTCTGCTTGTAGCTGGGTCAGAAAAATCCCACCACCTGTGGAGGAGTGGGGATTTGATCTTTTGAGTTCTGTGGCTAATCTTTGGATAATTAAAAGGTTTAACTGTATTAGGCATTTGCTATTAAACACACACATGCACACACACACACGCCTGCACAAAACGTAAGCCAGTGATGTACAATGTGTCCCTGAACTCAGATCACTAAGAAATGAGCACAGAACGATAGCATAAAGGCTGTTCATCTGTCAAAAAATTTCATCTGGCGGTTTAAAAAACACCATGATAACTATGGTTATTATGAACCTAAAAAATTAATTTTTCTAGATAGCATTCCTTTTCTTTGAGAGCTCTGAAAGAAGCCAGATTCAAGGTAGAAGAATACACTGTCTTTCTGGAATCTATCAGTTTATAACCCAAAGTAATACAGGACTCCATAGTTGCTTTTGTTTTAGAGGAACCATTCCTGGAATTAAAAACAGAATCACATGTGACCTCACTTGGAATTACTGAACCCTAGGTATTTTTCTAAAGAAAAATAAAGTTTCCTTTTTTTACTGAACAGCTATGAGTTTCGAAAGTCTTACCTGTTTGATTTGGTGAAGGCGACCAAAGGAAGCATGAATAGGAATGGGAACGGAAGAAGGTGGCAAAAACTGAAATTTAAAATATAAAAGTCAATACCCAAAACTAACATAACATTGTTAGTTACACTTCAATAAAAAATAAATAGAAGTCAAGCTGGCTTTAATGTTGCTGATTAATTATTTCTTTGAAAAAAATTTTTAAAGCTTATTTATTCTTGAAAGAGTGAGCGAGGGAGGGGCAGAGAGAGAGGGAGACACAGAATCCGAAGCAGGCTCCAGGCTCTGAGCTGTCAGCACAGAGCCCGACATGGGACTCAAACCCACGAACTGTGAGATCATGACATGAGCTGAAGTCGGAGGCTTAACCGACTGAGTCACCCAGGCGTCCCTTCTGATTATTTCTAAACATGAATGAAGTCAATGTTGAATTATCTAAAGTATCTGAGTGTCTAATCCATGCTAGCAACAGTATTCGTTAAGTTTAAAATTAAAGAAATAATAAAAAATCCCACTGACTCTTGACTGAAAATTATGGTAATCAAAAGTCTATATACATCAAAACAGAACAAAATAACTGTTAACATAAGAAATACAGAGCAGAACATCAATAGAACATTTTGCTTATCTCTACCTTTGCTCTCCCAAGGCACTAGATCTTAAAATCACCTGATTTTTTCTTGCCAGTTTTGCCTTGCAAAAACAAACAAAAGAACCCTATCCAGTATCTTGGAACCCAGCTGAGAAAAACATACTTTCATAATACGGAATGACTTAAGGCAATCACTTCCAAGTAGCCCAGCACATTTTACTCTTGCTTGTTCAGATACCTGTTGTCTAGACTACTTTTTCCCTTTCTGCCTTATCTCAAAGCTTATGAGGACCCACACAAGAGAGACATGAAAGAATGGAGGGATTTAAAGCTAACTGGGAAAAAGAGGCTTGCAAATTACCTTTAGAATTCATTTATACATTCTACCTGTATCCTGGTCAGTCCTTAAAATGCCAGATAATGAATCTACCATATCTTACTTCCACATTATATCTTAAGAGCACACTGAGTTGTGAATTTGGAAATACTTGATGAGGTAAAGCACTGTGCTAGGCCTTGAAGACTCAAAGGTAAATAAAACATTTTCCTATCCTTGAGAAATTCAAAGTGTAGGTAGGGAAAACTAGGCTGGTGCCAGAACGAGTTATGATAAGTGAGAAATCAAAGCACAGAGACTATGTCTCTGCCTGGGGTCCTAGGGAAGGCTTTCCGGAGGAGGGCAGGGATTCAGTAGAGAAGAGGAAGCAGGGTATTTCAGGGAGTGGGAAGAGATGCTTAGACAGAGGCATGTTTGGAGAACAGAGACATTCAGGGTGGCTGAAGTTTGGTACATGATAGAGCATGAAAGGAAGCAAATCTGGGGAACTTTGGCTGCAACCAAATGGTAGATTCTGGACTTTAGCCTTTGAGCCCAATAGGAAACCTAAAGCATAGGTCCTTCTGAGTTCTTCAAACTCAAAGGTATTTTAAATGTTTATTTATTTACTGAGAGAGAGTGTGCGCACACACGTGTGTGCCCGACGGTGGGGGAGGGGAAGAGAGAGAGGGAAAGAAAGAAAGAGAGAGAGAGAGAGAGAGAGAGAGAGAGAGAATATCCCAAGCAGGCTCTATAATGTCAGCGCAGAGCCCGATGTGGGGCTTGATCTCATGAACCATGAGATCATGACTTGAGCTGAAATCAAGAGTTGGACGCTTAACCGATTGAGCCACCCAGGTGCCCCTCAAAGGTATTTTAAACAAGATCATATCTGTTTTGGAAAGGCAACCCTAGCAGCATATACATAACAAACTGAGAGTGGAGGGACAAGGGACCAGAAGCAGGATCAAAGACCAGGTAAAAGATGAGAGTCTGAATAAAAAAGGATGGGAGAAGAGGAGGCGGCAGACTGGAGAAACGATCAGAAAGTGAAGAGGGGCACCCGGCTGGCTCAGTCGGTGCAGCGTGCAACTCTTGATCTCGGGGTTGTTGAGTTCGAGCCCCACGTTGGGAATAGAGATTACTTAAAAATAAATTCTTTAAAAAAAAAGGAAAAAAGAGTGAAGAGCTGAAGACCGGCCTGAGGTTCCTAGCGGAGACCTATGGGTTGGGGGGTAGCCAGGAAAGGCAGTAAGAAGAGTGAGTTGGTACATGGGGAGAAGATGTGTGCTCAAAGAGAGTGTGTTGGACAAATGTTTTTATGAAGTAGTACCTGGTCTGAATTTTTATTCCATTTAAAAACGTATCATATGACTTTTTAAAGGAGCATATTACCTCACTAGTTACATTTTGCTTAAGAAAATATTAAAACCAGTTTGCTTTTTCCTAATCATCTGCTGGACGGTGGAGGAAACAGCAAAGGTCGAGAAGTAAGAATAGAAAAGTGATGTGCAGTAACTGAAAATTCACTATATCTAAATTACATTTGACAGTTAGCCACAACTACTTCATTATAATAATTCACTGACAGACAAATAGGGCTAACCATTAAGTATTTCAATATTTACTGGGCCCTTATTAGGTTTAAGGAACTGCTTTTCTGCTCAGAGGGGAAGGAAAGATTAAAAGAAAAACTAATAAGTCATAGTTATTACACTCAGACACCTTCCAATCCAGACACGAAAGCAAATTATTATATGAGAGACAAGGAAATGCGTGTGAGATAGAGGCAAAGCGGGGTGGGAATAGAAAGCAAAGATTAAGGGAATGGGCATAGGGAGTGGGAGACAGGAGACAGATAAGGCACAAGGTGGCATTTGAGTTGGGACTCATAGGACAAGGAGTTTGACAGCATAAGCAATAGAAAAGGGAAAGTATACAGCATGTTTTAGGAAATGTGTTTTAGGAAAGATTGTTAGTTTTGTGCGAGTGCAACACCAGGTATCTCTGGAGGGATGGAAGATTCCGAGGTCGAGAGGGCAAAGATGCTGGAAAGCCTTGAATGACACACTCAAAAAATTTGGACTGTGCAAAATGATCTACTTTAGTATACACAGACGAGCAGATGATACCTAACAGCATTGTCTATTTAACTTTGGAAGAGACACACTCAGATATTCATCAGCCCGGAGCCTGGTTCACTCTCTATCCAGAGGATGGGTATAAAGAAGGAGGTATCGAAGAGCCCATGACTGCTGACCGGCCAGAAATTCAGACTAGCCTGTTCTAAGCATGTGCCACAGTTGACAGTTCAAGAAAATTCCTAATTCAAATCAATAAGGCTACTAGGTGACCCTTCTTGCCAAAGTCAGGAAACTTTTCTCCATGAAACTTGCATAAAAGGGATATGTTGGACATTTTATTATTATATGGAATAGTGTTATGAACAATGTAACAAGACTTTCTCTTTCAAGCACCTATTTGTATGAACTGTGATAATGGCAACAATACATGTGATATGCTTAACAGAACACCTGGCACATAGTATGTGCTCAGTAAATGGTGCCTATTACTACCACTACCACCATTATCACTACCATCATCAAATATTTCTAGAATTCAATGTTTAATAACATATCAACAACAACTGGGATTATATATGGTAGCTTTATAAGACTCGGATATATCTATTCCTTCCTACCCAGCATTCTTCATTGTTTTCCCCATGTGATCTTTTAACTAATTTATTTGTAATAGACTATTTTTTTAAACAGTTTTAGGTTCACAGCAAAACGGAGTGGAAGGTATAGAGATTTCCTTTCCTCTCACATAAGCATGGCTTCTCCCACCATCAAAATCTGAACGCAAGTGGTAAATTGTTGTAACAGCTGAACCTAAATTGACGTATCACCACCACCCAAAGCTCCTAGTTTACATTAGGGTTCACTCTCCATGTTATACACCCTATGGACTTGGACATACATATAATGGCCCATATCCATCATTACAGTATTGGACTGAGCAATTTCAATGCCCTAAAAACCCTCTGTGCACCACCTATTCATCCTGATCTTTTTTTTTCAACGGAAACTGACTCACTTTTTTCTCATGATAAAACAAGATATACTCAGTATAAAATATAATGGGAAAAAACCTAGCAACACCCACTATCCAGACATGACCATAGCAAATATCTCAGTGTTTATTTTTCCAGACCTGGATCCTACCACACATACTGTTTTGTGGTTTGGGTATTTTTTTTCTTTATAATTTAATATATTCTGGCTCTGCATCTGGGGATGCTCGCAGCTTTCAGCTCCTGGGCCGGCATCTTATCAGAATGTCTACTGTTCACGAAATTCTGCGCAAACTCAGCTTGGAGGGTGACCCCTCTACAGTCCCCAAATGCACACAGGATGGTCAAAACATACACCAAGTGGATGCTGAGCAGAATCCTTTGAACAATGAAATGGCATCAAGACTAAAGGTGTGGATGAGGTCACTGCCATCAATATATTGACCAACCGCAGCAATGAGGAGAGACAGAATATTGCCTTCGCCTACCAGAGAAGGGCCAAAAAGGAATTTGCATCAGCATTGAACTCAGCCTCCACTGGCCACCTAGAGAAGGTGATTTGGGGCCTACTGAAAACACCTGCTCAGTATGAGGCTTCCAAGCTGAATGCCTCCCCCCATGAAGGTGCTGAGGACTGATGAGGACTCCCTCACTGAGATCATCTGCTCAAGGACCAATTAGCAGTCTACAAGGAAATGCACAAGACTGATCTGGAGAAGGACATTCTTTCCACCACATCTGGTGACTTCTGCAAGCCCATGTTTGCCCTTGCAAAGGGTAGAAGAGCCGAGGATGGCTCACTGATTACGAACTGTTTGATCCTAGATGCCTATGATCTCTAATGCTGGGGTAAAGAGGAAAGAAACTGATGTTCTCAAGGGGATCAGAACCATGACCAAGCAAGTGTTTGTCACCTCCAGAAAGAATTTGAAAGGTACAAGAGCTACAGCCCTTATGATCAAGGAGTAGGTCAAAGGAGACCTGGAAAATGCTTTTCTGAACCTGGTCCAATGTATTCAGAACAAGCCCCCTATTTTGATGACTAATTGTGTGAATTCCTAAAGGGCAAGAGAGTTCATGATAAGGCCCTGATTAGAATCATGGGTGTCCACAAGTGAAGCAAGGGACATGTTAAAAATTACGTCTGAATTCAAGAGAAAGCATGGCATGTCCCTGCACTACCACATCCAGGGAGACAGCAAGGACGGCTACCAGAAGGTGCTGCTGTGCCTGTGTGGTGGAGCTGAAGTATGAACATCCAGAAGTGGTGCTCCTGTGCTTCCAATACCAGTTCTAGAAAATCAGCTTGCGACTAAAAGCCCCTTTGTGCCCATCCCTATGAGGATGACCTTAGCACTGCCTCCCCACCCCGACCTTATTTTAGTTGCCTAAGCATTGCCTGGCATTTCCCCATTAGTCTCTCCTTTTATTGTATTTTTGTAAAAAAATGTTTACTTATTTGTTTTGGGAGAGAGAGAGCTAGCACTGTCAGTGCAGAGCCCAAAGTGGGGCTCAATCTCATGAATCAGGTGATCACAACCCGAGCCCAAATCAAGAGTTGGACACTTACCTGACTAAGCCACCCAGGCGCCTCTAGTCTCTCGTTTTAGCAAAAGAAATGAACAGTTCAAGGAGTTAGAAGTGAAATCTATGATGTGAAACACTTTGCCTCTTATATACTGTCTTATAAACAGGTGAATAAACTGCAT